>NC_080675.1:90864154-91181285 GCF_030445035.2 Dasypus novemcinctus | reverse complement strand
GCTCGCCGCCCAGCGCGGTGCGGCTGGGCTCGGCCGAGTTCAGCTGGGCTCCGCCCCCCTGCCCACCGCGGCTCAGCCGGGCTCGGCCGGACTCGGCTACCCTGGCCGCCGCCCGCCGGGGCTCCACGCGGTGCTAGCTGCCTCGGCTCCACCTACCCAAGGAGGGAATCCTCCACACGTAGCTGGGATCTCCGTGTATATTTCACAGATGGATCCTCTCTGTTACCTTCCCTCCAAATCGATGTCCAGACACCTCCGGACCAGGAAAATTCCCGAAACAGCCCGTCCCAAAGAGTCTCCGATGCCTCCCAGCCAATTCCCCCCAGGAGCTAGTAACCGGGAAGTTCACTCAGCCGCCATCTTGCCTCCCCCTCCTCATATTTTTTAATGTAACATTTAAAAGAAAATAAAGAAGGAAAAAAAACCATGTCATACTGTTAACGTGAGTGGAGCCAGCAGTACACACCACTACCAAAATGCAAACTCTCTTTCTCTACTTTTGGAAGGGATGGAAGACATGAGTAGGCAGTTCTCAGCTCAGTTTTCATATCTTGGTTGCCTGGTGAGCCCAGGATCTCTCTCTTTCAGGAGGTACCTGAAGAATGGTTGGAAGGCTCCTTAGGAAAGAAACTGGGAAGTCTTTATGAAGGAAATTTTTATATGACCTCTGAGAAGCTAAACAGAAGACTCCTATCTCAAGCATTCCCTTTGATGGGATTCTTTACCTCATCTGGTCACTCAAATCTTTATTCTTGAAGGGTCTTAGTGGCTCTACCTTTACTGGGTTACAGTAAGCCTCTATTGACCTTCACTAATAGACATGAAAATACAAAGAGAGAAGTCAGTGAATCCCACTTTCCCTTGGTATCATGCATCAGTCACCTAAGCTGTACTGTATTAATAACATACTTAACCTGTCTGTCAATTCCTTTAAAGAGGATCGAAGACCACCAGATTAGCAGAGCCCAAGATTGTGGAGACATAAGGAAAATCTCAAACTGTGGGTTATTGGGTATAATAATGGGAGTGGGCATTCCTGCTGACATGCCTTTATTTCTGGAATTATGTATTCTATATATAGGAAAAACTAAGCCATATATATATTCACTGATGCTTTAAAGCATTTACTACTACATTCTGTAGGACACCATCCTGATATCAGAGATTGTTATTTTGAGTCTTCAGTAGGCCAGCTGTTTCTGAGTGATGTGGTATATAAACCTATTTTGGCTAAAGCATAGTACCAAGACAGAAAATATAAGTTATTCTAAAGTATACAAAGAGGGTGCTGACAGAAGTATAATAGTGAGAGAGAAGGGCAGATGGATATCAATACATGTTCCCTGAAATGAATCAGCAAGATCTTGCCATTCTTTATGGTCCATCCCCTCCACAAGCTGACTCGGCAGTTCTCACCCTGGCTGGGTTGGGACCTGACTCTTCTCTTTGGTCTTGGGGAAATGCGAGGTAATGGAATGAGTATTTGTGATACAGGCAATTCTATCCCTACTGTCAGTGAGGTCATCACAATATTTTATGCAAGGGAAGATTGTTTCCTCCAAAAGGGGGAGGGAGTATATTTTCAACAACAAGGAAATGTGAAGAAAGCAGCATGGTTCTGGTAGTACCTGTTTTGATTCCACTGCAATGTTCTCAGGAGAAGATTTCAGCTCACCAAAGAAAGGTGTTTCGAGCACTTGTTAAGAATGGCTGCCAGAGGAGCCCAGAGACTTTCTTTCCAGTGAAATCTGAGCAGAAGTTGTTCTCCTGTGCAGTGATGCCAAGAAGTCCTCACAGTGTGGTTGGTCTCTTGCTGACCTGGTGGTCAGGAGCCCAGGGCTCCTGTTGGGCTCTTCCTACCTCTGTGGTACCTTTAGCCAGTCACTATCTCTTCATGTTACTGGTGTCCTCATCTCTCACAGGAGGATGTGAGCTTACAACAGTGGCTTTCAAACTTATTTTAAATCACAGAACCATTTCCTCTAGTAAATATCATACCTAAACTGATTATGCATGTGGTTAAACAATTTTTAAAATATTGTTTATTTGTTTTGCTTTCTATATTTTCCCTTTCTGTCTTTACTAATTAAGGAACCAGGTCTTTACCATGGTTTAGATGCAGAAGTATTTTTTCATCCCCAAATCATAAACTGTGTGACAACCACTGCTCTTCTATTGTCAAAGTGTGCAAGATCAATAAGAGATTGGGTTGCAGCATGTTTTGTGGAAAGTAATCCATGAACGCTCATTTCTTTTGAGGGCTTCATGGAACCAAAGCGAGATATTTTCTCCATGTCATAAAATTGTGTAGTGTTGTGCGTAGTGGAGTAAGGGGTGCATTAAGCCAGAACTGGGACAGAGTATCAGCTCCCAGGCAGTGCACCACAATAGTAGCAAAATTTCTGAGGGATGGCTGCTGGGTGTGTCTAGGAGATCCATATTCAGTAAAAAGTCACATTACTCCATGTGTGGGAACCAAGCCAAGAACATCCCAACATTGAGAGATCAAGGCTGTATTGGGAACTTTGGATCTAACAGGAAACCTGAAGGCCTAAAGATTAGAAGTGTTTCAACATTTCTCCTGACCACCCTGTTTCTGGTTTGATTCTGCATATGCACGAGCATGCAGTAATGCCTAGGATTTTATGTTTCTGGCCAGTCCAATTTGACATGTGTTTACTGTCAGATTCTATTTGCTTTCAGGCAAATTAATAATGAGGGTTTTCCTACAATTTAAATCTGTGCAATGACATTCATTCCTGCTACCTTTCTTTTAAATTTTTACATACTCTCTTACCCTACCTGTTGTAACCTCGAATATGCTTTCTTGCTCTGCAAATTTGCTGTTCTTGTCATGACTTATAAGTGATATCATGCAATTTTTGTGCATCATGTGCCTTGTTTATTTCCACTGAGTGTAATGTGTTCAAGGTTCTCCCATGTTGCATCATGTCCCATTAGTTCATTTTTTCTATGGAATATTGTTATCCATTCATTTGTTAATGGACCCTTGTAGTGTTTTCACTTTTTGGGTGTTGTGAATATTGCTGCTATAATCATTGTTTTACTAAGGAAGTGTTTTAGTGTATTCAGTTTCTTAGGTATATATGTAAAATAGAATTGTCAGGTCATGTGGTAATTCTGAATTTATCATTGCTTTCCATAGTGGATGCACGTTGATTTTACGTTCAAACTAACAATGCACTAGAGTTCCAGTTTTTACATATTTCTTTATCGATTATTTTTTCCCACTAATAAAAAAAATTAGCTATCCTTGTGGCTGTGAAGTGGTATTCCTCTGTGGTTTTGATTTGTCTTTCCCTAATATATGCCTGCTACTTATAAAAAATATATATGACTCTCTTAGATATGGCACCAATGCATGAGCAACAAAAGAAAAAAGTAACTTAATTTGACTTCCTAAAATTAAAACTTTTGTGCATCCAAGGATATTATCAAGAAGGTGAAAAGACAACTGAGAGGATGGGAGAAAATATCTGAAAATTATATATCTGAGAAGGGTTTACTATAATATCCAGAATATGCAAAGAGCTCTTATAACTCCATAACAAACAGAAAAATAATGCAATTAAGAAATAGGCCAAGGACTTGAATAGATATTTTTTCCAAATGGCCAATAAGTACATGAAAAGATGATCAAAATCATGAGCCATTAGGGAAATGCAAACCAAAACCAAAATCAGGTATCACTTCATACTCATAAGGATGGCTATTAACAACCAAAAAGAAAGGAAAATAACAACTGTTGGTGAGGATGCAGAGAAATAGTAACCCTTGTACAACGCTTTTTGGAATGTAAAATTCCATTGTGCAGCCACAATGGAAGACAGTTTCATGTATCCTCAGAAAGTTAAACATAGAATTACCACATGACCACTCCAAGGTATATACACAAAAGATTGGAAGCAGGGACTTGAACAGATATTTATAAGCCAATGTTAATAGCCGCATTATTAACAATAGCTAAAAGGTGGAAGCAAAGTAAGAGTCCATTAACAGATGAACAGATAAACAAAATGTGCTATATGCAGGCAGTGGAATATTATCCAGCCATAAGAAGGAATGAAGTTCTGATATATGCTGCAACACAGATGAAGTTTGAAGACAACATGTTGAGTGAAATCAGCTGGACACAAAAGGCCAAATAGTGCATGATTTCAAATATATGAAATATCTAGAATAGGCAAATTCATAGAGACTGAAAGTAGATTATAAGTTATTAGGGGCTGAGTGGCAGGTGGAAATGGGCAATTATTGCTTAACGGGTTCAGAGTTTCTGTTCTGGTCTTGGAAAAGATTCAATAAAGGATGGCGGTGATGGGAACACAATACTATGAAAGTAATTAATATACTGAATTGTACACATGAAAGTGGTTAATATGGAAACTTTTGCACTGTATATATGTTAACAAAATAAAAATTTAAAACTAGGCTGCCCGGGGTGCCATCCTCCTCCCCACCTGCTGCCCTCTACCCTCAGTGGAAAGGTTGTCCTAGTGTACACCCTTGGAAACTTCTTGTCTAGAAACTAAAGTCATTTCCAAACACCATATGCTGCTGTTCTAGGGTCACATGTGATAATATTGATACAAACATACCACAATAAAAATAAAACACATTTTATTCTTGAGGATTTCCTTATAAACCTATTTCATGTGGATTGTCTAGAGAAGGGCAAAGGACTTAGACAATTCAGGTAATGTCCTCAATGCTGTCATTTTCATCAGTTACAGACGATAGAACCTGTTATGTTCACTGTAGGTCCCCAATGCCTGGCACTTAGTAGGTGCTCAGTGAGTATTTGTTGATTAATAGGAATAACTGTGCTTTCCAGCCCATTGCAGAGAGGAGCTCTTTCTAACTCAAAAGGTGAATACAGCCCCGGTGGTCAGCAGGGTGTCTGAGCCTGGAGGCCAGCAGTGACCAAGAGCGCCAGGCCAAACGGGGCCCAGGCTGCTGAGTGACCAGGTGGCCAGTGGTGCCTGAGCTCATGGGGACACTCGGCTCACTGTGGGGACTGAGGTGTCCCTGCCGAGGTGAAAGACGGGCCAAGGTTCTGGAGTAGACCCTGCCAGCCTGCCCTGCACGGCCCTGCTGGTGCCGGCACAGGCCTGGCCCTCTGAGGCCCCTCTCTGCCTGGGCTGGGGCTGGGCCGGCAGCCCGTGGCGAGGCCCCGCTGGAATCCCATGGGCTCTGGGCAGCGTGGTGGAAGGCCCAGCTCAGATCAGTGTGGTCTGGAGCAGACAGGAGTTGATGGAGGCTGAAACTCCTAGTGAAGCAGGAGAGAAAAGGCAGCCAGGAGGCTGGAGACTGTGTGGACTCTGGACTCAGAGCATGGCCGAGCAGGGCAGGGAAGGAAGCAAGGCTGAGATGAGAATGAAGAAGCATATCGAGGACCCCATCCCCAAGGTGTCAGATTCCCAGGCTGGGGAGCGTATAGCCCTGCTCATGGGAGTCCCTCCCCATTGGGGTGGGCACATGTACTTGATGGGCCCCTGAAATCCAGGACCTGTCCTGCTATCCCATTGCTCTCCAGATATCTAAAGGAAAGGGGATTAGAAGCTCACCTGGAGCCCCAGAACCAGAGAGGTTTTTGTTTTCTCCCGTGGGCTCTCAGCTTCCTGGCTCTCAGTCCTGCAGAGGGGCAGGCCTGGAGTGGGTAAGAAGGAGGTGGGCACCAACCTTGAGATGTAGGGAAGGTGGTGGGAGAAGGGGCAGATGAGGAAGCAGAAAGTAGAGCCGAATGGGGTCATGGCACAGTGTGAACGTGGATCAGTGAATACACAAGAGACCAGCTCTTTCTGTTCACATAAGGGACATTTATTCAGGTGCTGGTCCCTCTCTCTGTGTAATTCTGGACTTGGTTCCAGAGGAAATGTGGGCTGGGGGTGACTGCTGCTGTTAGAGCTTCTTCATTGTTTCCTTTATCCAGGGCAGGAAACGTGAGACTTTGGTGAAGACCCGTGGAGGTTTCCCAACTTTATTCCCATATGAGACAATGCCCTGGGCCACGTTGTTACAGACAAGGGGCCCCCCAGAGTCCCCCTGAGGACAGAAAGGGGAAGGACTGAGTCATTGTCCTCCTGGTTGTGCTGCCCCACGCCCACCCCAGGAGCCCCCAGCTCTGGAGAAGGCCACCTGGCTTGGTCTCCAGGGTGGGACGTGAGGTCAGGGCACACCTGTGTGGACGGCTCGGCTACAAGCTCTGACCCTGGGCTGGGCGGGCCCCTCCCCTCCACAGGGCTGAGCATCCTCCCCCTGTGAAGGTGCTGTGGGAACTTGGGTCCAGGCACTGCTTAGGGACACAGAAGCAGGCAAGAGGGGCTGGAACCCAGCTCAGAGGATGAGTCCACTCACCAAGGTAGGTGCTGCTCTGAGGGGGTGCCCACTTTTAATTGCCCCACCCCAAGGGGCCACTATGTCCAATAACTGTGCCCAGGGGAAGGGTCAGGTGTTGCAAATTCATCCCCTGAGGGGCACGTTTCTCCGTATCCCCCTGTATGCTGGCAGAAGCACTAGTTGCTCCCCAGCGCTGGCTGCTCTCATCTAAGTTTCCAAGGAAAAGGTCCACAGCCTTGTGGGTGAAGAGTCCTAGTTGCCCGGGTCTCCAGATTCCAGATCTGCCCCAACAATCCTCACCCTAGAGACAAGCATGTGGATGGTAGAACTCACCTGAAAGGAAGCCTTGTTTTTCTTTGGTTCCCCCACGCAAATCTGAGTGCCATTGTTATAAAGGTTGGGATAGGTGGATTGGCAAACCCGATCTTCCTGCACAGTCAGCTGTACCTCTTGCAGTTTGGTGGTTGAAATACCCACTGCGACCCGCCCCCAGCCGGCCACACTGCACACCTGGCCTGGTCGCACCTGGGCCTGGCTCCTGGGCAACCTGAGGGGGCGCACAGCTGCAGTCCGTTTGGCCTTTCTCTCCAGCTGCAGGGGGAGGCAAGAAAGTCCGGGGCAGTCCTGGACACCCTGAAGAGGCTGCCCTTTCTCTTCTTTGATACCCTGAGGCACTAGAGCTAGTCAGGTAGCCAAGATGGAAAAGTGGGAGGAGATGGGAGTCCCAGTGGGTAGAGAAATTTGCTGGATCCAGGAGAGCAAGGGCCAATATCCAGGTGTGCCTTACCTGCAGTAACATGATGTCATTAGAGAGTGTTTTCCTATCATAGTCTGGGTGGGGGATGGGTTCTTTCACAGGGATGCGCTGCTGGGTCTTTTCCTGCTCATTGACATTGTGGGCCCCCAGGGTTACATTTATTGGGCTGCACAGAGGAGAGAGTGGAGGATTTGATAGACAGGAGATACAGACCAGGACCCTGGGATGTGGGCAGCCTATGGCAGGGCAGGTGCAGCTGAAGGATACTGCGTGGCCAGGAGGGTCCTTGGGCTGCATCCTCTACTCTTTGGAAGCCCAGGTGGGATTCTGGAGCTGATGGCACCTGGTCCCATGGTTTTCAGAGATCCATTACCCCCAGAAGAAGAAATGACGTAATGTTAGTTAGCACTTAGAACCTAACCAGCTCCAAATACACTAGGACCGGTCTTTCTTTCTTCAGCAAAACCTTTGGCGCTGACCTTCCTCTCTCCCCACAAAATCAACTGTCCTCTTCCTCACCCTCCAAGGAGCTGCTCTGGCCCTGCATTGCTAAGAGCCCAGGAATGCAGGGATGGGGCCCCTGGAGCATCCCCAGGGGGAAGTGGCCTTTTTCTGCTCCTACCTCCCAAGGCAGTGAGCAGCTGTCAGCACGAAGTTCTCTTGGATCAGGGAACCACCACAGAATTTCTTCTGCCCCTTAGCCCAGTACACAATATATGCCATGTAGGGGCGTGAGTGGGGCTTGGCCTCATGTCCCCCGATGATCTTCCCTGAAAGAAAATTTTGTTCTGCTTGTGGACACCCACTGATTCTAGCAGGCAGGCATCTGTGTGGTGGCTCCAGAAGGGCTGGTCCTTTGGGAACCCAGGATGGCCTGTGGCTGCAGGCTGGCAGGGCCTCTGCATCTTCCCCTGAGAAGGGAAGAGCAGCAGTTCTTGATCTGTAAATCTTTCTTCTACACATAGTTGGAGGCAAGTGTAACTGTTTTAGGAATGGAAGCACTAGAGTCTCCTGAGAATTCCTTTTTGACTTTAGAAGTGCTATTTTAAGTGGAGTTCATTTGGTTGAGGTGAGTTTCTAAGACCCCCTCCAAATCCTGTTACGTCTAAGATGGTGCTGCTTTCTAATGCCTTGGATGTAAGATTGTAGTGTCCTATTTCCTAGAGCACATAACACAGTGGGTGCCCAGTAAATGCTCAGTGGCTGCATGAAGCCATGGCTCCCAAGTAGCCTCAGGATGAGGGTTGTGGGGTAATGCTGGTGGGAATCTGGAAAGTAGAGAAGTTGGGGGCTGCCAAAGACAGTGGTCTACCTCACAAGAGGCCGCTGCGAAGACTGGGAAGAAAAGCAGTGTTGGAGAAGTGGACAAAGGGGCCCTGGGATCCAGCAGAGGTAAAAACATCATCATGGGGACCATGATCCCACCAGTTATTTTGGTCAGCTGAGGTTTAGGATTCCCTCTGAAGCAGAGGGGGTAATGGTGTACCTGTGTATTCCCAACCACAGAAGTTAGGTCCATGCTGCCTCTCCACATGATTAAATTAAAAAAAAAAAATTGTGATAAATTAAAACTTACCAATACTTGCAAAAATAACACAAAACCAATAGGGAGAACTCCAATGTACCCCCTACCCAATTACTCATATTTGCCAACTTTTAACATTTTACTACAGTTGTATCATTCTATCTATCTATCTATCTATCTATCTACTCTGTATCAATCTATCTATGCCATTATCTCTATTTTCTAAACATTTGAGAATAAGTTGCATATATCATCGTCCTTGTGCACATAATACTTCCATGTATATTTAGTTAAAACAAAGATATTTACTTATGTAACCTCATTAAGTACAGTTACCAAGTTCAAGAAATTTGACATTGATATAAAGTATACAGTTTATATTCTACTTTTTAAATCATCCCAATACTGTCCTTTTAGACATTTTCTCCTCCATTGTTATATCCAGACAGAACCATGAATTGCATTTATTTGTCATTGTCTCTTTAGTCCTCCTTCTCTCTCTTTTTTTAAGAATTGTGGAAAGATATATACAACAAAATTTCCCATTTCAGCCACTCCCAAGCATATAATGTAGTGTCTCCAGGGGAATTTTAACATTTTCTCTTTCTCAGTTTCCTGCCCTCTGTGATGAATTTTTAGGAAAATCCCGCTTTCCAGATGACAAGGGTAGGGCCTGGGGAAGGGATAGTACCCACTGCCTCTTCTTAAGGAGAGCCCTGTGCCCTGCCTTTCCTGCCGATTATCCATCCAGCATCACACTAGGGGATCTAGGGTGGACCTGGAGCTGGGGTTCAGAACATTCCTGGTAGATAGATGCACCAGAAATGTGCAGAAGGGGCAGGAGATCTGTGCCCCTTGTGGGATGGGATCAGTTTCTGAGGGTGTGGACCCTCACTCACCTGCGTCTGCCCCAGGGGTCAAGAGAAAGACCAACAGGAACAGGAGTGGCTGCATCTTCTCAGGCCGGTGACCAGGTCAGAGCTGGTGGTGTTTCTTCTTGCTGTCTTTTATCCCTCAGGAGAGGAAGGAGGTGTTGGTGAGCTCAGAAACCTTGCGTTTCCCTCTGGTTTTGTGGTACTTTATTACTGAAGGCTTTCTATGAAAGCTGTCCTTGAGCCCCTCTCCACCACCTATGCCTGATGACATTCTCTGGGTGATCGTGTGAGAACCACACAGTCACCACGTCCGTATTCATAGCAGACGACCCAGAGCAGACAGCTTGTTCCAGCACAGGGTGGGAGCCCAAGTGTACAAGGTGCAGAATATAAGACGTGGCATAGCCAGTAGAGGTCCCAGAGCCCTAGAAACCTGAGCTCTAGTCCTAGTGATGGAGACATCAGTACTTTCATTTCCATACTGCTAAGTCCATCAGGAGCTTAGGAGAAGTGTATTTAGGTTCTTCTCTGTGCTAGGACCAAGCATATTGAAGATGTGTGGAGGAGACAGAAACAGCGAGCAAGTTATAGTGCGGGCCATGGATGCATAAGGCAGTGACAGAATGTGGCCACTGTCTACTAATCCCATGTAGCAATCCACCCATAATTATAGTGTAATTCCTTGGAGATTTTTAACATCTTTTATTTAATTGCAAATGCTCATAATTAAAGAGAAAATCACTCAATGTTTTTAACAGAAAAAGTCCTGCACTTGTCTTTTGTTGGCCTAAGTTAATGAATCACACTGGCCCAAGAGGTTGAGTCTCCTGAATGACATAAGCCCAGGTCATTCCTTCTGTGGGTAGACTAGGGCCAGCCCCACCCAATCACATGAATAAGAATGGAAAGGCCTGGATCCCAAGTTTGCTAAATTGCTGATACCATGTTCAAGTGGGAAAGCATGGAGGGCATACAGAGGCTAATAATGGTCCTTTTAGTATTTTCTGTTTTCTGCCCAGAAAGCCACACTTCTGATAATAATAAATAATAATAAACCCACAGTAGACATCTGCTAAACAAACATGCTGATGATCTCACTGTATTAAATATAAGGATTGCTGTTTCTACACAGCCCAAGCCCCAATCTGTTAAAAGAACAACTAAGTGATTATCTGAGTGATTAGATTCTGGTGATTTTTATTTTTCATCTTTATATTTTCTGTATTTTACAATTGTTAAATGAGGAATGTTATGTATCAAAATATATAATTACAGCTTAAAATTGTCCCTTTCAGCAATTAACCAACTACATTTATCAAATCTCTGCTTTTTAGAATTTAGCTTGCTGAGTAGTAGATATTTTTTTTCTTTTTCTTTTATTTTTTTAATTCATTTTTAAAAAATATTACATTCAAAAAATATGAGGTCCCCATTCACCCCCACCGCCCCCACCCCACCACTCCCCCCACAGCACACTCTCCCCCATCATCATGACACATCCGTTGCATCTGGTGAGTACATCTCAGGGCACCGCTGCACCTCATGGTCAGTGGTCCACATCATAGCCCATACTCTCCCACATTCCATCCAGTGGGCCATGGGAGGATCTACAATGTCTGGTAATTGTCCCTGCAGCACCACCCAGGACAACACCAAGTCCCGAAAATGCCTCCACATCTCATCTCTTCCTCCCATTCCCTCACCCAGCAGCCACCATGGCCACTTTTTCCACACCAATGCCACATTTTCTCGATTACTAACCACAATAGTTCATGAATAGAATATCAATAAGTCCACTCTAATCCTTACTGTATTCCTCCTTCCTGTGGACCTTGGATTGGTTGTGTCCATTCCACATCTATGTCAAGAGAGGGCTTAGATTCCACATGGATACTAGATGCAATCCTCCTGCTTTCAGTTGTAGGCACTCTTGGCTCCATGGTGTGGTGGTTGACATTCTTCAACTCCAGGTTAGCTGAGTGGGGTAAGTCCAATAAACCAGAGTGTAGGAGCTGAAGTCTGTTGAGGCTCAGGGCCTGGCTATCATATTGTCAGTCCAGAGATTCAGATCCCCTAGATATATCTTAAACCCCAGCACCAACTACAATTCCAGTAAAGTAACAGGAAAGGCTTGTGAAAAGAGATCACATCTGAGTCTAGCACCATCACACAGAAACACCAACTCCAAAGAAGGGCCAACTGACATGGCACTGAACTCCATCTGCCATGACCATAAAACCTGTGGGTCTCTTTAGCCCTCAAAAGAACCAATACCTGGGGTTGTATTTACTTTATCTGTCTCTGAGACTCTGCTCAGATGTGCATAAGGGCAATCCTTTTGACAACCTCCAGACTCTTTTTTAGAGACTCATAGCCATATAAACTCATTTGTCCTTTCCATCTCCCCCTTAATTTAGGTCAAAAAGCATTTTTAACTCCTGTTATTATATGTAGACAGGGATATCCTGCTGGTCCACGTTGAACCTTTAATTCAAGGTCATTTTCTAGTTACGTCATCAGCTGGTACTTGGTAGTGATCCCTCGGCGCCAGGGAGGCTCATCCCCGGGTGTCATGTCCCACGCTGGGGGGAAGGCAGTGCATTTATATGCTGAGTTTGGCTTCGAGACCGGCCACATTTGAGTAACACGGAGGCCGTCAGGAGGGAACTCTTAGGCACAGTGCTGCTCTAGGCCTTGTTCTTATTTCAGGTGTATAGACTCACAAGCATAGTCATTAGTATCAGGGGCTCACTGTTGGACTCTCATTCCTTCCTGGTCCTTGCCGTTGCCCCTGGGGGACTGCCGCTGCTCCCCTATGGACCACAACAGAGCCCCCCGGGCCAGGAACCCAGCACCCGCCCAGCTGTTGTTTTTAATTGTTTCCACTATGAGTATATCCAAACATTTCTATGCACCCTGGACACAAGCCCTGTATAACTCCCTGTCAACCATATGTCCCCTGTCAGTAACATCCCATACCAGTATTCCTCCGCTGCCATTGTTGAACCACTCTGTGATCCAAAACTTCCTGAAAAGTAAAGCCCAATGTAATGCCAGGTTCCCTTAACAGTAAAATGGAATATAGTGATGAGTTTAAAGGTTAGATATAGAATACATATTGATTTGGAAAAATTCTACATCCTATCTTTTTCTTTAGATATGTTTAAAATTAATTCTGATTATAGTATTAATATATGTTCATTACGAAAATTTAGAAAGTAGAAAGGAAAAAACATCAGCCTATTTCACACAAAGACTCTCAAACACTGCATTCCTTTTATAATTGCTTAACCTTACTATGTATTTTCCCTATGCTCTTAAAAATCTATTAGTGGGAAGCAGATTTAGCCTAATGGATAGGGCATCCGCCTACCACATGGGAGGTCCAAGGTTCAAACCCTGGGCCTCCTTGACCCTGTGGAGCTGGCCCATGCGCAGTGCTGATGCGCACAAGGATTGTCCTGCCACGCAGGGCTGCCCCCTGTGTAAGGGAGCCCCACGTGCAAGGAGCGCACCCCATAAGGAGAGTGGCCCAGTGCGAAAAAAGTGCAGCCTGCCCAGGAGTGGCCCTGCACACATGGAGAGGTGATGCAGCAAGATGATGTCACAAAAAGAGACACAGATTCCAGGTGCCACTGACAAGAATACAAGTGGACATAGAAGAACACACAGCGAATGGACACAGAGAGTAGACAACTGGGGGCGGGGGAGGGAGAGAAAAAAATCTTAAAAAGTTAATATAATTATATCCTCTTTTTTTCTAGTTATTCAAAGTTAACCTGTAAGTAATTTACTAAAAACTTATAAAATTGGAAAATTATGTTAAGCAAAGAAGAAACAATAATCTGATTTCTTATCGTTCATTAATAATCATCTTTAATATTTTGAAATATGATCCAACATATTTTTCTCCCATGGAAATATCTACTTTTTTAAAATTAAAAGGGAATTATCCTAAAAAAAGGACTCTGAAATATTTTATACCTAACAATATATGACGTACATTCTTTCCTGTCAGGACATCAGAATTGTAGTAGCTGCCATTATTATTATTATTATTACTGTTATTATTATCATTAATATGCATGTGAAGTTAAAAATTAAAACATAATTTAATTCATCATCCATTACTAGAGTTCAAGTTTGTTCGTAAAATACATATTTTTAGGAGGTGCTGTAAAATGAGCCCAGGACTTCATACATGGGAAGCAAGTGCTCAACCACTTAAGCTATATCCACTCCCCTGTAATATTTTTGCTAACATAAATAGTATTTTGATGAGTAACCTCATTTGTGTTATGTTCAGTTTTTCTAGGATAAATTCTTGGAGTGGGATTACTCAATCAAAAATTGGTGCAAATTTTGGCCTTTTGTTTATATTGAAAAATTGTTTTCCAGGAAGCTCATAAATGTTATGAATATAACATTCCCTACACCTACAGCTGCATGGACTATTATCATTCTTTTTAATCATTGCCAGTCTGTAGGCAATAATGTTGTCTTTCTGTTGTAATTCGAATCTATCTGAAAGCTAAGCATTTAATGTATGTTTATATGTCTATCAGTCATATATATTTTCAAATAAAATTTTATTGAAGTATATCATTCATACATGAACATACATAAACAATAAATGTATACTAAAATCTGTGAATTTACAAAACAGACATGCATATCATCATACAAGTCTCTTATGCATCTCAGCACCACCACCATCTTGTATTGTTGTGAAACATTTGTTACAAATTATGAAAGAGAATCATCAAAATATTACTACTCAATGTAGCCTATATCTCACATTTACTGTATTTCCCCCACCCTACCCAATTATTAATACCCTATATTAGTATTACATATTTTTTATAGTTGAGGAGAAAATGTTCTCATATTTGTCCAGTTAACCCTAGTCCATCATCCACCACTGGATTCCCTGTGATATAGAGTCCCATGCTTTGTATAGTGCATTTAAAGTGTATATTCAGTGGCTCTCATTTTCATCACAGAGTGGTGCTGTCATCACTTCAGTCAATTTTTAACCTTTTCGTTACTCCACAAGGAAAAATCCCATACCTCCTTATGCCCCCACTGTTGTCCCTTAGTATTGGGAAAAAAATCTGGCCATTGCTACAAAATATTACAACATTACTATTAACCAACATCTATAAGTTACATTAGTTGTAATTTTCCCGTGTATCACCACATTCTTAGCACTGTAAAAGAAGATTGTTATGTTTATGTTGTTAACCACAATCTTCATGCACCACCAAAATCACTATGTTATACAGTCCCTAGATTATTCTCTAGTTTCCCTTTCAATTATAGATTACATACACAGACTAGCCCTTTCAAAAACAATCACATTTACAAATCAGAAGTGTTAGTTATTACTTATTATAATGTGTTACTCTCAACTCTATTCATTTCCACACTTTTACAATTAACCTTATTAGTAATGCCACATACATGAAGCATCATCTCCCATTCTCAACCCACATTCTATTTCCTAGTAACATACACTCTAGAGTTTACCTCCTCAAGTTTACTCATTGTATTTAGTTCTTATTAGTGAGACCATGCAATATGTGTCCTTTTGTGTCTGGCTTATTTCACTCAATATAATATCCTCTAGGTTCATCCATGTTATCACATGCATCCTATTTTATTTCTTCTTACAGCTGAATATACCACATTTTGTTTATCCATTCATCAGTTGGTGGACACTTGGGTTGGTTCCATACTTTAGTGATTGTGAATAATGCTGCCATGAACATCGTTATGCAAATGTCAGTTTGCGTCCTTGCTTTCAGTTCTAATATATCTCCTAGAAATGGAATTGTTGGATCAGAGGTCGGATCTATATTTAGCTTCCTGAGGAATCACCAAACTGTCTTCCACAGAGGCTGCACCATTCTATATTTCCACCAACAGTGCAAGAGTTTTCCTTTTCTCCCTATCCTTTCCAGCACTTGTAGTTTGCAGTTGTTGTTGTTTTTTTTTTTTTTAAATAATGACCATTCTATAAGGTGTAAGACGGTATCTCATTGTAGTTTTGATCTGTGTTTCCCTAATAGTGATGTTGAACATTTTTTCATGTGCTTTTGGCCATTTGTATGTCCTCTTTGGAGAAATGTCTATTCAAGTCTTTTGTCCATATTTAAATTGGGTTGCTTGTCTTTTTATCATTGAATTGTGTCTTTATATAACATGAATTTCAAACCCTTATTGCATATGTGATTTCCAAATATTTTCTCCCATTAGGTAGACTGCCTTTTACTTTCTTGGCAAATCTTTTGAAGAATAAAAGTGTTTAATTTTGAGGAGGTTCCGTTTATCTATTTTTTTCTTTTGTTGCTTGTGCTTTGGGTGTAAGGTTTAAGAAACTACTGCCTAGTACTAGATCTTGAAGATGTTTTCTTACATTTTCTTTTAGGAGTTTTATGGTTCTGGCTTTTATATTTAAGTCCTTGATCCATTTTGAGTTAATTTTTGTATAAGGTTTGAGATAGGGGTCCTCTTTCTTTCCTTTGTATATGGATATCCAGTTCTCACAGCATCAATTGTTGAATAGACTGTTCTGGCCCAACTGGGTGGGCTTGGTAGGCTTGTCAAAAATCACTTGACCATAAATAAATGTGAGGGTCTATTTCTGAGTTCTCGATTCTGTTCCTTGGTCAGTCTGTCTAATTTTATGCCAGTACCATACTGTTTCTTTTTGTTGTTGTTGTTGTTTTTATTACTGTAGTTAAGTTATATATCAGTCACATATTTTTTTGTATGTCTTACATGCCTATTTATAGCCTTAGATAATTTCTTCTGTTGATTCCTAAAAGTCCTCCCAAGCCACTGCATAATTCATTATGTGGATGTAGTAAGGTTTGTTCCTAGGTTGTTTTTAAAATTTGACAATTATAAGTAATATTGTGGTAAGCAATTTTGTGTACAAAGACTTTTTTATTTCTCTCTATATTTTGGTGCTATCATAGGTTAACTTTCCAGAAGGAGAATTTCTGGATCATAGTATCAATATTGTGAAAACATTAAAATATAGTAATTTATATACTTGTATTTACCACAAGGCCATTGAAAGAAAAAAACACATCTTGGCAATATCCTTTTGTTTGGGTGTTGTTTTAGGGAGTCTTAAACCCTTGTGAATTTTTAACAATGCTATTTTTACAATGCTACGTATTTTTACAACATTATGTTATTACATTTCAATACTGTTTCCTCATTTCCATGGGTTTATCAAGTGCTGGTAATTTATGAAATGGAACATGAGCCTAAACCAACCAAGCCCTGAGTTTCCTAAGCTTGGGGCCTTTGACCTCACATATGCCCCTAGTCTGTCCACACCCTGCTCATTCACCCAGGGCTCTCCTCCTTTGTCTAGCTCGCCCAGCCTACCAAATATTGGTACTGGGAAGTGAAGGGGTCCCTTGGCTCCTGCTCCTAGACCCCCGCATTGATTCACTGCTCTCCAAGGAAGCGCCTCACCGCTCTCTTCTGTACTTTCACAGTCTCCATTATGAAGGGAAGACTTTCTTGATGGCCTCTGACAGCAACATGATCAACAACCCAAAAAGCCATGATTTTTGCTATATGCTTCTTTTTTGTTTATTATTACTATTTTCAGAGAGACTGTTCCTTCAGGTATGTGATATTACTTGGTAGTGATGCTTTCTCTCTTAAACTGAAAATGTCTTTTAATCATAATTTAATAGCTCATTTTACAGACAGTGATTCAGCTTCAATTGAGGTTCCTGCGGTCGGGGCCAGGGGTTTCAGCCTTCCTGCGGCTCAGGGCTGGCCTGGGAGGCCCTCCCACCATGCAGTCCTGATATTTCCTCTTTTGAGGGGTGTTCCCGTTTGAATCGTCTTGTCATAATCGTCCTACTTCTTGGCTAGAGTGGGCTGAGGGATATACTGCATTTGGTAATTGGTCCAGGCCCAAGGAACTAAGTGCTGTGAGCTGGGCAGCTGTGGCTAGGCAGCCTGATTGAGTCTCTGTACATACAGAATAGAGAACTCTGTACATATAGAACCCAAGAAAGATTTCAGAATGTAGTTTATGACTTTAGGTGGTGTCTGAAGTCTACAGTGATGGGTTAGGGCCGGAGTGACTAGGTGAACAGGGAACAACTCTAAGGAAGCTTTATTTCCCTGTGTCTGGAGGGGGGAGTTCTGCTGCCTTTAAACTGGAGAACTTCAGGGCTTTGTGTTAACTCCTGCCCAGGCTGGCCACTGCTGTGAATTGTTGGGGCTCCCACAATTTCACTAGCCACACTCCCTGGCTTTACTATCTTTTGATAGCACCAGCTCCTCACACAGGAAGAGAGGCTAGAGGAGGGCTCTCAGGCCCTGCCCTTCCACCCCCACTCCCTCCCTACTCCCTGCTTAGGTTCTTGAGTTGAGCTAGGGCCCTGAGCAGAGTCCCGCTGATGTGCTATGCTGATCAGACTGGGAATGGAGGGGGACATTTTCTTTTAACTTCAATAACTAGTCAAATGCCCAAGGCCCCATAGGAGGGTCTTCCCAAACCCATTAAGGCAATAAAAGTGCAAGGGAGAGGAGAGATTACCAAGATGGCAGAAACAGAGAAAAGATCAATTTGATGCAGGTGTCTGCCTAAGGAAGAAACCCCACTCCACAAAATCTCAGTGGGGAGACTGAATTGTCTTCTTAGATGTGATCTAGAGGTGGTGACCATGACTTTAAGAATCTGTGTCTAAGTAAAACTTAGTAATAACAACACATCTGGAAAAGAAGCCATTGCTTATCAATTTGTTGAACAAATGAGACTATAAACTATTATAGACTATAAGACTCTTAACCATAAAACTGGTTAATATTTATCGAGCACTAACAGTAGATCCTTAGCACCCTGTTGAGTCCACTACTGATATTTCCCCCATTTCACAAAGGAGAAATGCTAGGCACTGAGAAGGTAGGTCATTTGTTCCACATCATTCAATTTGTAAGCATAGAGGGGGAACAGGGATTAGAATGCAGGGGTCTGATTCCAGAGCCTGTGTTCTTTTTTTTTTTTTTTTTAATAATTTTTTAAATTATTATTATTTTTAATTACATTAAAAAAATATATATGAGGTCCCATTCAAACCCACCGCCCCCGCCCCCCACTCCCCCCACAGCAACACTCTCTCCCATCATCGTGATACATCCATTGCACCTGGTAAGTTCATCTCTGAGCATCACTGCACCCCATAGTCAATGGTCCACATCATAGCCCAGACTCTCTCACGTTCCATCCAGTGGGCCCTGGGGGGATCTACAGTGTCCCATAATTGTCCGTGAAGCACTATCCAGGACAACTCCACGTCCCGAAAACGCCTCCACATCTCATCTCTTCCTCCTGTTCCCCACACCCAGCAGCCCCCATGGCTACCATTCCCACACCCATTTCACATTTTCTCTGTGGACATTGGATTGGTTGTGTCCATTGCACACCTATGTCAAGTGAGGGCTTAGATTCCACATGGGTACTGGATGCACTCTTCCCGCTTCTAGTTGTAGACACTCTAGGCTCCATGTTGTGGTGGTTGACCTTCTTCAACTCCATGTTAGCTGAGTGGAGTAAGTCCAATAAGTCAAAGTGTAGGAGCTGAAGTCTGTTGAGGCTCTGGGCCTGGGTGTCATATTATCAGTCCAGAGATTCAAATCCCCTACATATATCTTAAACTCAGCACCAACTACAATTCCAATAAAGTAGCATGCAAGTCTTGTGAAAAGAGATCCCCTCTGAGTCCATTTCCATCACGCAGAAACACCAGCTCCAAAGAAGGGCCATCTGTCATGGCAGTGAACCCCTTCTGCCATGACCATAGAACCCGTGGGTCTTTTTATCCCTCAAAAGAACCAATACCTGGGGTTGTATCTACCTTATCTGTCTCTTAGACTCTGTTCAGTTGTACATAGGGGTATTCCTTCTGACAACCTCCAGACTCTTTTTTAGAGACTCACAGCCTTATAATCTCATTTCTCCTTTCCATTTCCCCCTTACATTAGGTCAAACCGCTTCCCGAAGTCATGTTATTATATGTAGACAGGTATATTCTGCTGTTCCGCATTGAATCTTTAATTCAAGGTCATTTTCTCGTTGCTTCTTCAGCTGGTATGTGGTAGTGATCCCTCGGTGCCAGGGAGGCTCATCCCCGGGTGTCGTGTCCCACGCTGGGGGGAATGCATCACATCTACACGCTGAGTTTGGCTGTGAGAGTGGCCACATTTGAGTAACATGAAGGCTGTCAGGAGGAAACCCCCAGGCACAATGCTACTCTAGGCCTTGTTCTTATTGCAGGTGCATAGGCTCAAAAGTGTAGCCATTAGTATCAAGAGCCCACTGTTGGGCCCTCCTTCCTTCCTTGTTCTTGCCGTTGCACCTGGAGGATTGCCGCTGCTCTCGCAGGGCCCACAACAGTGACCCCCCGGCCAGGAGCCCAGTACTCCCCCAGCTCTTGTTTATAATTGTTTCCACTATGAGTATATATAGACATTACCATATACCCTGGGCATATGCCCTGTATAACTCCCTGTCAACCATATATATCCTGTCAATAAGATCCCATATCAGTATTCTTCCGCTGCCATTGTTGAACCACTCTGTGATCCAAAACTTCCCGTAAAGTGAATCCCAACATAATGTCAGCTTCAGAAGAGTCTTAGATCACCAAAATTCATATATACAATATAGAGTATTTCCCCAGATCCACCATAAAACCTTTTCCCTTCCACAGCAATAATCTTTTAACTTATTCATATCATATTTCCTGAAACTGATGTACAGATTCCGAAACTATAGTTTTCAAACAAGGTAACATTTGTGCTTACTATGTGGTCCATACTTTAGGTTGTACAGTTTTCTAAATTTTTTAGTTATCCTATGTTTTGTCTTATGGTTTTCATTATTAGTCTGTCGTCCCCTATATGTTTTTGGTGTAATATTAGCTGTTTTATATTCATCCTCGTGTACTCTCACATAACTCCTCTTTTGCCCCCTTATTTACCTTTGTTCCATCCATTGCACGTCCATTTTCCCCTCCCCTTAGGGCCCACAACGCCTGCCAATCTAATGCCCTGGGAGCCGTCCTTTCTCACGAGAGATACAGTTCTCTCTATTCGACGGCATTAGTCTTCCCCAGGATATGGGTCCACCCCACCCAATGGTAGAACCCACCTTGGCAAAATGAGCCTTCAGCTATTCCCTCCGGAGTCCGTCCCGCATCAGACCATAACCCCTGAGCGTCCTAACCAGGTGACCCCCCTACTTATACTTTGATACTTTTTACTCAACATTTAGTTCTCAACGAACTTCTGGCACTCTCCCATGTTTGTATGTTGCCCCTCCCTCCCACCTATTTCTTGGACCATATTACCCCTCTTCCCATCCCCAGCCCCCCTCAAACCCAGAAAACCCCACCCGAAGGTAACCCCTTGCCCCCATTTTGTCCCTTCTTTGTGCTCATACTTACCCCCAGCTCATCACAGATTCCACCCCTACAGACATTAACTCACATCCTTCCTCCACCCCCCGATTTCCAGTAAGCCACTTTTCCAGACTCTAGCTCTCTGAGGCAGTTAACTTATTTCATATCATTGAGGTCATATAGTATTTGTCCTTCAATGCCTGGGTTGCTTCACTTAACATGAGATTCTCAAGGTTCATCCATGTTATCACGTGCGATTGTAGTGTATTGGTTCTTACAGCTGAGTAGTATTCCATTGTGTGTATATACCACATTTTATTGATCCACTCATCTGTTGATGGACTTTTGGATTGATTCCAACTTTTGGCGATGGTGAACAATGCTGCTATGAACATTGGTGTACATATATCGGTTTGTGTCCTTGTTTTCAGATCTGATGGGTATATACCCAGCAGTGGTATTGCTGGGTCATATGGCAAATCTATGGATAATTTTTTGAGAAACTGCCAAACTGTCCTCCAGAATGGTTGGATCCTTCTGCATTCCCACCAGCAATGGATGAGTGTTCCCCTTTCTTCACATCCTCTCCAGCATTTGTATTCTACTGTTTTTTTCATGGCTGCCAATCTTATGGGAGTAAGATGGTATCTCATTGTAGTTTTGGTTTGCATTTCCCTGATAGCTAGGGATTTGGAGCATTTTTTCATGTGCTTTTTAGCCATTTGTATTTCTTCTTTGGAGAAGTGTCTGTTTAAATCTTTTTCCCATTTTTTAAATGGGTTGTTTATCTTTTTGTTTTCGAGATCTATGAGTTCTTTATATATGCAAGTTATAAGTCTCTTATCAGATATATGGTTGCCAAATATTTTCTCCCATTGTGTGGGTTCCCTTTTTACTTTCTTGACAAACTCCTTTGAGGTGCAGAAGGCTTTAATTTTGAGGTAGTCCCATTTATCTATTTGTTCTTTTGCTGCTCGTGCTTTTGGTGTGATATTCATGAAGCCATTTCCTATTACAAGGTCCTGTAGATGTTTTCCTACACTGCTTTCTAAGGTCTTTATGGTCTTGGCTCTTATATTTAGGTCTTTGATCCATCTTGAGTTGATCTTTGTATAAGGTGTGAGATGGTAATCCTCTTTCATTCTTCTACATATGGCTATCCAGTTCTCCAGGCACCATTTGTTGAATAGGCCATTCTCTCCCAGTTGAGAAGGTTTGGTGGCTTTATCGAATATTATATGGCTATATACATGAGGTTCTATATCTGAACTTTCAATTCGATTCCATTGGTCTGTGTGTCTCTCCTTATGCCAGTACCATGCTGTTTTCACTATTGTAGCTTTGTAGTATGTTTTGAAGTCAGGAAGTGTGATTCCTCCTATTTCGTTTTTCTTTTTCAATATGTCTTTGGCTATTCAGGGCCTCTTTTTATTCCATATAAATTTCATAGTTAGTTTTTCTAGTTCCTTAAAGAAGGCTGTGTTGATTTTTATTGGGATTGCATTGAATGTGTAGATCAGTTTTGGTAGGATAGACATCTTAATAATATTCAGTCTTCCTATCCATGAACAGGGAATATTCTTCCGTTTATTTAGGTCTTCTTTGATTTCCTTGAACAATCTTGTATAGTTCTCGATGTATAAGTTTTTTACCTCTTTAGTTAAATTTATTCCTAAGTATTTGAATTTTTATTTACTATTGTGAATGGTATTTGTTTCTTGATTTCCTCCTGATCTTGTTCATTATTAGTGTATAGAAATGCTACTGATTTTTGCGCATTGATCTTATAACCTGCGACTTTGCTAAACTCATTTATGAGTTTTAGGAGCTTTGTTGAAGATCTCTCAGGGTTTTCTATATATAGGATCATGTCATCTGCAAATAATGAAATTTTGACTTCTTCCCTTCCAATTTGAATGCCTTTTATATCTGGTTCTTGTCTCAGTGCTCGAGCCAGTACTTCCAAGACAATGTTAAATAGGAGCGGAGACAATGGGCATCCTTGTCTTGTTCCTGATTTTAGAGGGAAGGATTTCAGGATTTCGCCATTGTAAACAATGTTGGCTTTAGGTTTTTCATATATACTCTTTATCATGTTCAAAAAGTTTCCTTGTATTCCGATCTTTTGGAGTGTTTTTATCAGGAAGGGGTGCTGTATTTTGTCAAATGCCTTTTCTGCATCTATAGATATAATCATGTGGTTTTTTTCTCTCAATCTGTTTATATGGTGTATTACATTGATTGATTTTCTCATGTTGAACCATCCTTGCATACCTGGGATAAATCCCCCTTGGTCATGGTGTATAATTCGTTTAATGTGTTGTTGAATACGTTTAGCAAATATTTTGTTAAGTATTTTTGCGTCTAGGTTCATTAGAGAAATTGGTCTGTAATTTTCCTTTCTTGTGTTGTCTTTGTTTGGCTTTGGTACTAGGGTAATGTTGGCATCATAGAAGGAATTAGGCAGTGTTCCTTCTGTTTCGATTTTTTGGAAGAGTTTCAATAGGATTGGTATTAGTTCTTTCCGGAATGTTTTGTAGAATTCACCTGTGAAGCCGTCTGGCCCTGGGCTCTTCTTAGTTGGGAGATTTTTAATGACTGATTCTATCTCTTTGCTTGTGATTGGTTTGTTAAGATCATCAATTTCTTCTTTCGTCAGTATGGGCTGCTTATGTATTTCTAGGAATTTGTCCATTTCCTCTAAATTGTCATTTTTGTTGGAATATAGTTTTTCAAAGTATCCTCTTATGATAGTCTTTATTTCTGTGGGGTCAGTGGTGATATCACCTTTCTCATTTCTTATTTTGTGTATTTGCATCTTTTCTCTTTTTTTCCTTGCTAGTCTCGCTAAAGGTTTGTCAATTTTGTTGATCTTCTCAAAAAACCAGCTCTTGGTCTTGTTTATTTTTTCAAGTGCTTTCTTATTTTCTATTTCATTTAGTTCTGCTCTTATCTTTGTTATTTCCTTCCTTCTTCTTCCTGTTGGGTTATTTGTTGTTGTTTTCCTAATTCCTTCAAATGTGCAGTTAATTCTTCAATTTCTGCTCTTTCTTCTTTTTTGATATATGAATTTATGGCTATAAATTTCCCTCTCAGTACCGCTTTTGCTGCATCCCATAAATTTTGGTATGTTGTGTTATCATTATCATTTGTTTCAAGGTAGTCATTGATTTCTTTTGAGGTTTCCTCTTTGACCCACTGTTTTTCTAAGAGTGTGCTGTTTAATTTCCAAATTGTCGTGTGAAGTCTGGGTCTCTGTCCCTTGCAAATTTCCAGCTTGACTCCACTGTGGTCAGAGATATTGTTTTGTATGATTTCGATCTTTCTGAATTCATTAAGCCTTTCTTTGTGGCCTAGCATATGGTCAATCTTGGAGAATGTTCCATGTGCGCTTGAGAAAAATGTATATCCTGCTGTGTTTGGGTGTAATGATCTATATATGTCTATTAGATCCAGCTCTTCTAATATACTGTTCAAATGTTTTGTTTCTTTAGTGATTCTCTTTTGAGATGTTCTGTCCAGAGTTGATAGTGGTGTATTAAAATCCCCCACTATAATTGTAGATGCATCTATTCTTTCACTTAGTTTTTCCAGCGTTTGCCTCACATATTTAGAGGCGCCCTTGTTAGGAGCATAAATATTTATGATTGTTCGATCTTCTTGACAAATTGTCCCTTTCACTAAAATATAGTATCCTTCTTTGTCTCTCACAATTGTTTCGCATTTAAAGTCTATTTTGTCTGATATTAATATAGCTACTCCTGCCTTTTTTTGGTTGTTGTTTGCTTGTATGATTGTTTTCCAGCCATTCACTTTCAACCTCCATGAGTCTCTGGGTCTAAGATGTGTCTCTTGTAGGCAGCATGTAGATGGGTCGTATTTCCTTATCCAGTGTCCCAGTCTGAATCTTTTGATAGGTGAGTTTAATCCGTTGACATTCAGTGTTATTACGTTTAGAGAGTTATTTTTGGTAGCCATATTTTGGTTGGATTTGTGTTTGTTATATTTTGTTTGTATTATTTTATTTTCCCCTTCTATTTTTGTCTTTCTTGTTGCTTTTACACTCTCCTCCATCTCTGACTGTCCTGTTTTTTCCTTTCTTCCTGCAGAACTCCCTTAAGAATTTCTTGAAGGGGAGGTTTCTTGTTGATATACTCTTTCAGTTTCTGTTTATCTGTGAATATTTTGAACTCTCCATCATTTTTGAATGCTAGTTTAGCTGGATAGAGTATTCTTGGTTGGAGATTTTTTTCCTTTAGTACCTTGACTATATCATACCACTGCCTTCTTGCCTCCATCGTTTCAGATGAGAAATCAGCACTTAATCTTATGGAGTTTCCCTTGTATGTGATGGTTTTCTTTTCTCTTGCTGCTTTTAGAATTTTTTCTTTGTCTTGAGCATTGGATAATTTGACAAGTATATGTCTTGGGGTGGGCCTGTTGGGGTTTATGACCAGTGGAGTGCGCTGTGCTTCTTGGATATGTACATCTGTCTCTTTCAGTAGATTTGGGAAGTTTTCAGCCATTATTTCCTGCAACACTCCTTCTGACCCCTTTCCCTTCTCTTTTCCTTCTGGAATGCCTATAATACGTATGTTTGAGCGTTTTGCGTTATCATTCAGGTCCCTAAGTCCTATCTGGATTTTTTCTACCTTTTTATTGACCACTTCTACTATCTGTTTGATTTCCAATGCACTGTCTTCCACATCACTAATTCTCTGCTCTGCCTCTTCTAGTCTGCTGATATTTGCTGCAAGTGTATTTTTGATTTCTTGAACTGTGGTGTTCATTTCTGTCATATCTGTTATTTTTTTGCGCATGTCTGCAATTTCCCCTCCAAGTGTTGTCTTCACGCTGTTAACCTCTTTCATTACTTCATCAAATTTGTCGGTGATAAATGTTCTGAGATCTTTCATTGCTTGTGCGAAGTCCTGCCCCCCTTCCTGATTTTCAGTTTGTTGATTGGATTCAGCCATGTTTTCCTGATTACTGGTTTGGTTTGTAGATTTTTGTTGCTGTCTTGTCAACATTTTTTCTTGATGGGTTTAATTAGTTCCTTAGCTTCTTTTTCTAGTCTTGGAGATTAATTAGCTGTTGTTTTTGCGTAAGTGTTATATCTTCTCTTTGTCACTTTGTTCTTCTTATTCCAATTTCTTATTGCTAGTTAAGCTCACTTTAAAGGAAAGTATTAGTGCTGGGGAAAGTCAATTGTGTAAGGAAGGAAAAAGTGTGAAGTAGTATTGGTGATATATGTTTACAAAGCAACAATATGAGTTCTGGGAGGATGGAGGTTAGATCATGTAAATTGTGTAGAGTTATAGTAGTAGGAAAGTACCTATAATGAGGTAGACGACTGAATATGGGAGGAATGTGGTACGTACTAAGAGGCTATTGTTTTCGTGAGAGAGGGAAAGAGAAAAGAAAGGTAATAGTTTCAGGGACGAATACCAGATGGAAAACTAAACAAAGGTGTTAGAAATTAAGAGTTAGACACTTTGTGGATCAAAGAAAGGGAGATGGAATATAGGAGAGATAGCAGTTGGTGGAGGATATCAAGTTGTAGGGGAAAGGGGATAGTGTAGATAGGCTAAATCTATTCACAGAGAAATGAGGCAGTGGAGGGTGAGGAAACCCAGCAAATGTGAGGTATTTCCTGTAGGGCCTTCCCACCAAATCGATGTCCAGACACTTCCTGCCCTGAAAAAATCCTGAAAAAGCCTGGTCCCGGAGAACCTCCAGTGGTGCCCAGCTGCCTCTTCCCAGGAGAGACGGCAAGGCAAGCTCACTCAGCCACCATCTTCTGTTCCCACCTCAGAGCCTGTGTTCTTATCCAAGCCTCCATAAACTTCACTATTTCCTAACTGGTTCAAGGAATCTGGAGAAAAAATTAAGGGGTTGCTGAAGAACAAAAGTTGCTGTTATATTTCTGATGTTTGACTCTGCTTTACTTAGAAGAGGAAGGTACCTCAGTGGCTACCACCTCTCAAAGGAAAGGATCATTTGGATCACCCACTTTCTTTGACTTTTTTCTTTATTCCCCCATTGGCCTCCCCCAATATGTAGGAGAGTGTCATGCCTGGTTCATGTGGGACAAACCCTTGGGCCTTTGCTTCTCACTGAACCACATCTAGTCTAGTAAGCAGGGCTTTTCCTTTTAAGTAATGACAATGACAAAGTGACATGATATCCCTGCACTCATATATGGCATCTAAATCTGCCGTTATAAACTGATTTGCCTGAATCTCATCATTCTGTTAGGTTATGCCAAATAAGAACCCACAGGCCTAGGGGCCTGAACTTGGTCCTAGCTGGTTTCATTTGAGATGAGACTGAGCCTTGTGGCTGAGAAGAAATCCCTTCCTTAGTTAAGAGTTGTCTCTGCATTCCTGTTAGGCTGAGATGATAGCCAGAGTTTCAGAGGTGGTTATGTGGCTTCAGAATTTGTTCTGTGGGAGAGACCTAGGTGTGTTTTGGTGTGAGGAAGGTGGTGCTTCTATCTTGCCTCTGTAATGGTAAGGATGGAGAGAGGGCAGGAATGGGGAAAGAAAACTTTCAAGGGGACAGATATATGTTGATGAAGTTTCCAGAGTTTTGGTATCCAATCGAAATCCCTTTAATCTCCCCTCTGTTACCTACCCTAAGCACTCCCCAACCTGTAACACCATTACCAACAAAAAGGGGAAGAATGAGGTCTGAAACAGGTTGGGGATGATTCAGTAAAAAACCATAGAGGGTAGATGTCTGGGATAATTTGTAGAGAGACGACTCTAAGGAAAGGAGAGAAGTGGGCTTAGGTGAGAACAGTATTCCCATTCTTACCAAACCAAGGGCACAGGTAATGCCTGTGGGCAAGTGGAATAAAGACCCAGAAAAAGTAAATTGGTGTTGATTGCCTTTCTGGATGGGAGTGAGTTGGAAAAGAGCAATGTGCTGGGTTATGAGTTGCCTTTGATGTGAGCTTGTGACCAGAGATAGAGATCTTTATCTCCCCAGGGTCTTAGCCCACCAAGGCCACTTCCCTTCCCCAAAGCATTTGGTTCCCACAGGCTCTGAAGATCATGACTTTACCTTCTGGAGACGATGAACTCTTTCTCTTCCCATCTTGCTCAAGGGCTAGTGCTGCTTACTAATTTACTGTGTCTGTACGGGATGTGGCAAATGGTTTGGTTTGGGGTAGGTAAGAGGAACATTACCGAATCACTTATCAGAACCACCAGTACATATTTGCAAAACTGGTGGGTCATTCTCTTTCTCACTGTTTCACGGTCAGGGGAGGTGTCACAGAGTGTTTAGCATTTGGAAACACTAATTCACACCTAAGAATTCTGTGTCCTGTCCCCTATCTGTCCTCCGTTTTAGTATGCCAGGTGAGGGCTGTAGCTAACTCTCTGCTATTTAGATCTTCTGTTTCTGGCCGAAAACTCACGAGTGCACAAAGCTGAAGATCTGGACCATTCAAGCTAGCCTTTCAAAGTCTGTCCCAGGTACTGCAGAAAACTGAGGGTCCTCTGAGAGCACTTTGCCAATGAAACCGAGGCAAGGCATACTTCCTGAGATACGTGATTAGATTATTCTCCTTGTGCTCCCTATTCTGCATTATTTGCCAGAACCTCCAGCATGGGCTTGCAAAACTCCTTTGTCTCAGGTTTCTAAGTTAGATGACTAAGGATCTGTTCCTAGACCATATTTCATTCACCAAGGCGTAGAATATCACCCATGATGTTTTTAGGAGTTAGTTCTCCAGCCATTTGGCATCATATGTTAGGACTTTGGCTGTGTGGTTCGTGCCTGCACTCCACTTCTTCATGATACCCAGAAGCTCCTGAGGAAATATGGGGATGGGAATCAGTGGGATTGGCATCAGCACATATCCCTTGGTTGGCCCTTTTCTCTTCAGAAATCTCATCTTCGTCTCAGTCCTCACAGGGGCAGGGGAGTCAGGCTGCTTTCTTGTCCCCACAGAAGGTATAACAGCTAAAAAGGGAAGTAGGGTGCCCTACTTCCCAAGAGGGTGCCCAATGCTGGTGAATTAATTCCCAGCTGACTTGTGCAAGGATAAATGGGCTGGGTGAGGAATGCATCATACTTACCTTCACAAAATTCGAAGCTGTTATTAGGCAACAGAATTAGCTGCTTTAGACAGAAAACAATTAAGGGGGAATCAAGAAAGAATGAAAGCAAAGGGTATTACTATTAACCCTTACTTTAATAAGTTCTAAAGCTTTTCAAAACGGGCCTTATATATGTTAACTCACAGAATTCTCCACTTTCTGTGTGACAGCAATCATTAACCACGTTGAAAAATTAAACACTCAGATATTAAATAATGTGCCCAATGATGGTTGCAGAGTGTACACACACACACACACACAACACATGACTGCCAAGCTGCAAACTTTTTTCTCTGCCACACTCAAATGTGAAGACAGCCACATCGGGCAGATTTCGGCTCAGCAAAGGGAAGTGTCTGACAATTAGCATTGTCTTGGAATGGCTGCTAGTGTGAATCCAACCCCATCCTCTCCAGAGTGCTGTTGGAACAGAGTTTGAAAAGTATCCTAGTTAGGCCTGAGAGGTTGTTATGGTGTGGCATGATAGAACTTTGTGTGTGTGAATCCTTCTGCATCTTTTTTTTTTCATAAAAAATTTTTATGAAAGTATATCATTCATACGTGAACATACATAACAATAAGTGTATAGTGAAAGTTGTGAATTTAAAAAACAAACATGCTTGTCATTATACAGAACTCCCATATATCACCCACCACCAATACCTTGCATTGTTGTGAAACATTTGTTACAATTGTCAAAATACTACTACTAACTATAGCTCATATCTTATATTTAGTATATTTCCCCCCAACCCACCTGATTATTAACACCCTGTATTAGTGATATATATTTGTTAACGTTCATGAGAAAACATTTTTATATTTGTTCAATTTCCACCACAGGATTCCCTGTGTTATACAGCCCACCCTTTGTACAATCCTTTCAAAGTGTATACTCAGTGGCTCTCGTTTTCATCACAGAGTTGTGCTGTCGCACCTCAGTCAATTTTAGAACATTTCAATCACTCAAAAAGGAAAAATCCTAAGCCTCCTTATACCCCCCATTGTTGTCCCTTAGAATTGATAAAATATCTTATTTGCCATTGCTGCAAAATATTACAATATTACTGTTAACTATCATCCATAAGTTACATTAGTTATAATTTATCATATTCTTAACACTCTGTAAAAGAACATTCTTATATTTATACTATTAACCACAATCTTCATCTACCACAGACATCACTAAGACCCCTTACAGTTCTGAAGTTTTATCTCAGTTGGAAAAGACTTCACCTGGGAGTTAGAAGACAAGGCCTTCGGTCCAGTGATGTGGCTACATTACCTCTTTCTGGGTCTCATTTTCCTCATCTAACAAAAGAGAATGTCACCTGCAGCAGAGGCTTTAAAACCTTTCAAGTCAAAGAACCCTTTCCTCAAATTACTTATATATGTGTCAGGGCAACTTTTTGAAATTACACGCACACACATACATACGTGTATATGTGTAAATGTGTTTGTGTTTGCATTTATATTTGTGTGAGCTCATGTGCATAGTTGTCCATGTTTTCATGCCTTCATTTTCCCTTTCCAAGCATGGCATTGGTATAAGTTAGTCTCAGGAGTATTTTCAGCCCAAGAACAGAAGTTGTGCTCTTCCATCCTATGAAAGTGATCATTAAGATAATTTTTTCAAAAGTGTGTGAGCAAATAGATGTGAGAGGGCATGCCTTAGAGGATAATAGAAGACCAGAGGGAGATATTTCATCCTTGCAGAAACAAGTTTGTTAATCGTATGTGTTTTTGGCCAGGGATTACTTATCCATGGCTGTGATCTAGACTTAAGTACAAAGCAGTGCCCCAGATTGTTGTGAAGACCTGGAAGGGGATGGCACAGAGGGACCCAGTTTCAACAAAGAGTCTCATATACCATGTGTACCCCCAAGCTAAGAGCTTCCCAAGTTTGAAGGGTCATTGTGGCTTGGAACGTAAGGATGTAGCAGTAACCAAGATGGCCTGTGACTTAGAAGCTGTTCTCTGTTTTTTGGCCCTATGTGAGCCTCCCTGAATCTGGTGACGTTTAAGGAAGTTAAGGAAATGTGGTATCCCTTGCATACTACAGTTTATATCCCATAGGGCACTCTAGATGTAAAACATAAAGCAATGGCTGCCCTGGTTGTGTCCATCCTCCTGCATTCCTCCTTCATCCAGGGGTGGGGCTCCACTGAGACCAGAAAGTCTTCCAGACATTTCCAATTCTATACACTGCTGTTCTAGGGCCAAATGTGACAGTGCATATGAAAACTGTAACTTAAAATACTAATGAATGTTAGCCCCAAACAAGATAGTCTTCATTTGTATGTTTCCCACCCATCTTCAGGCCAATCTGACCCATCTGGACTGAGGAAAGAGATTAGGGGCATTCTGTCCTTGATTAGTCCTTCATGAGATCATGGATGGTGCCTGCTAAGTTCTTTTCTGAATCTCCAGGACTTGGCCCTTAGCAGATGCTCAGTATCTATTTGTTTGCTGACTGATGGCAAAAGTAGTGTTTTCTAGGCCTGCTGCAGAGAATCCCTTACTCAAGGAGCAGCCATAACCCAGATGGCCACATGGGAGTCTTAGACTAGAGGGCAGGCTGCCCCCAGTGACCAAGACAGGCTGAAAAGGACCAAGGCTATGGAGCGAGTGACTCAGCTGCCCAGGTATAAGGTAGAGGCAAGAGCTCTGGGGACACACCCACCTGGAGACAGCAAATCTGACCCCTTGTAGTCCCTCTCAGTCATACCTGTCCCACTAGAATGAATATAGCTCAGGGAGCTCTGGGTGAAGAAGGGAGGAGGGGGCTTGTTATCAGGAGGGATAGGAGCTGGTGCTAGAGGACCTCTGTGTGACTCTTAGGGTCAAGTGGAGCTGGAAGAGAACAGGGGGCCAGGGAGGCTGCAGGGCGATCTGGGCTCTGAGAAGGACAGGGCTGGGCAAAACAGGACAGAGGAGCATGGGTAGGACTGAGCTGCATCCCTCAGCATCCCAGCTCCTCAGCTCCTGGTTGCCCTGACCAGGTGAGATATGTCCACTCTGCCCAAGCTTCTTCCTCTCCCAGTGGGGTGGAGATAGAGACCCAGGGGTTCCCTGTGGTGGCCTCTTGGTTTCCAGAGTTCCTTGGGTTGTACCCCCATCCCTTCTTCACTTCTGCTCTTCTTGCTGTGAAATTGAAAAGCAGCAGCTCGGAGGATGCATAAAGTCTGTCCTGAGACCCAGGGCCAGAGAAGTTCATTGTTTCCTGAGAGCAGGAAAAGGAGTAGTCTCAGCTTTTCCCTGAGCTGAGACTCAGCCCTGGTAAAGGGCCAGCCACAGAAGAGAGGTGGAATAGAGTAGAGATGAGGGACAACACTGCATGTGGTTGGTGGGGAGCTGGTGGGAGGTGGAGGAAGAGGAGGAAGCAGAAAACGGGGGAGAAGTGTGAACAGAGCCACCAGAGGCAGGCCAGGCTGGCCTTACTGGTATCCTGTGAATCAAGGAGAAACCAGTCATTTCCACTCTAGGGATGATATTTATAAAGACTCTGGCAGCCACCCCCCCACAAAGATCTGGCATCTTTCCCAAAGAAAATGGTCAATCCCAGAGGGGGCCCAGTTCAATCCCTGCTGTCAGTGTTCTCTTTATCCAGGGCAGGAAGCACAGGATCTTGGTGAAGACCTGTAAAGGTGTTCAGTTTTTCTGTCCTGGGCCTGGGCCTCACTGTTACACCTGAGGGGGCCCAGGGCACCCAGTGGACAGAGAGGGGCAGGCCTGAGCCAGTTCTCCTCTGGTCCTGCTCTCTTGCCCCCAAGGCCTGGGTGGGATGTCTCTGTCAGTGGGCTATGTGTGTGGGAGGCCAGGGGCAGGGCAGGCTTTAGAAAACCCCACAGTCCCGGGGTCTAGCCCTGCCTCACATATTCTCCGAGCTTGACCGAGGCCTAGCTCTGCCCACGGGAGTCTATGTGGCAGTTACTCCCAGAACCAAAGCCTCAGGATGAGTGGTCCTGGCTTGCACCATTTCCTGGTCACCATTTCCTTCATTCAAAGATTAAGTTCAGTAAATCACCCCATGTACAATAGCCCTGAGAGAGTACCAGGCTCCACTTTCTCCTCTCAGAGGATCTACTCAGAGCATGTACTCCAAGGGGCACCATTTTGAAATGCAAACTTCCAGAAAAGGCACTGGTATTAGTTTCCTATGGCTGCTTGTTCAAATGACCATGAACTTGGTGGCTCAAAATAGCACCCATGATTCTGGAGGTCAGAAGTTCAGCAGCAGTTTCCCTGGGCCAAATTCAAGGTGTCGGCAGGGCCACGTTTGCTCAGGAGGCTCTAGGGGAGAATCCATTTCTGGCCTCTTCTTGCTTCTGGAATTACATTCCTTGGCTCGCGGTCTGTTCCCCTCTCCAAAGCCAGCAGCATAGCATCTTCATTCTCTCTCTCTTTCTCTCTCTCTCTGCTTCATCTTTGCATTACTTTCTCTGTGTATGTGTCTACTTTCCCTCTACATCTCTTATAAGATCACTACCTGAACAATTGAGGACAATCTCTTCATCTCAAAATGCTTAACTTAATCACATCAGCAAATGCTTTACCATATAAGGCAACATTCGCGGCTTCCAGGGATTAGTATCTGAAATCTTTGCAGATGCCATTCACTCAATACAGGAGTCTTTTTTGAATTGTACTAAGGCGGTTGGAGGTTAGCAGAGAACCTGGTTGCTCCCGGGGTTGGTTGCTCAGCGTGCAGGTGACTGGATATTCAGCCAACCGCTCTTTCCCTGGAGTCAGGTGAGGCTGCAGCTGGCGCCCTCCCCTGAAAGGAAGCCCTCCTTGCCTTTGGGTCCTCCCCATACACCTGTGACCTATTTGGAATATCTGCGGAAAGGCAGACACAGTCCAGACCATGCCACACACATTTGTGTGTGTGTCCATTGGGGAGACCTGCCCCCAGCTGGCCACACAGCACACCCGCCCTGGCCTCAGCCGGGCCTTGCTCCTGGGCAGCCTGGGCGCACAGAGGCAGTCCACTCGGCCTTTCTCTCTGGCTATAGGAGAGAGGCAAGAAGGTACAGGACAGTTAGTAGTGTTCTGGCCTGCAAACCCCAGAGAGGCTGCACTGCCTTCCCTCTGAGACTCTGAGGCACTGGAACTGGTCAGGTAGCCACGATGGAAAAGAGGGAGGGGACAGGGGTCCCAGTGGGTGGAGAAATTCTTGGGACCGAGGACAGCAAGAGCCAGCAGCCAGGTGTGCCTTACCTGCAGCAACATGCCGTTCCTATCATAGGCTGGGTGGGGGGAGGCTCTTCTCATAGGGATGCGCTGCTGGGTCTTTCCTGCACTTTCATGTTGTGGGCCCCCAGAGCAACCAACATTTATTGAGCTGCAGAGAGAACAGAGGGTGCGAGTGACGGGAGGTACAGCCCAGGAGCCCCGAAGGACGCAGGGAAGGACGCGGGGCAGCTGGGGGCAGGGTGGGGCTGCAGCTGAGGGGCTGGGCTCTCTGTGCCCTCTGCTTCTCGGCAGCCCGGTAGGATTCTGGATCAACTCGTGGGCCAGTGGCCCTCAACTATCAGCTTTGCTTAGGATAAATCTAAAATTCCTAGAGTTTGCTCTCCTACTCCCAAATGTCTGCCCTCTACCTTCAGTGCTTATTGTGTTTCATTTGCGTGGCGTTTCTCTCCTCAGCAGTGCCATTTTGGTGACCTGCCTCTACCCCACCTAAGCATCAAAACTTGCCTGTCCTCTTTTCTACTCTCTTCTAGGGACACAATCCTCTCTGTCCCTGTGTTACTAAGAGCTGAAGTAGCTACCCACCCCCCAGCTGCAGCCCCTGGGGAGAGGGCAGGGGTCCCTGTGGGGCATCACCAGGAGGATGTGGCCTGTTGTCTGCTCCTCACCTCCCCAGCCAGTGAGCAGCCGCCAGCACTAGGTTCTCTTGTAGCAGGAAACCACTACTCCTTTCTCATCCCAGAACTGAAGAAATGCCATGTATGGGTGAAAGTGGGGCTGGCCTCATGTCCCGCCATGATCTTCCCTGAAGGAAAAGTCTGTTCTGCTTGTGGGCACCCACTGATTCCCCCAGGCAGGCATCTGCTCAATGGCTCCAGAAGGGCTGGAGAAAGGGAGGCTGGTATAGCCCGGGGTGGGGTAGAGGTAGGTTTGGAAAGACATGGGCGAGGCATAGTGTCTATTGTGTACACAGATATTAGGGGAGGGAGTTCTGGATTCTTTGGGCAGCACTGTTGGTTGAAGTGGGATTTCCCTCCTCTGCGGGTTGGGGAGAACAGCCCCTGGTCTGTATACCTTTCTTAAGCACAGAGGTTTGGAAGAGTTCTGTGTTAGGGATATTAAAGCCCCAGAAGACCCTGAAAATTTCTGTCCTCTAGCTTTCCTTGTATTTAGTAAATTTCTCACACTCATTTGAAGCCTTCTGGTGCCTAGAATGACTAGGAAATATGCTTTGGGACCTGCCAAATCCATGTTTCCCAGACCTGGCACAACATAGGTACTCAGTATATGTTTGTTGGCTGCATGAGGAATTATATCCAAGTAGCCTCTGGATGAGGGTTGATTGCCATATGGCTAGCTGATGGGACTTAGGGTAGCTGGGAAGATTGGCTTGCCAAAATCCTTTGGCCAAACTGTGAAAAGAGTGGAGTTTCCAAGGTTCTGGGAATGAACCGGAGGGGACTTGAGACTGAGCAAAGGCACAGCTACAGGGAAAATGATTCCTCTTGCTCTGGGGTCAACTGGGCCTACGGCTCCTTTCTAGTAGCACCATGTAGGAGGAGAGTGACAGCAGTGTTGGAGGAAGTAGGATAAAAGTGACTTGAACTTATCCTGGGTCCAGGTGATAGGTCCCATTCTCCAAAGCCTTTATCTCTGAGCTGCCCTTTTTTTGGGGAACTCAATTGCTTTTATTTCCAGTTCCTATCCATTTCCTCCTAGGAAAACTCATTTTCCAGATAGCAAGAATAAGACCGGGGTAGTGAATGGAAGAAACTGGGCCTTTGGGGATACAAATGGCTTCCCTATAAAAGCTGCTGTTTTTTTACCCAACGTTGACTTGGTGGCCTGAGATGGGGTTGTAGCTGGGCTTCAGCACATGCCTGGTGATGAACAAAGGGCAAGGCCAACATGTGACAGAGTAAAATGCATGATGAAGGCTGTGCAGAATGGAAAATGCTTTGTGTCCATGGTGGTATGGCTTCTGAGGGTAGGGATGTGCCACAGGCCTAGCAGGGGGACTAAGTGGGCAGCAGAAAGATCAATCACAGAACCAGCTGCATCTCCCTGGGAGGCTGCCTGGGTCAGAGCTGCTGGTGCTTCCTCCTTCCAAACTTTTAGCCCCTGAGAGGAAGGAAGGAAGGAAGGATGGCTCCAGTGACCTCATTCCTGTTCTCCTTGGTTGAATTGGTGTTATCATACTGGGTGGCCTGTGACTGTTCCCTTACCCTGCCTGTTGGCTTCTTGACATGGGCTAAGTAGAACAAAGCACTGTTGATGACAGTATGACACAGCAGGAGAATTTATTTTGGGAACACTTTTTTGAGGGCCTGCTCTGGGAGAGACTCAGGGATATTCTTAGAGAGCTGACAGTCTGGCCAAAGCCTATCAATGATTAGAGGATAGAGTACAGCAGGATAAGGACTATGGTAGAAGATGCAAAGGGTATGTGTTGAACTGGCAACTACTTGCTGTCCCTGATGCAAACTCCATTGCCTATCTTCCCACCATCAAAGAGTCATTCCTTTGATATTTTTAGAGACTTATTTAGATGTAAATACACAGTGGGAAAGGGAACTTTCCTATTCCTATCATTTTGAGCAACATCCTAGACCTGAGTTTTATGGGGCCAAAGAATGCCATGTACAGTGCTGAAGGATTCTATGCCCCCTAGAGCACATAGCACTTGTGGAGTAATGTGGGTCACCCCAGCAGAACCAGCTAGCCTGAGCATGGGAGGCTTTCCTCAAGAAAGTTCTCATGTATGATGCCAAATGAAGGAGGAATAAAAGCTGGGCACTAAACAATAACACCTGGTCCATAAAGATTCTCTGTCCTCTCTCCAGAGAATCAAATCACTGATGTCTGTGAGTCGCAATAAACATTCGCTCAATCGATGACCCTCACGTTGGAGCAAATATGACACAAGAGAGGAGAGTCTTGGAGATGGAAGCAACCTAATCCCAATTCTGTTTAAAACAAAAACAAAAACAAAATATAGAAAGAAAATACTAAAATTTTAATGGTAAGTACCTCTGTATTGCAAAGATTCTTGATGATTTTAATTTTTCGCTTTTATGTATTCTGAATTTAATAATTTTTCTGTCATGAATATATATGCATTTCTTTTGTAATCAGAACACACTTTTTTTCCTACTGTAAATACACTGCTCTTTAATCGCAAACTTTTGTCAAAGCCCCTGTGTCAAAGCTTCAGTTAGGTAGTAAATAAATGGACTTTTCTAGAAATAGAAGTAATATATGCTCATTATGCAAAATTTGGAAAATGTAAAAATGTGGATAAAGGGAAGAATCCACTTAAATCTACCTTCCAAAGACAAGCACTGTTACCATGATGGGCTTCTTTCTGATGTAGTTTTCTACATATATTTTTTAAAGTTGTGAGCTTACTGTTTATACTTTTACTTTCTTTTTTCATGTAATACTACAGCATAAACATTTCTCCATGCTATTAAAAATCTAATGGAAATTGTCTTTGAACTTATTCCCCATAAAATATTTAATGTATTAGTATTTTATAAAAATGTTATTAAAGTAACTACAGACAACCCCCAGGGCCCTCTGGATTGTGGGGGACACTGCTCAGCACCAATTAACCTGTCCAAGTGAAAAATAAATAAATAAAGTAGCTACAAATAAACTATGATAACAGGAAAAAGTTAATATAACTGGATCTTTTGCCATCTAGTTACAACACTAAAGATTTGGTGTACATTTCAACAGATTTTTCCCATACAAATATGTACATTTTAAAAGATAAAAATAAGATTATGCCACACATAAGATTTTGTAACCTACTTTTAAAAAAACTTAATCATAGATGAATATCAGAAAATTTTACTATATATCATTATTTTAAATGGCTGCTTCTATTTTGTCATTTGCACATGGCATGTAAACTTAACAAAATTTACTTAATGAGTCCCCTTTTGCTTTATGTTGAAATTGCTCCCATTGTTTATTTCTAGTATATGCAACACTGCAATGAACAACCTTTATACACTTGTCCCATTTTCTGAGGATAACTATGTAATGTGAGTTTACTAGTTCAAACCGTAAGTGCTTTTGTAGCATTGTACATATTAGCAATTGCTTTCTGAAAAGATTTATCAATTCATGTAATAGATATCAGGAAATCTGTATGGCAATTTCTACATATATAGCCTGTGGTGAATATTGCCATTTTTTTTAGTCTTTGTAAGTCTGTTAAGCTTAAGTGATAAGTTTATGTATTAATAATTTTTCCTTTTTGTGAGTGAGGGGGAGTGAATAGCTAATTAATGTTTTAGGCTGGTTTTCTATAGGGTTCCTGAAGATCATATTTTATGTGTTTTAATACTCCATTGTGTGACTATACCATAGTTAACTCTTCCCACTTTGTTAGTTAGGCTGTTTCTAATTGTTGGCAATTTTAAATAACATTGAGATGAGCATCTTTATGCCAAAAATGTATTGCATGTGTGAGTGTGTTTCAAGTTCTGTTTTTGGAACTTGAAGTAGAATTATTGTGTCATAGAAGGTAAACATTGAAATATATTGATATTGAATTATTTAACTGTCTCTTCCTGTTCCTATGAAACTTAATGGGGAAAAAAGATATTAGGAGTCCAAGACCATCAAGCTTTTTTGGTTTTTATCCTGTTCCCATCGTTATCACAGTGCAAAACTGCCATCATTGTGGCTTTCAACTTTGGGATCTTAATTTTATTCTAGAAGCATAGCGATAAATGTTTCCCAGTTTATGCTAGCAATTTATGTGAATATCAAGTGCCTAAATTTTCCTACTCATGAGGATATAGGTGCTCTCTCTTTTGTGCCAACCTGGGTTCCACTTCCTCTGGGTCAGAACAATTCCCTTTGGCAACTTTCTCAAGCCTTTCTCTCTCCTTTTCCCATTGCTTGTTGGCCTTACCATCAAATGTTGGTGAATTGAAGTGGCCCTTTACTACTCACATATTTTTCTAGATGGTATACGTGGTCCCCCAAATCTAGAAAAGAGAATCTTTAAAATTCAGGAACAGGATAGGATCCTGAGTCTGGAAAGAGTTTATACACCAGAGTTTTTAGTTTTTAATAGGAACTCTCCTCTGTAGTAAACCAACGTGTGATAAGATTTGGAGATTGCTCACTTGAATAAATTTAACCATCTTCTTACATGTGGCCAGGATAGAAGCCACAAAAAAAAAAAAATGTCGTCACTGAAATATTTTCCTTGATGTTGTGAGGCAAAGAATAAAACTGCCAAAATGATAAGGCAGTGATGTGGCAAATAATTATAATAATGCTCTTGACAATAGAAATTTAATCAAGACAAAAAGAGAATAAATACAAAGGTAATACCTTGACTTCTATCACCAATTACAGCAAACTAGGTTATTTAGACCAAACCTTTGAATGTAAACAATTTAAAATACTCAAGAAAAACCCACTTTTAAACACTGATGATCAGATAAGATAGTGATGATGAACTGTCAGGTCAAATTTTGGATTTAATTCTGAAACCCAGAAAGGTAAGCAGAAGTTAAGAAAACCCAAGTTGTTTTGGGTTTGTTTTTTTTTTTTTGCCCGGAGGGTACTTGCAGATCTAGATTATGTTGCCCTGTGGTTTTGGTGATTTCTGAGGGTAAGAGGGACAAAAGTCAAGGCCACAGGCACAATCAATATGGGAAGTCTAATAAGAAACCTTTGCCATATTAATCTGGGGTCCCATGGACTACTTTTAGGATAAAGTGAAGCACAACTAAATTCCACCCCCAGCACTGAAGACAGCTTTGGCACTGAAGAAAGCAGGAAAAAACAGAGAACAGGGAAAAACAACCCTTTTTCTGAGAAGCTGTGGCCAAAAGTCAACCTTAATCAAGTTCCACAGCTTGGGTCTCATTGCCTGGATGGTTCAGGAAAACAAGCATGGTCTTGGATTTTAGGTGGTTTAGAAGGGAAATGTCTCCAGGTGCCAGGCAGCAGCAATTGCAAATTCTCTTTCGAAGAAGGTTACTTTCTTCTTGACCTTGGGAATCCTTCCACCTGCCCCTTCTCCCTACACATGAAATCTTTTCAACAGCAACAAGCTGCATATAATCAAAATATCCAAGAACACAAGAAAATAAGACACTATGAATGAGAGCCAGCAGAAATAACTAACAGGCACAGATCAGCCAGTATTTGAGGTTTTTAAAATTATCTGGCAAATTTTATATAATATGAACTTAAAAATAACTGTAGGGAATGGGGAAATATGAAGACTATTGTAACAGACTGTGCCTTCGCGGCTAGCTCACCACGTGTCTGGGTGACAGAGAACTTTAAGTTCTTATTAGTTGTCTTCTTGTGGTTTTTGAAAAGTGATTTATTCTATGTGATTCTTCGAAGTACCTCAAGTAGTGGGAGTTTTGAGACACCCAGCAGAGCAGAGTCACAGAGGAAGGAATCTGGGGTTTGGCAGAACTTCTCAGAATAAGGTTTCTGAGTTGAGAGGCAGAGTCATGTAACTGGCATATTAAGGATTTCAAATTTTAATATACCTAATTTCAAGGCCAGGATATATATATGTATATATATATGTAACAAAAATCGAAAGAACTCCAAAGAGAGAGATATATCCACCATCATCTCAGGAATTGGTAAAATAAGCTGACAAAAAAAATCAGTAAGGACACAAATTATCAAAATACAACAGTATTTATTAAAAACTAGGATGCCCTAGAACAGAGAAAAATTTAGTCTAAAATTGACATATCACAAAAAACTGAAATTAATTAGCTGATCATAAATCTCAAAAAGTAGATATTAAAAGTGAATAAACTCAATGAAGTAGAAGGAAGAAATAAGAAAATATAGAAATTCATGAATAACAGCCAAATATGCAATCAAGAGGCTTAATAGAGCAAAGACTAATTCTTTGAAAACACTAATAAAATCAATAAACATCTGGAAAAATGAATCAAGAAAAAAGAGAAGGCACAAATATTTAATACCAAGAACTAAGAAAGGAATATTTTCATAAATATTGCAGACCATGAAAAGATAAGCCAAGGATATTATAAGCAAATTCATGCTAAAAAATTTGAAAATTTAGACAAAATGGACATACCACTTTCTAACACTGACTTGGGAAGAAACTGCATATTTGAGTAAAATGAACACTATCGAAGAAATTATATCAGTAGTCAGAATTTTTTCCAAATACAGAACTGATTTACATGGTTTTACTACTAATTTCTACTAAAATTCAAGGAAAGAAGATTAATTTTCTACAAACTGTTTCAGCTAAGAGAGAAAAGAGGAATATTATCCACTTCTTTTTTTTTCCCCCAGGGGAGAGCACAAATGCAGTACCCCATTAACACAACTTATGGAGTCCAGTTTCTCATATTTGAGGAAATCCCAGTGGTCAGCACATCTGGCATGCAATGGGTAAGACTTGCCCTGAGAAAACCACCTTCAAGATCAATTAAGTAATCTTTTAGCAAACCAAAATGGAAACATTTTTCTTTAACCTAATAAAGAGTATCTGTAAAACCTACCTGAACCATTTAATCATCTCCTCATCTAGTGGGAAATCCAAGTCCTTCAACTGTCTCAGAAAAATGTCAAAAAGCCCTTCTTTCAGGCTGTATTCCCCAACCAGCTCTCTTCCTTGGGCAGGCTAGAAGGAGAGAGCACCCTTGTTATAATTCCCAGCTTCCATCTGCAGTCCAGCATTGGGTCAAGATCAAGACCCATTTAATTCAGTGCACTGTGGTGATTAATTTGTAGCTGTAGCAGATTGCAAAGTTTGTGTTAATGGGCTGGACAATGTTAGGTCTCTGTATTGACACATCTACTAACCATTGTGCTTTGATTCCTCAGTAATGCCCAAAAGAACAGGCTAAATTTGACTGTTTGGCTGTGGCAAGGGTTTCCAAGCTAGATTGCCTGCTGGGGTCCTGGCTGTCGCCCCTGCTGTGTTCCAACTGCTCCTCGGAGCCCTGCTTTTCGGCTGTCACGTGGACCGGGCAGATGTGATGGATGAGCACCCCCTTTCTTCCTCTTCTGTGGGGCTCTTGTGATAGAGGTCCCCTGTTGCACAGAAATTTAGGAGGAAATAGCTCTTTCAGATTCTATTTGTGCTTTCTCTCTCCATCTAGTGCTCAAGCATGAGTCTGAGGGTTGGAAGGGAGTTTTACTTCAGGAAACTACACGGAGACATTTTAAATGGCTCCTTCTATCCAGTCTTGAGTGATTACTTATAGACTATGCTTGTGTGAGCCTGGATGGAGTCTACAGGCCTTGCTGAGATCTGGATGACCTTAACTCAATGCTCAGTTCCACTGCCAGTGGAAGTTCCAGAGCCTTCCAGGCCTCCTTGAGATGTTCTGGAGCTTGTGTCTCCACAGTCTCTTGCTTCCAAATGTGCAGCCTCTGCTCAGGGCCATGTCAGCTCTGATGTGAGGTACAGCCTTGTCTCAGTTTCCGTCAAGGGTCCCATCCACGTGAATTTGTGAGTACAGAGAATTTATGAAGACAAAGGGTGCAGAGTTAACAATGTAAAAGGTAAACACTTCAAAAGGTAGAATGGGCCCCCTTCTCCTAAGAATGCACACTGGCTGCCCCAGTGCTGGGGAGTTTCACCAGTTTTTCATCGTACCCAGACCCAGTCTCCAATCTGCTGGCCAAAATCTCTCCCACTAATAACCCTTCCTTTTCTTTTTGTGTCTCTTTCATTTCAGGGTAAAAAAATCATGACACAATTTCTTTAAAAGAAACAATTACTCCCCCTTTTCTCATGGAGAGCAGTTTCTTCTTTTTCTCCTAGCCCCTCCATGGCTGCTAATCTCCCTGCCCATTGAGACTCACATGCTCTAAGAAGGATTTTCAAGGTATAATCTCAAAGAGAGTTCCCTCCCCAAGAGAAATTCTGGTGCCAGGCTTTAGGAAAATACTTTTTTTTTTCCTACCACAAAACTCAAGTAGGAACAGCTCTCTTTTCCCTTTGAAGGAGTTATTTTCCTGGAGGCTCCTTGGTTTCCAAAGCACTAAACTCCTGGAGTCCCAACCCCTCAAATCCTCCTTGGCTGCTTGGGCCTGCCTGAATTTGGGGTAGGGGAAACAGAGCATAACACGGGACTTCCTTTCTGTAAGTAAACTTAGAATATAAATTTCACTTGCCCTCATTAAAAGTAATCTCCTAATTTTTGGCCCAGATCAGAATATATTATTCTTGACTTTTTATTGTAAAATAAAAGTGACCATTTTAACCATTTTAAAGCGTATTATTCACTGGCATTGAATATATTCACAATATTGTGCAACCATCACCACTATTCAGTTCCAGAACTTTTTCATCACCCTAAATGGAAACCCCTTACCCATTAAGCAGGCACTCTCTGTTAGGGCTCTCCCCACCCCCACCCAGCCCCTGACAACCACAAATCTACTTTCTGTGTCTGTGGTTTTGCCTGTTCTGGGTATTTTATATAAATGACTCCTTTCATTAGCACAATGTTTTCAAGGTTTACCCATGTTGTAGCACATATCATTACTTAATTCTGTTTTTATGACTGATGGATATTCTATTGCATGGATATACCACATTTTGTTTTTCCATTCATTTGGGTTGCTTCATTTTCTCCCCCCCACCTTTTGGCTATTGTGAATAGTCCTACTATGAATGTTGGTGTACAAGTTTTAGTTTGAACACCTGTTTCCCATTCTTTTGGTGTATGTACTTAGGAGAGGAATTGATGGTCATTCCATATTTAACTTGTCGAGGAACTACTAAACTTTTCCGTAGCAGGTGCACCATTCTCATTTCCACCAGCAATGTATGTACAAGGGTCCTAATTTAGCCACAGCCTTACTGAACTTGTCATTTACCATTTTTTTTAGTAAAACTATTGTAGTGGATGTGAGGCAGTATCCCATTGTGGTTTTGATTTGCATTTCCCTAATGGATAATGATGTTGAGCATCTTTTTATGTGCTTACTGGTCATTTGTATAACTTCTTTGGAGAAACGTCTACTCAAGTTCTTTGCCCATTTTTTTTGTACAATATTTTCATTTTTATTACAAAAATACACACACAACAAAGATTGTCATTTCTTGGCTCTACTTGTATTCAGTGCTTGCTCTTGAGCAGCTTTCTTTGCTTCTACTATTTCAGCAAGTTCCTTATATTGTTTCATACAGTCCTTCTTTGTCCTGCCAGGCACTATTTCTGCTATTTTTTCCCCATCTTTCAGGTGTATTTACTGGGTATGTTTTCAAAGCTTGTTCCGAAAACGTCTGTTCTTCTGTTGTCCAAGGGATAGAATCTGTGCATGGTCCTTCAAATCTTTCTGAAGGTGTGGCATTGTCTGCTTGAGGTACCACTCCATGCTCTTTTTAAAATTTATCAAAAGCCTTTCTGTTTATGTCATCTTTTTGATGAGGTCAAGTTTTTGGAGACTCTTTGCTTTGCCAATAACATCTTTGGCAGTTCTCTTGACTCCAGAAGAAGAATGTATATTCATGTAGTTGGCAATAACTTCCATCTTGAATTTGTTCCAACAGGGAAGAGGTTCACAGCTTTAATTAGTAATTGTAGATCGTCTTCAGACCAGTTTTTACTGACATTTCCCCCTCCACCCATTGATTTTTCTGCATTCCCAGATGCTTGTTGCATATGAAACTCAGCTTCCTCTATCTCTTTTCTAATTTGCTCATTTATTTCTTCTATCTGTTTTTCCAGAGCAGTCTTTCCTACTTCTTTTGTAGATGATGTGAGTGTTTCATTGGGGCACTGTAAGCTTGCTAGTTCAAGCTGATCACAAAGTTTTTCCACTTCTTCATCGGGTTTTTACCTGCTTCACCTCATTGTCAGAAAAGTGATTCCGAGTCTTGCAGGAACTTTGAAGTTTTTGCCTTTCTTTTTTAATGGCTTTTTTTTTCCTTCTAGATATCTTTTTCCTTCTTTGCCAACAAATGCTTGCTGTCTAATTTCCTCTTCTTCTTTCTCCTTAGCTAACCAAGCAGCTTCTAATTCAGCTTGTCTTTGTTTTTCTTTAGCTTCTTGTTCCTTCCGTTTTGCTTCTGCTTTTGCTTTCTTCTCTGCTTCTTTCTTGGCTTTTTCTTCTTCCTTGAATTTTTTTTATCCTTGGATCACAGCTATATGTATTATCAACTAATGTTCTTATTCTGTTCATTTCTTCTTTTTACCTTTGTGCCCTTGTTGCTCTATTTTGCTTTTCAATCCATCTCCTCTCATCACGACATTCTGCTTTTTCTTTTTCTTCTTCATCTAAATAAGATAATTTTCTCCAAGAATCAAAATTATACCAGAAGGAATAAAATGCATCTACATCTTCAAATGATGAATTTATATCACCAAGTTTAGGAACATTTTTTCTTATTTGACCACCTGGAATTTCTTTCAAACACTGGGGAAAACACTTCAAGAAATTGTCCTTTGCCTCTCTTTTGAAGGAACTGAGTTATCAAAAGTAGGGTCTACACTGTTAAATGCTCATCTTTACCCTGGATCAGACAACATTTCATAAGCTTTAGTTATGCAAGTAAAATAGTTATTATCCCCATCTTTCATTGGTTCACCAGCTACTTTCCATTTGTCTGGGTGATGTTTTAAAACCATTGCTTTATGAGCTGCTTTGATCTGTCTCTGTGTAGCTTTGTATCTTACATGGCCAAATCCAAGAACTGCATAATGATCCTGGTTCTTCCAGTCTTTGGGATCAAGTGTTTTCAGCATGGGAAACTCTTCTAACCGCCATTTTTCATCTTCTGATTCCTCTGATAACTCTTATGCTCCAGTTCCTGAAAAGAGGCAGAAGCATTTCTGTTTCTCCTCTTAACAAAAGCTTCAAACCATCTTCCCACAGGTTCATCTTGACAGAGTGTAGAGGCAGAGGTCAGAGGTGGGTGATGGGGGTGCACTGGCCCTCCGCCGCGCTTGGCAGGAGCAGCATGATGGCGCCGGGGCCAACCCCGCAGGCACACCGGTTCACGTCCCAGGCGGAGAGCCTTACCTTTCCCTCCGGCTCTACCTCTGGATCCGAGCCTCGAGCCTAGGTTTTATGACGCCCTGGAACCGGCGCATAGAGACTGCCAATATTCACTTCCGGGATGGAGCTTTCGCGGTGCTGCAGCCAATCCTATCCCACACTCCCACCAGCGTGTGCGGCAGTCTTGTTCCTTCTTTGTTCATTTTTAAATGGGATGCTTGTCTTTTTGTTGTTGCGTTATAAGAATTCTTTATATATTCTGGATAGTAGGTCCTTATCAAATGCATGACTTGCAAATATTTCCCCCCATTCTGTGGGTTGTCTTTTCACTCCCTTGACAATGTTTTTCATGCATAATTTTTAGACGTTTTTAAGAAATCCATTTTATATATTTATTTTTTGTTTTGTTTGTGCTTGTGGTTTCATATCTAGGAAACCACTGTGAAATCCATAGGTCATACCCCTATATGTTGTCCTAAGATTTTTACAGATTTAGCTCTAATATTTAAGTCTTGGATCCATTTTGAGTTAATTTTTATATATGGTATGGGGTAATGGTCCGACTTCATTCTTTAGCATGTGGATATCCAATTCTTGCAGCACCATTTGTTGAAGAGACTATTATTTCCCCATTAAAAGGTATCTCAGTTTCCTAGTTGCTAAAGCAATTACCACACAATGGGTTGGCTTAAATAACAGGAATTTATTGGCTCACAGTTATGAGTCTAGGAGAAGTCCAAAATCGAGGTGTTAGCAAAGCTATGTCTTCTCTTCAAAGACGATGATGTGCTAGGGCTGGTGGCTGCCAACGATCCTTGGGTTCTTGGGTTTTCTGTCACACAGCAATGCACAAGGCAGCATCTTCTCCTTTCTCTTTAAGATTCCATTGACTTTCAGCTTCTTGTTTCCCATGGCTTTCTCTATGTCTGAATTTCATTCTACTATTAAAGGACTCCAGTAATCTGGATTAAAACCCAAATTGATTCAGTTGCCCACACCTCATCTAAAAATAACATCTTCAAAAGATCCTAGTTACAATGAGTTTCCACCTGTAGAGAGGAATACATAATTCAACCCTCAACAAATGGTCTTGGCATTAGACAAAATCAGTTTACCATAGATTTATGAGTTCATTTCTGGACTCTCAAATCTATTCCACTGATCTATATGTTTATCCTTATGCCAGCTCCACATTGTTTTGATTAGTGTAGTTTTGTGGGTTTTTTTTGTAGTTTTGTATTTGTAAAAAATTTTGAAATCGGGAAGTTGAGTACCCCAGCTTTATTCTTTTTCAAGATTGCTTTGGCTATTTGGGGTTCCTTGCAATTCCATATGAATTTGGGGATTGGCTTTCCTATTTTTGCAAAAATGTTGTCGGGATTTTGATAAGGATTGCCTTGAATCTGTAGATCACTTTGGGGAATATTGTCATCTTAATATTAAATCTTCCAATCCATTAACACAGCTGTCTTTCCATGTATTTAGGTCATCCTTAATTTTTTTCAGGAGTGTTTTGTGGTTTTCAGCATATAAGTCTTTCACTTCCTTGGTTAATTTCATTTGTAAGAATTTTATTCTTTTTGATGGTATAGTAAATGGAATTGTTTTTTAATTTTCACTTTGGATTTTTCATTGCTAGTGAATAGAAATACAACTAATGTTTGTGGGTTGATCTTTTAATCCTGCAATATTGCTGAATTTATTTGCTCAAACAGTTTTCTTATGTGTGAATACTTAAGGAATTTCCAAGTTTAAGGTTATGTCATCTGCAAACAGAGATAGTTTTACTTTTTCCTCTTATTCCTTTCCAATTTGGATACCTTTTATTTCTTTTCCTTACTTAATTGCTCTGGCTAGAACTTACAGTATAATATTGAATAGCAGCATTGAAAATAGGCATACTTGTCTTGTTCCTCATCTCAGAGGAAAAATTTTCAGTCCCTCATCAGTGAGTATGAAGTTATCTGTGGGTTTTCCATATAAGCCCTTTATCATTTGGAGAAAGCTTGCTTCTATTCCTGGTTTGTGAGTGCTTTTATCAGGAAAGCATGTTGGATTTTGCCAAATTTTTTTTTCTGAGCCTATTGAGATGATCATATATTTTTTCACTCTCATTCTATTAATGTGAATTATTACTACTGGTGTGTTCTTCCTTCTTCATCTTGGTTCTCTTTTATGTCCCTAACTGACCACTAATAGCTTCTTCTTCACCACCAATTAACTTTCAAAGTTCTTTCCAGAGAAACATTCTATCACAAAAGTAAAGACTATTTATGTCTCTGTCCCTTGTTGGGATGTTTGTTCGCCTCATTCTCCTCTTCTCAATTTTGGGGTCACCTCTGTCACCTTTCACATTTCATCCCTCCATCTTGGCAGGTTTTTCATCATCTGAAGCCCAGACTTGTTATAGACTTCATCTTCCCCAGAGAAATTAGGATCCTTTCCCCTCGCCACCATTATGAGACTGCGAGCTCCTGGAACCTGGCTCTATGAGGCCCTGGCTATGGGCCAGGTGCTGTCTCTGAGGACAGCTTTAAAGAGGTTCTGGAGCATGGGCTTCTTCTTAGTAGTCTGGATCAGAACTCCAGAATGTGTCCCCTCACCCCACATACACAAGTCAGTGGTCCATGGGGACACAGCGATAACAGGGACACAGGACTAATACTGCCTTACTTCCCTAAGAAGGTAAATCTCATTTTCTGGTGTTCAAGGGACATGATAGCTTTACATGAAAGTGACTCATGAAAATCCTGTACATTTTTCCTGAAACTCAAAGGGGCTTGAATGGAGGACCAGAAACCTGGGTTTCTATTAGAATTCAGTCATTTAGGAACTTGAGAACGGAAAGCATTTTAGGAATTACTCTTCTGCTAGCTATTTTTGTCCAACTCTGAACAATGCTATGAAGGAGCCAGAAAAGTAGATCCAGATTCTGTCTCTGGAGACAGAAATCTGTGTCAAACAGGGCATTGGACTCTCCATTCCCTAGATGCTGAGATTCCTGGAAGGGGGGGAGGGGGAGAGACAGGGATAGACTTTCCATGGTCTGCCCATTGAGATGCAGACCTATCTGCTTTCCTTCATTACAGAAAATGTTTTGTAGTAATTAAGAAAGAGAAGCATTCAAAGAAAAAAGGGGCAGTGTCATCAGAACAGGGTTGGTGATATCTAGTGAAGAAGATGAGTCATAGGCAAATTGTGATGATGAGTCTAGGGTATCTGTGTTTACACTGAATGCTCCTGGAAACAGACCTGTTGCATCCAGGGAAGACTCATCTATGCCCTGGATACCTCTTGGTTTGAACTATATGGCTAGGGGTCTATAAATAATGTTCACAAAGCTTGGAGTTTGCATATAGAGAATATGGTTGGAATAGAAAGGTAGAGGCCAAGTTTCATCCCAGTGAGAGGCTTGAAGGGGATTTTGAAGTGGGTATAAGAGGGTTCTTGGAAGGTTTTGGCTCATAGCCTGGCGTTCTTTGCAGATTGTGGTGAAGAGTTTGAAAATGGTAAGTAGGATCCTCTCAGGGAACTCTTTGAGATTAAAGAAGGGAGAATGCAGGTGTGGGGAGTAGATCAGAGGGAGAACAGTAGGACCGGATCAGAGGTATGGAGGGTCTGCAGTCCTAGGGGCTATTTTTTTACATTGAACTCCTGGACCTGTTGCTTTGACTTTGGTGTATGTTCCTGTGTTTGGGGTCTCGGCCTCTCTTGTTTAGGGGAGATTATCAGACACAGAGGCCAAGCCCACTCCTGCCCTGATAGGGCACACAGTAAACTACTCTTAGGTAGTGGGTCCAGTGTGGTGGGTTCCTGGGGAGAGAGCTTATTGTGATGATGGCTTCTCATGGAGCTGGACAGTGAAAGACTTTGACTTTTCCATGTTTTGGGCAAAGAGTATAAGAAGTTTATGGGGGTGATTCTGGGGTGTTATTCTTTTTGGAGAATTGCTTCTTCTTGGCCTTCTTCCCAGGAGAGGCTTATGCCTCAGTTCAGTTTGTCTGGGGCTGGGTTCTCTAAGCCATTTTCTTGCTCACTGATAAAGTCTCTTTTCTATACCTACTATTAAGTTGGCCTTTTTTCTCCTGACATCTCTTGTCTTTTTCAGTTGTTGCCCCATCTATACTATGTTGCCACTCCACTTTTGGACTCAGATGAACCAGTGTACTATGTGGCATGGAACCTGGCTTTCCGAGTGGCAGCCAAGGGACCAGGGACCAGATGATACAACTCAGAAGTGCAGTGAATTAGCTTCCCACAGAGTGAACTTTGCCAGTAGGAAGCAAGAGATGTGGGGGAGTCATGCAGATTAGTTTCTCCTCTTCTCTTACTACTGTGGATTACTCTAAGGTGCATTTCCTCTGAGGACAAAAGTTTCCTCTTTCCCTCCCCCCCTCCCTCTATCTCTCTTTCTTTTTCTACAGTTCCAGAAAGGAGAAAACATTTTTTAGTTGGCCATAGTCCTAAGCCCAAACATTTAACCCCGAAACTGGGTTTAAACCCAACCCAAGAAGTCAGTAACACCTACTCTTCAGTTACCTGCTTCTGAAAGCCAGTCATCCAGCTAAAACCTCGTTGCAGGGTCTGTTTCCTCTGCTAAAAGTCAGCCAGTCCTTAAACACATATCCTATATAACACAATCCTATGCAAGATTAGCTCTTGTCTGGTTCAGAGAGACTGTTCTTTACAAGCACAGGTCTCCCTTGCTTAGTAAGCAGCTTTTTGTTCAGACATTGTGTGACAGTCTTTTTTTTTTTTTTTTTAATATTCCTTGCAATTGTTCTGGTGAAGTCCCCTATCCGGAGTGATTAAGCTTGCTGAACAGCATGGCCTGTCTTATAGTAACTCATGAGGCAGTGACTGGCTATGGTCATATAACATGTCACATTGCATTGCATCTTTCCTTGACTCATTTCTTTTGTCTTTCACCATCATTGCAATGTGCTTGCACCTCCCAAATAATTCATTGCCACCTTAATCCTTGCCTCAGGAGTCAAGGTGGGAAGAGTACCATTTTTGACATTTCTTCCTTGTGTCTCTGACTGGAAGTTTTTTTTGTTTTGCTTTAAGATTTATTTTATTTATTTCTCTCCCCTTCCCTCTTGTTGTCTGCTCTCTGTGCCCATTTGCTTTGTGTTCTTTTGAGGCTGCTTGCATTATCTGGTGGCCCTGGGAAAATGCGTCTTTTTTGTTGTTGTTGCATCATCTTACTGCGTCAGCTTTCTGTGTGTGCGGCACCACTCCTGGGCAGACTGTCTTTTTTCATGCAGGGCGGCTCTCCTTGTGGGGTGCTCACCTTGTGAGTGGGGCATCCCTCTGTGGGGGCACCTCTGTGTGGCATGGTACTCCTTGCGCGTGGCAGCACTGCGCATGGGCCAGCTTACCACACGGGTCAGGAGGCCCTGGGGATAGAACCCTGGACCCTCCATACAGTAGAAGGATGCTCTGTCAGTTGAGCCACATCCACTTCCCACTCTGACTGGAAGTTAAAGCTCAGAGGGAGTCCTCATAAATTACAAACAAAATATTGTCCCTGGATATCCTTCCATTAAAACTTTTTCTCCTTACGATATCTCCTCCTAGTAGTCATTGGATATTTCTCCCCTCTGTCTGTCAAAGGTTTATGAAGAAGGGTATTTTCTTGTTCCCTTTTACGATGAGTTTCTGGGCCCTGACCAAGAATTTCACCTAAATACTTCCTATTGGTAGAAAGAAGATAGCGTTGTAGCCATATAAAGAATGTTCTGAGACTCTCAGTCCCATTGAGGAAAAGAAGCATCTCTGTGCCTTCCAAAGGCAAAGTGTCTCTGGGGGCGTGGGGGTGGGATGTAATATCTATATTGGAAAATACTTCAGTGGTACAGAAGGAATTGGGGTTCAGTCCTCCAGAGGCACCAGAAAAAAAATCTGACTTCAAAGGGGGTGGTACTTTCCTGTACCCTCCTGCATACTCCATTCTTTCTGTTTTACAGTTGTATGATTATCCAATCATTCAAAGAGTAACTGAATGTGCTCCAGGGTGTGCTCAGTAACAGCCTTGAGGACACTGCCGATGTAGAGCTTTTATACTGTCAGAGACTCCTGGGGATGATAACAGATGATGTAAAAGAGAAGTAATGTGCAGTTGAAGGCATAGGGTGAATGTGGAGTGAAGAGGTCAGGAGTGGTTAGAAATAAATGGATAGTTCATAAATTACATAGCAAACACTCAGGAGACTGTTGAAGGACCAGTGGTTGAAAAAGAGATGACTTCCCAGTTTCCTTTGAAACTCCAGGGAATCAGGCTTAGATGACTCCTTTAAAACCGAGTGTCCCAAGTGCTTTTTTGTTTTTCCCAATCTATGCAACAAAAGCTTCAGCTCTCATTTGCTGTCTTTTCTGGCTCTGCTGTCATCCTCTTTGTCTTCTTTTCTTTTTTTTTAAAATTACTTTTAAGTTGTGTGAAGTACAGCCCCCTTCCTGCATGCCACTGCCTCCAACAGTTAAGTTTCCTTTCCCAGAACATCACGTTCTAAAAGTGGAAACAAATTATGTATTCTTTGTGTTGCCTTTTTATATGAAGAATGAGTTTTCTCCTTCAGGAATTTCACTAGACTCCTTCTTTTCTATGTGATTTCCATCCTAGTTATTATTTTGCCTTCAAGTAAAAGGTACACCACCTGCCTGATTCTCCATGTCAATGTTATCATCTGACCTCTTGCTTCAGGGTACACATGATGTACTCAGGGGATCCTGTAACAAGCAAACAGTGGGCAAATCGTGGTGGGGTCCATATGTGAAGACCCTCTGCACTATGTCTTTCAGATGGAAGCAGACATGCCAATGTGGCCAGAACTAGTCATAATATATACCCTAATGCCCTTGACAGTACCCTAAATTTAGTAAAAATAAAATAATACTTTGCAAGTATGTCATAAAAAATGCAAAATGCTAGGGGGATGACTTCAGGCTGACAACTCATTTTGATTAGTCAATAACCACAAACTTGCAATTAACTGCTTTAACCACAGATCACCCAACCAATGTTCACTGTGTTGAAAGAGCCGTTGACTTTCTACAGTCATCTTAGCCACATCTGGAACCTCATAAAGAGAAGATCACCATGGGCCTTAGATCAAAAATAAGGACGCTAATTCTTGCAACATTTGAGCCTTTCCATTGCTATGAGCTGATATGGGGGAAGTCATGTTATAGATGCATTTGATAAACAGTCCCCAGGGAAGGGGTTTTACACATTTACAGATGGAGATGGAATGCCCAAATGTAGTCAAGTTTTTCATTAAAAAAGGATGTATTAAGTACTTTCTAAGCGTGTGATACTCTACAAAGCACTGGGAATTAGATGGAGAGGACTAGTGTTGCCAGATTTTATCTAGGTTCTTGACTAAACTGCAAAAAATGAATTTCAAGAGCAAGATGTGTTGATTAGACCAGTATTTTATAAAGGTAGGGAGGGAAGAGAAATGGGAGAAAATAACAGATCTTGGGTCGCAGGTAGAGAGGAGCGGGCTGAAGAGTGATAAAGAGGGCAGATTTACAGATTACAATTCCCCATTATAGATTATAAATGCCCAGGTTTTCCTCGTGTGTTGATCCAGGCAGGGGCGAAGAAGGCCAGAATACGGGTCAAAAGGCTTTTGAGCTTGCTTTTTAAACCACTAATTATTCTGCCCCTTTGCTATGGCATGGGAGGAGTCCCAGCTGTTTGCTGTTTTGACTGATTACCCTACCCCACCCAGGAGGGCCCAATAATAAGGCCCTGGAGAACATCTGGGGCTTCTCCTAACTTCTGGAGGGAATCTTGTTCGTATCGGGATTTCTCCTGAGGGTCTTTCAGCAGCCATCTTGGGGGTACAGAAGAACACGTGTTAATGGCGGTGGTTTTTCTGCCAGGTTCCAGATTATACAGTCTGCTTCATTAGCAGACTTAGTTTCTTATCTTGAGGAGTGAAACTTACTTTAACCAAATAAAGACACAGGTGTAGGATTATAAGTGTGGCAAATCCCTTGAAGGAAAAACAGTATTTTATAAGGGACCATGGCAGGTTCACCTGACTTTTTCTAGGGGTCAGGAATGAACTCCTTAAGGAAGTAATGTTTGCCAGTCATGCAATCATACAGTTGAAGATGAAACGTTGTATCTCTTTCAAGCAATTATCTCAAGACAACTAATCATTCAGAGGTTCTAGATATGAACATATGAAATTCAAGAGCTTTCAAAAATTTTTAAAGTTTTATTTCCGGCTTTTCTGAAAAAAATAGAAGAGCATTATGAGAAATACTGAGGAATGATGCCCCCAAGTTGATTTATTCTATTTTCTAGTGAAGATGTGTCATTTAATGGAAAAAGACTAATAAATTAGGCTTTGAAAGTTTAAATTTTCCATTTCACCAAAGGCATCATAAATAAAGTACAAAAAAACAACCAAACAAACAAACAGAAGGTTTGGATGGGAAGTTGATATTTACCATTACCTACTCAATGAAAAGGACTATATAAAGAGTTCTCTAAAATTATTAAGAAAAAAACACAAATGTAAGTGTGCAAGGGCTATAACAGACAATTCACAGAAAAGGAAACTCAAATAATCAATAAATATTCAAAAAGATAATGAATCTCACCAATATTACCAGGGAAATGGCAATTAAAACCACTGTGATTTACTAATTCATATCACTTAGATTGACATTAATATATTTTTCAATATAAAATATGGTTGGGGCATTAATTGAAACAATAACTTTATAAAGCAATTGGGCAGTATCTAATACAAGTGAAGGGACATATGTTCTATAATCCAGCAATTTCACTTAAGGGAAATACCCTAGGGAAATTTTTGCACATGTAAACATGGAGGCATGCTAGAGAATGCTCATTGCATTATTTTTTAATCAGGGAAAAATTGGAAGCAATCTAAATGTCCTAAGAATAGACAAATTGTGCTATTTGTGTACATCAGAATATTGTTCACCAGTTAAAATGAATGTACTATGCTTACATGTATCATCAGGGATAAATAAAATATGCATATTATTGATTTTCAGATGGAAAGGGTGCCCACAGGGTCACTGCTTGCCCATGTGGTGCCGCTATGCAAAGTAGAAATGGACACCCCATTCCTCTAGACTGTTTACTTCCTCTGTTAGAAAAATTATCACAATATACTGATAGAGTTAGAACAAGGTATGTTACTGAATTCTGTTCTAAGTTTTGCAATAATATATACTGGTCAACTGATGTCTGTGATGGGACATTCTGTAAATGCTGGTGTCTCGTCAGGAGACCAGGCTTTTCCCTTGGGCCCCTCAACTGGAAGATATGGTAATGCTCATTTGACAGGGTCTCAGATCACTAGCCAGTCTTTAAGTGTCTTAAGGACTTTCGGGGAGATGGTTGACTAGAAAGACACAGAATTCTCTTCTCTCCCAGGAAAAAAGCTAGAGGACAAGCAGAAAGAGCTTGGGGAAAAAATCTTCTAGGGTTTAGGACACCAGGTAAAGGCTGGATACTGCCCAGAAGACAGAGGGACAAAGGAAAAGAATTGTGCTGGCAAAACAGTTAAAACCAGCAGCTGCTACTGCCAGCACGCTCCCCCACACTAAAGACACTTTTGAATTCTCTGGCCTCTGGGCCACTTACAGACCAATGGGGACCCAGGGATCCATGACCCAGGAAAGGGGAGAGACCCAGGAAAGGGGATCCACGACCCAGGAAAGGGGAGACCCAGGAAAGGCTGACTCAGCTTTTGACCCACAAATTTGGTCTGCTGTGTCCCTTGAGATCTTCCTGGGCAGGTGGGACCACACCATTGTTTGCCTTGGGAGCAGGCAAGAGACTAAAGAGATCTGACCCTCTTTAACTCCCTCCCTACTAACTGGGACTGATCATTGAGGATGCAGAGGGAAGTGATTTCCTACCTGGGGAAAGGGAGGGTACTGCCAATGTAGGCCTGGAGAACTTTCACTGAGAAAATTTGAATTCCAAGACTCTTAGCCTCTAGGTAGGAACATATATCACATTGATCCAGTCCATTTTGCAGCAAACACTCCGACCAGGTGTTGAACTAAGAAGGTTGCCAAAAAGTGCCATCTGCTGAAAGACCAAGGAAGTGCATGTGAGGAAATTAAATGAGAGTTTTTTTATGGCCTTTATAGCCTCCCTCCCCAAGGCCCTAAGAAGCAGGTCTGCAATCCATTATTGGGTCCAGAGTCCAGTTTTGAGCAACTAATAGGGACAATCCTAATGATCCAGGTTGAACCAAGAATCAAAGATCAGCAGTAACACATAGCCTCTCACCACTAAATTCCTATGAAAGAGAGAGAAATTGAGCATCTGAATAAACTATCATCCTAATCAGATGCTTAGACAGCAGCAAAAAGTTACAAGCCATGCTAAGAAAATGGAAGACATGATCCAAGAAAAGGAATATATCAAAGCACCAGAAGAGACACAGGATTTGAGACAATTAATTAATGAGATGCACACAAATTTACAAAATCAAATTAATGAGTTGAAAGTCAATATGGCTAAAGAGATAAAGGACATCAAGAAGACATTGAGCAAGCACAAAGAAGAATTTGACATCCTGAATAGAAAAGTAACAGAGCTCAAGGGAATGAAAGACAAAATAGGTGAGATAAAAAACACATTAGAGGGGGCGGCGGACTTTGCCCAGTGGTTAGGTCATCCGTCTACCACATGGGAGGTCTGTGGTTCAAACCCTGGGCTTCCTTGACCCATACACAGCTGGCCCATGAGCTATGCTGATGCACACAAGGAGTGCTATACCACACAGGGGTGTCCCCGCATAGGGGAGCCCCACATTCAAAGAGTACACCCCATAAGGAGAGCTGCCCAGCACGAAAGAAAGTGCAGCCTGCCCAGGAATGGTGCCACACACACGGAGAGCTGACACAACAAGATGGCACAACAAAAAGAAACACAGATTCCCATGCCGCTGACAATAACAGAAGCGGACAAAGAAGATGCAGCAAATAGAGAACAGACAACTGGGGTGGGAGGGAGGGGAGAGATATAAATAAATAAATAAATCTTAAATAAAACACATTAGAGGGAAGCAGATGTGGCTTAAGCAATTGAGCTCCTGCCTACCACATGGGAGGTCCTGGGTTTGGTTCCTGGTGCTTCCTAAAAAAGGAAGATTAGCACACAATAAAAAGAAACAGCAAGTGCAAACAACAAGGGGGTGGGAATAAATAAATAAAAACATTAGAGGCATACAACAGCAGTCTTGAAATGATAGAAGAAAGAATAAACAATATTGAAGACAGAACAGCTGAGATTGAAGAGAGCAAAGAATGGAAAAAATTGAGCAGGCGCTCAGAGAGTTGAATGACAACATGAAATGCAACAACAGACGTGTCATGGGAGTTCCAGAAGGAGAAAAGAAGGGAAAAGGGACATAAAGAGTATTTGAGGAAATAATGGCTGAAAATTTCCCAACTCTCAAGAAAGAAATGAACATACATGTCCAAGAAGCACACTGTACCCCAAATCAGAATAAAGCCAAAAAGACCTACTCCAAGACACATACTACTCAGTATGTCAAATGACAAAGATAAAGAGAAAATTCTGAGAGTAGTAAGGGAGAAGACAACCATCACATACAAGGGACACTCAGTAAGACTTAGTGTGGATTTCTCATCAGAAATGATGGAGGTGAGAAGACAGTGGTATGATATAATTAGAATACTGAAAGAGAAACACTGTCAGCAAGGGATTCTTTATCCAGCAAAACTGCCCTTCAAATATGAAGGTGATTACAAATTATTCACAAACAGAAATTAAAAGAGTTCATAAAAAAGAATCCACCTTTGCAGGAAATATTAAGGAAGCCTGAAAGAAAAAGGAGAGAGAGGTTTGGAGGAGAGGATAGAATAAAGAATGGCAGAAAGGATAACCAAAAGAGTAAAAAGATACATGAAAATATGTTATGACATATGAAAACCAAAGAATAAAATGGTAGAAGTAAATAATGCATTTACAGTAATATCACTGAATATGAATGGATTAAACTCCCCAATCAAAAGATATAGGCTGACAGAATGGATAAAAAAACATGAGCCATCCATGTGCTGCTTACAAGAGACGTGCCTTAGACCCAGGGATACAAATCACCTAAAAGTGAAAAGTTGGAAAAGATACTCTAAGCAAATAGAAACCAAAAAAGAGTAGGGGTAGTTATACTAATATCAGACAAAACATACTTTAAATGCAAAAAAAAAAAAAAAAAAAAGTTATGAAAGATGCAGAAGGCCATTATATAGTAATAAAAGGGCCAATCCACCAGGAAGATATAACAATAATAAATGTCTATGCACCTAACCAGGGTGCCACAAAATATATGAGACAAACCCTGGAAAGACTGAGGGGAGAAATAAACATCTTTACAATAACCATTGTAGACTTCAACACACCACTCACATCATTAGATAGAACAACTTGACAGAAGATCAACAAGGAAACAGAACTTGAATGATATGATAAACAAGTTAGACCTAACAGACATATATAGTACATTACATCCAAACTCAGCTGGTTATACATTCTTCTCAAGTGCCCATGGATCTTTCTCCAGGACAGACTACTGTTAGGTCACAATGCAGCTCTCAATAAATATAAAAAGATTGAAATTATGCAAAGCACCTTCTCAAATCATGATGGAATGAAACTGGATTTCAGTAATAGACAGGAAAGAGGTAAATTTGCAAATGTGTGGAGGCTAAATAATCAGTGGGTCAAAGAAGAAATTGCAAGTGAAATCAGTATATATATTGAGACAAATGAAAACAAGAACACAGCTTATCAAAACTTATGGGATACAGTGAAGGCAGTCCTGAGAGGGTAATTTATAATCCTAATGCCTATATATTTTAAGAACACAGAAAAGGCATTTGACAAAATCCAGCATCCTTTCTTGATAAAAACACTTTGAAAGATAAGAATAGAAGGAAAATTCCTCAATATGATAAAAGGCATGTATGAAAAACCCACAGGCAACATTATACTCAATGGGGAAAGGTTGAAAGTTTTCCCTTCATGATCAGGAACAAGAGAAGGATGCCAACATTGTTATTCAACATTGTACTAGAAGTTATAGCTAGAGCAACTAGAAAAGAAAAAAAAATGAAAGGCATCCAAATAGGAAAAGAGGAAGTAAAACTCTCACTATTTGTGGAAGACATGATCCTATATTTAGAAAATTCTGGAATGTCTACAACAAAGCTACCTGAGTTAATAAATGAGTTCAGCAAAGTGGCAGGATACTTGAGCTAATATGAATTCAGCAAAGTGGCAGGATACAAGATCAACATGCAAAAATCAGTAATGTTTTTATACACTAATATTGAACAATCTGAGGAGGAAGTAAGGGAAAAATTCTATTTACAAGAGCAACATAAAGACTTAAATACTTTGTATGATCTATGTATCTTTTTTTTTTTTTTTAAGATTTATTTTTATTTATTTAATTCCCCTCCCCTCTCCCGGTTGTCTGTTTTCTGTGTCTTTTTGCTGCGTCTTGTTTCTTTGTCCGCTTCTGTTGTCATCAGCGGCACGGGAAGTGTGGGCGGCGCCATTCCTGGGCAGGCTGCACTTTCCTTCGTGCTGGGCGGCTCTCCCTACGGGTGCACTCCTTGCGCGTTGGGCTCCCCTTCGCGGGGGACACCCCTGTGTGGCACGGCACTCCTTGTGCGCATCAGCACTGCGCATGGGCCAGCTCCACACGGGTCAAGGAGGCCCGGGGTTTGAACCGTGGACCTCCCATGTGGTAGATGGACGCCCTAACCACTGGGCCAAAGTCCATTTCCCTCTATGTATCTTTTTAAAAAATGGTAATAAAAAAATGAAAAAAAAAAAAGACTCAAATACTTAGGTATCAATTTAACCAAAGAAGTACAGAACCCATAGGCAGAAAACTAAAAAACAATGCTAAAAGAAATCAAAGAAGACCTCAACAGATGGAAAGACAGTCTGTGTTCATGAATTGGAAGACTAAATATCATGAAGATGTCAATCCTACACACACTGATCTATAGCTTCAATGCAATACCAATCAAAATACAACAGCACTGGGAAACGGACTTTGGCCCAGTGGTTAGGGCGTCCGTCTACCATATGGGAGGTCCGCGGTTCAAACCCCGGGCCTCCTTGACCCGTGTGGAGCTGGCCATGCGCAGTGCTGATGCGCGCAAGGAGTGCCGTGCCACGCAAGGGTGCCCCCGTGTAGGGGAGCCCCACGCGCAAGGAGTGCGCCCGTGAGGAGAGCCGCCCAGCGTGAAAAGAAAGAGCAGCCTGCCCAGGAATGGCGCCGCCCACACTTCCCGTGCCGCTGACGACAACAGAAGCGGGTGCCGCTGATGACAACAGAAGCGGACAAAGAAACAAGACGCAGCAAACAGACACCAAGAACAGACAACCAGGGGAGGGGGGGAAATTAAATAAAAATAAATAAATCTTAAAAAAAAAAAAAAAAAAAAAAAAAAAAATACAACAGCATACTTTACAGAAAGAGAAAAGACAATTACCAAAGGTGCATCCAAATAGCCAAAAGCATCTAAAAAAGAAGAGCAACATGGAAGGAATTTCACTGCCTGACCTTGAAACATATTACAGAGCTACAGTGGTCAGAACAACATGGTACTGGGAAGTGGGTTTGGCTCAATGGATAGAGCATCCGTCTACCACATGGGAGGCCCAGGGTTCAAACCCAGGGCCTCCTGACCCACGTGGAGAGCTGGCCCATGCGCAGTGGTACCATGTGCAAGGAGTGCCATGCCACACAGGGGTGTCCCTGTGTAGGGACCCCCACGCGCAAGGAGTGCACCCCATAAGGAGAGCCACCCAGTGCGAAAAAAGTGCAGCCTGCCCAGGAGTGGTGCCACACACACGGAGAGCTCATGTAGCAAGATGACACAACAAAAAGAGACACAGATTTCTGGTGCCACTGACAAGAATATAAGTGGACACAGAAGAACACACAGTGAATGGACACAGACAAAGAAAGCAGACAACCAGGGTTGGGAAGGGGAGAAAAATGAAATAAAAATACAACTTTAAAAAAAAACAAACAGCATGGTACTGGCATAAAGATAGACACACCAATCAGTGGAATAGAATTGAGAGTCCAGAAATAAGCTCTCACCTCTACAGCTTACTGGTCTTATTTTTTATTTAAATATTTATTTATTTATTCATTTATTTTGATCCCTCCCTCACTGCCCTGATGGCTCCCTTATCTGGGTGCTTGTCTTCTTTAGGAAGCACTGGGAACTGAATCTGGGATCTCCCATGTGGAAGGCTAATGCCCAGTCACTTGAGCCACTTCCAGTCCCTGATAGTTGTGTCATCAGCTGGTTGCAGCATATGCTCCTTGCAGCATCTTCTCCTTGCAGTGTCTGCTTATTGTGGTGGTTGCTGCATATGCTGGTTGCAGCAGTTGCAATGTTTGCTGGTTGTAGCATCTGCTCGTCTTCTTTAGGAGGCACCAGGAACCAAACCTGGGACCTCCCAGCAGGTGACCAACTACTTGAACCACATCCACTCCCCCAACTAGTTTTTGACAAACCTACCAAGTCCATGTTAATGGGACAAAACAGTCTCTTCAACAAACGGTGCTGGGAGAACTGGATTTCTACAATCAAAAGAATGAAAGAGGACTCCTATCTCACTTCCTATACAAGAATCAACTCCAAATGGATCAAAGACCTAAAAATAAAAGCCAGAACCATAAAACTACCAGAAGAAAATATAGGGAAACATCTTAAAGACCTTGTGGTATGTGGTTGTTTCTTGGACCTCAAATCCAAAGCATGTACAACAAAAGAAAAAATCGATAAATGGGACCTCCTCAAAATTAAACACTTTTGCACTTCACAGGACTTCGTCAAAAGGGTGAAAAGGCAGCCAACTTAATTGGAGAAAATATTTGGAAATCACAGATCTAGTAAGGGTTTGATATCCATCATATATAAAGAGATGTTGCAACTCAAAAATAAAAAGACAAATGACCATAGGGCAAAAGAGTGAAACAGACATTTGTCCAAAAAAGAAATAAAAATGTCAACACACACACACACACACACACACACAATGTTCAACATCACTAATGATTGGGGAAATGTAAATCAAAACTACAGTGAGCTCTTACAAAGGACCGGCTGTGTGGTGATGGAGTCCTGCTGGAGCAGCTGTTTCAGGAACCTGCAGGGAGGGAGATGTGAGGATATCGATCTGGCGAGGCTGCAGCAGCATTGGTGCTTGCTTAAGGTAAAACTGTGGGTTTCTAACACTGAACTCAGAAGCCGTGGGAAGGTAAATCCCTTTCCGCTAGGGCTAAGAGCCGCAGCGTTTACTGAGATTTACCAGTCGCAGGTCAGAGTCTCTAAGCGCCATGTTCCCCAAATGCATGAACCCCAAGCCTGTGTCCCCTGAACCCCTGTAGCCCATGTTTCACAGACCTACATACCCCAAGTCCACATTCTCTCGGGCCTCTGTTTCCCGAGCCCAGCAATCCTGGAAATCTGGCATTGCCCTACCCCTCTGGTCTCAGACTATCTTCAGGAGTGGGAGAGTTTAGGTGGGAGGTGCGAGGGGCCCAAGGAGTGAAGGTTCAATTTTCTGGTCCCCTCCTTTTAATGAGTTTGGAGGAACAAATCAGCTGACTTGGGGAGAGCCTAGGAAGAGAGGAGAGGCGAATCTGGTGATAGAGCCAAATTTACCTAACTGCCCTGGGATTGGTCTGGGAGAAGGTGGAGTCAGAAAATTAACTAGTCCCCTTGTAGCACACCTAAGGGAAAGGGTCAGTAGGACATGCTTTACAGGTTTCCAATAGCATATTTAGGGTTCCTGGCAAGGGGTGGGTTCTCTCTCAAGAAATTAAGAGACATTATTTTCTCAGGTGAGTTGGTTCACCAGGGACCCAGTTGAATTTCCTACAGGAGTCCTCATGCAGCCTTCCTGCTGCCGTGGGAGAGAGGGAAGGGAGGAAGGGAGAAAGGAGTAAGGTCAGGCCTCTAAGCAGTTTATTCCATTGCAAAGAGGATTCTTTGCCTGAGGCCTTGTCTGGTATTTTTTGTTGGCTTGTTTTCTTGTTTTTAATTCCTCTTTATCCACCCCCCCACGGCCCCCCCCTTTTTTTCTTTTTTCTGCCTTCTCTTTTTCTTGCTCTGCTTGTTTTTTCTTCACTCTTTCTTTTTCCTTTTTTTTTTTATATTAGTGCTGCAGGCAACATTTCTTATTTGCTGTGCTTCCTCATCCTCAATTTTCTCTTTTCTGTGTGTACTGATTTTGGCTACCAATGCTATCCCCTTTCCATCATTCTCTCCTCCATCATTTATTGTTTCTCTTACATGCCACCTCTCTGTTTAGCACCCACTATTTCTGACTTTTTATCTCTAATACCTCTAATCTGTTTTCAACTGTTTATTCACTCTTTATATTATTGTCCATTCTTTTCTTTTTCCCTCTCTCCTGACCACACTGACCTTTTAATTCATATTATATTCCTCCCCATATTCAGTTTACTATCTCATTATAGGTACTCCACTTTTTTATGGTTTTAACTATACACAACTTACGTGACTCCAATATCCACTCTCCTAGATCTCACATGGTTCTTCTGCTAACATTCACTATCAGTACTACTATTATAGTTTTCTTTTCTTACCCCTTTTGCTTTCTCTGGACCTAATATTTTCCCTCAAGGGAACTTAGCCAACAACAAAAAAATAGAATAAGAAGAAAAAAGTGACAAAGAGAAGACTTAACACGCACACAAAAACAACAACTAATTAAACCCCAAGACTAGATAAAGAAGATAATCAACAAAATAAATCCAACAAGATAAAATGATGACCAGAGAGCAACAAAAAACTACAGGCCATACCAATAATCAGGAAAACATAGCCCAATCCAATGAACAAACTAAAAACCAGGAAGAAAAGTGGAACATTGAACAAGTAATTAAACCTCTCAAGACATGTATCATGGACCAATTCAATGAAGTGAAGGAAGAGCTTAAGCATATTAAGAAAACACTTGGAGAGCATACAGAAGAAATTGTGATCATGCACAAAAAATCACAGATATGATGGGGATCAATAGCACAATCCAAGAAATCAAAAATACACTCTCAGCAAATAACAGCATATTTGAAGAGGCAGAGGAGAGAATTAGTGATGTGGAAAACAGTACATCTGAAATCAGACAGATAGTAGAATTAATCGATAAAAAGATAGAAAAAAATCCAGCATGGGTTTAGGGACCTGAATGACAATGCAAAACACTCAAACATATGCATTATAGGCATCCGAGAAGGAGAAGAGAAGGTAAAGGGGACAGAAGGAGTGTTGGAGGGAATAATGACTGAAAACTTCCCAAACCTATTCAAGGAGATGCATGTATATGTCCAGGAAGCACAATGCACCCCAAACAGCATAAATCCCAACAGGCCTACCCCAAGACATATACTTGTCAAATTATCCAATGTGCAAGACAAAGAGAAAATACTAAAATCAGCAAGGGAAAAGAGAGCCATCACATACAAGGGAGGCTCCGTAAGATTAAGTGCTGATCTCTCATTTGAAACCGTGGAGGCAAGAAGGCAGTGGTGTGACATAGTCAAGGTATTAAAGAAAGGAATTTCCAATCAAGAATACTCTATCCAGCAAAGCTAGCATTAAAAAATGATGGAGAGTTCAAAATATTCACAGATAAAGAGAAACTAAGAGAGTATGCCAACAAGAAACCTGCCCTGCAAGAAATACTAAAGGGAGTTCTGTAGGAGGAATGAAAAAAACAGGAGAGACAGAGTTGGAGGAGAGTGTAAGAACAACTAAAACTACAAACAGAGGGAAAAAATCAAACATATGACAAACACAAATCCAAAGAAAATATGGGTAATATAAGTAATTCCTTGAAAACTGTTGTGAGAGACAAAGATGGACACTACATATTAGTGAAAGGGATAATCTTTCAAGAAGAAAGAACAATCATAAACATTAATGCCCCTAACAATGGCACCTCCAAATATATGAGGCAAACATTGGGGAAACTAAGTGAAGGAATAGATGCCTCTACAATTATAGTGGGGGACGTTAACACAGCACTATAAGCACTGGACAGAACATCTCAAAAGAGAATCAATAAAGAAACAAAGACTTTGAACAGTATGTTAGAGGATCTGGACCTAATAGACATATACAGAACATTATACTCAAGTATAGCAGGATATACATTTTTCTCAAGTGCTCGTGGATCATTATCCAAGATAGATCACATGCTAGACTGCAAAGAAAGTCTCAATGAATTCAGAAAGATTGAAATAATGCAAAATAATTTCTCTGACCACAGTGGAGTGAAGCTGGAAATCTGCAAGGGCCAGAGGCTCAGATTTGGCACCAAGATATGGAAGTTAAACAACACACTCTTAGAAAAACAGTGGGTCAAGGAGAAAATCTCAACAGAAATCAATTTCTACCTTGAAACTAATGAAAATGATAACACAACATATCCAAACTTATGGGGTGCAGCAAAAGCAGTACTGAGAGGGAAATTCATAGCCATAAATTCATACATCATAAAAGAAGAAAGAGCTAAAATTGAGGAACTAACTGAACAATTGGAGGAATTAGTAAAAAAAAACAACAAACTAACCCCAAAGAAAGAAGAAAGAAAGAAATAACAAAGATCAGAGCAGAACTAAATGAAAGAGAAAATAGGAAAGCACTAAAAAAAAAATTAACAAAACAAAGAGCTGGTTCTTTGAGAAGATCAGTAAAACTGACAAACCCTTAGCTAGACTAACAAAGAAAAAAAAGAGAGAAGATGCAAATACACAAAATAAGAAATGAGAAGGGTGATATCACTACAGACCTCACTGAAATAAAGACTATCATAAGAGGATACTTTGAAAAACTGTATTCCAACAAGAAAGACAAATGAGAGGAAATGGACAAATTCCTAGAAACACATAAGCAGCCTACATTGACAAGAGAAGAAATTGATGATCTCCACAAACTAATCACAAGTAAAGAATCAGCCATTAAAAACCTCCCAACTAAGAAGAGCCCTGGGCCAGATGGTTTCACAGGTGAATTCTAACAAACATCCTGGAAAGAAATAACACCAGTTTTGCTTAAACTCTTCCAAAAAATTGAAACAGAAGGAACATTGCCTAATTCATTTTATGATGCCAACATTACCCTAATACCAAAGACAAAGATACCACAAAAAAGGAAAATTATAGACCAATCTCTCTGAGGAACCTAGATGCAAAAATATTCAATAAAATACTTGTTAATCATATTCAACAACACATTAAACAAATTATATGCCACGACCAAGGAGGTTTCATTCCTGATATGCAAGGGTGGTTCAACATAAGAAAATCAATTAATGTAATATACCATATAAACAGATTGAAGGAAAAAAATCACACAATCATATCTATAGATGCAGAAAAAGTATTTGGCAAAATACAGCACCCTTTCTTGATAAAAACACTGCAAAAGATAGGAATAGAAGGAAACTCTCTGAACATGATAAAGGGTATATATGAAAAACCCACAGCTGACATCATTTACAATGGTGAAATCCTAAAAGCTTTCCCTCTAAGATCAGGAACAAGACAAGGATGCCCACTATCACCCCTTCTATTTAACATTGTATTAGAAGTACTTGCTCAAGCACTGAGGCAAGACCCAGATATAAAAGGGATCCAAATAGGAAAGGAAGAAGTCAAAATTTCACTATTTGCGGATGACATGATTCTATACATAGAAAGCCCTGAGAAGTATATGACAAAGCTTCTAAAACTTATAAATGAGTTCAGTAAAGTCACAGGGTATAAGATCAATGCACAAAAATCAGTAGCATTTCTGTACACTGATCACGAGCAACCTGAGGAGGAAATCAAGAAACAAATACCATTTACAATAGTAAATTAAAAAAATCAAATACCTAGGAATAAATTTAACAAAAGATGTAAAAGACTTATGCATAGAAAACTACACAAAACTGTTCAAGGAAATCAAAGACCTAACTAAATGGAAGAATATTCCCTGTTTATGGATAAGAAGACTGAATATTATTAAGATGCCTATCCTACCCAAACTGATCTACAGATTCAATGCAATCCCAATAAAAATCAACACAACATTTTTAATGAACTAGAAAAACTAACTATGAAATTTATTTGGAAAGGAAAGAGGCCCCGAATAGCCAAAGACATACTGAAAAAGAAAAATGAAACTGGAGGAATCACACTACCAGACTTCAAAACATACTATAAAAACTATAGTGGTGAAAATGGCATGATATTGGCACAAGGATAGACACACTGACCAATAGAACTGAATTGAGAGTTCTGATATAGACCCTCATACATATAGTCATCTGATATTCAACAAGGTCACCAAGCCCACTCAAGTAGGAGAGAATGGCCTCTTCAACAAATGGTATCTAGAGAATTGGATATCCATATGCAAAAGAAGGAAAGAGGTTTACCATCTCACATCTTACAGAAAAATCAACTCAAGATGGAGCAAAGACCTAAATGTAAGAGTCAAGACTATAAAGACCTTGGAAAATAATGTAGGGAAGCATCTACAGGACTTTGTTATAGGAAATGGCTTCATGAATTTCACACCCAAAGCACGAGCAGCAAAAGAACAAATAGTTAAATGGGACTTTCTTAAAATTAAAGTCTTTTGCACCTCAAAGGAGTTTGTCATGAAAATGAAAAGAAAGCCTACCCAGTGCAAGAAAATATTTGGTAAACCATATATCTGATAGAAGACTTATATCCTGCATATATAAAGAACTCCTAAATATTAAAAATAAAAGGACAAACAACTCATTTTAAATATGGGGAAAAGATTTGAACAGATGCTTCTCCAAAGAAGAAACATGAATGGCTAAAAAGCACATGAAAAATGTTCAAAATCACTAGTATTAGGGAAATGCAAATCAAAACTACAATGAGATACCATCTTACTCCCATAAGATTGGTTGCTATCAAAAAAACAAGATGCAAGTGCTGGAGAGGATGTGGAGGAATGGGAACATTCATTCACTGCTGGTGGGAATGCAGAAGGATCCAGTCATTCTGGAGGACAGTTTGGCAGTTTCTGAAAAAGTTAGCTATAGATTTGCCATATGACCCAGCAATTCCACTGCTGGATATATACCCAGAAGATCTGAAAATAAGGATGCAAACCGATATATGCACACCAGTGTTCATAACAGCATTATACACTATTGCCAAAAGTTGGAATCAACCCAAATGCCCATCAATGGATGAATGGATAAATAAAATGTGGTATATACATACAATGGAATACTACTCAGCTATAAGAAGGAATACAGTACAAACACATCTGGTAACATGGAGGAATCTTGAGGACCTTATGTTGAGTGAGGCAAGCCAGGCATTGAAGGACAAATACTACATGACCTCTCTGATATGAAACAAGCAAAATGAGCTGTCTCAGAGAGCTAAAGACTGGAAGATAGGCTTAAAGGAATTTGGGGGTGAGAGGAAGGTTGCAAGCTGTCGCCTACATGGGGTAAGTCTATGATAAGCTGGAGGTAAGTATTTGTACAGGGAAGGGATAAGATGGGGGCATAAGAATACCTTTGGGTGGGGCTTTGTGGGCTTGAGAGGGGCTAGGGTTGGGAGGATGGGTCAGGTGACCCAAGGAATTGGGGAGAGGACTGAGGGGAACTGTTGAATATGGGAGAATGTCAGGTACATGGTTGAAACTATACTCTTGAGAAAACTCTTTAGAAAATATAAGGAAGGATCACGTGTTTAAGGTGTTTAATGGCGGAAGGCATCCTGTACAGGGGCTAGCTTCTAGGGAGTATGTGAGTGCTCATTCTGTCATACCGTGGTATATCATTGGGTGGAGACCCATACCATGAGTTTGAACGTGTACCTACATCCTGGGGAGACCTGATGTTCCCAAATAGAGAGAATTGTGTCTCTCGAAAGAATCACTGGCTCCCAATTAGTTAGGGCAGTCTAGTATGTCAAGCCCTCAGCCTTGTTGCAGTATATGTAAATCTGGTCCCTCAAGCAGTGAAGATTAATTGTCATGGTGTGCCCTGAGGGGAGGAGGAGAGAGGTATAGCAGGAATGGAAGCAGGGCATCTGGGGGGCAATGGAAGTGCTCCACAAGATCGTTCAATGATGGATATAGAACATGTTAGCTTACATCTAAAGTATATAAAAGTTTATAAAACTAAATTGTAAACCATAATGTAAAACATAAGGAGACTACAAATTTAGAAATTTGTGCAGTCTAAAATATAAACAATAATGTAAACCAAAATGGAACCATGTTTGATAGCTATGTTTCAAAATCTGTACATCAGCTGCAGCAAACATAACATGAACATGTAAAGAGATCATTGCTGGGGAAAGGGGAAAAGGGTTTGATGCTGGATATCTGGGAGTCCCCTATAATGTGTATGTGAATTACTGTGATCTAAAAGTTTTTTGAAGACAAAATTAAAAATTAGAAAAAATAAAAAGAAAGGATGTAGACACTGAGGAAGAAATGAAAGTGCCTTGCCACTGTACATACAGGAAAACACCTATTACAGTGATAAAGACAAAACGTTAGAAACAAAGCTTTACAGTATTTTTCATTTTATTAATACACCAATTTATTTTTACTTTATTTTAGTATTTCTAAATTACTATGTATTCTATTTCTAAACTTTAAACCCATCACTATATTTCAATTTCTTATTAATTGAATTTGGCAATATATTGCAATTCATTGTTAAAGAAGTTTTGGATCACAGAGAGGTTCAACTATGGCAGGGGAGGAGCACTCATGTGGGGTGTTATTGATGGGGGGCACGTGGGTGGGGGGGGGGAGTTCTCCAAGGCATGTATATAAGGGACATAAATATGTTATGATATATGTTGAGTATTTTTATAGTAGTTACAGTTACAAACATCAACTCTGGGAGTGCTGAGTTCCCACCAAGGAGAGCTCTGTCACATTCCGCAATAGAATAACAATAATCCCCCAAGTGCAACGGCCAAGATCAACAAGGAAGGATGGTCCAGTAATGAACCTTTGATACTGATGACTATGCTTAGGACCCTGTGTGCCTGAAATATGAACTAGGCCTAGAGCTGTAGGGTGCCTAAGAGTTACCTTCTGAGAGCCTCCAAGTTGTTCAAATGTGGCCACTCTCTAAGCCAAACTCAGTATGTAAATACATTACCTTCCCCCCAACATGGGACATGACTCCTGGGGATGAGCATCCCTGGTGCTGAGGGATTACTACCAATCACTAACTGGAGAAGCAACTAGAAAGAGACCCCGAATAAAAGGGTCAACTCAGACCAGCAGAATATCTCAGCCTACATGTTGCATCAAGTGTCAAAAACTGCTTTTTGACCTTGAATAAAAAGGGGGAAATGGCAAAGACAAATGAGTTTATATGGCTAAGAGTCTTCCAAAAAGAGTCAGAAGGTCATCAGAGGGGTTGCACTTATGCACACCTCAACCCTAGGTACTGGTTCTCCTGAAGGCTATGGAGATCCACAGGGTATATGGTCATGGCAGATGTATTTGGAGTTCTGTGCCATGTCAGAGGGCCCTACTTTGGAATTTGTGCTCCTGAGTGTGATGGAGCTGGACTCAGATGTGACTTTTCTACACACACCTGTTTTGTCATTTTACTGAACCTGTGGTTGGCGCTAGGGATGGTCCATACTCAGGAGACTTGAATCTCTGGACTGCCCATGTGCCAGCTGGACCCTGAGCCTCAGCAGAGTGGCGACTCATACTCTCTGGTTCGTTGGTCTTACCCAGGTCAGCTAACAGGGAGGTGAAGATGGTCAACCACCACACCAGGGAATCAAGAGTGCCTACAACTGCAAGCAGAGGAATTGCATCCATCATCCATGTGGAATCTAAGCCCCCTCTTGATCTAGAGGTGGAGAGACACCACCATCCCAGGGCCCACAGAATGGAGGAATAAAATATGGACTAGAGTGGACTTACTGATAGTCTACTATAAAACTATTGTGACGACTAATAGAATAAATTTTAGCATCGAGGTGGAGAAAGTGGTCACAGTAGTTGCTGAGGGCAGGGAGAGGGAAGAAATGTGGTGTTGGGGCATTTTTAGGATTTTGAGTTGTCTTAAATGATAATGTAGGGTCAGATGCTGGACTTTATATATCCTGCCATAACCCACTGAATGTACTGGGGGAGAGTGTGAACTACAAGGTAAACTATTATCTATGAGGTGCAGCAGTACCCCAAAATATGTTCACTGGGTGTGATGAGTATGCTACAGTGATGCGGGAGGTTGTTGGTATGGGAGGAGTGGGCTGGAGGGGTGGGTGATATATGGGAACCGCTTATATTTTTTAATGTAACATTTTTTTATGTGATGTATTTATCTTAAAAAAATACAATTTACAAAACTGATGTGGTGGGGGGTGGGGAGTGGGTTATATGGGGAAAAAAAATGGGGAGGAAAAAAAAGATCAAAAGAGTACATAATGTCCTGGGAAATTTTGATACAAAATGTTCAATAAATAAACCCTGATTAAGTTATTAAATTTCAAGAATAAAGAAATTCTTATTGTAACAAAATAAAAAAAATAAAATGTATTCAATTAGCAAAGTAAACAAAACAAAACAAAAAATACTACAAGGAGATATCATTTCACACCTATCAGAATGGCCACTATTAAAAAGACAGAGAACAAGTATTGGAAAGGATGTAGAGAGATAGGACTGTTGGTGAGAATACAGAATGGTACAGCCACTGTGGAGGACTGATTGGCAGTTTTTAAAGAAGTTGAATATAGATTTGCCACATGACCTGGCAATTCCACTACTGGATATATACCCAGAAGAACTTAGAGCAGTGACATGAACAGACATCTGCACACTGATTTTCATAGCGACATTATTCACGATTGCCAAAAGTTGGAAACAACCCAGGTGTCCATCAACCAATGAATGGATAAACAAACTGTGGTCTATTCACATGATTGAATATTATGCAGCTTAAGAGGAAGTGAAGTCATAAAGCATATGACGACATGGATGAACCTGGAGGACATTGTGTTGAGTAAAGCAAGCCAGACACAAAAGGACAAATTCTGTGTGATTGTGCTACTATGAGCTAAATATATTGTGTAGCATATTATATGATTCCATTTATATAAAATGTTAATATAAATCATTTTATAAAGATGAAATTAGATTGGTGGTTGTGTAGGGCTGGGGAAGGCCTTCTAAGGGGTGTGGAGTTTTTATTTTTGGAGTAATGAAATGGTCCTAGAATTTTTTGTGGTGATGAATGTACAACATTGTGATCATACTAAAAGCCACTGATTATACACTTTGGATAGATCATATGATATGTGAATATATCTCAATAAAACTGATTAATAAATAAATGAATAATTGTGCAAGAATAACCAGAAATAGCAGCTATGAACAGCAGGGAAATAGAGATTGAGAGGTGAAGAATTTTCTTGTTAATTTGTTTATGTCTTGTTTATTATTATTATTGAAATAATGAAAATGCTTTAATAATGATTGCAATGATGAAAGCACAACTATGTGATTATACCAAATACCATTGACTATACACTTTGGATGAATTGTATGTTTTATTAATAAGTACCAATAAAACTGATTAAAAAAATATTTTTAAGGAAACTAAAAAAAAGTCCTAGAGGAGTCCATGGAGGAAGAAATTGTCCTTTACTTATGAGTTTCCTTGGATGTCCTGGCCTTCCTCTAATACCTCATGGTCCTTAAGTCCTTGGGTCACTTACCATGACCTTCTTGGTCAGAACCAGGTGAACCTTGTCTCATGACATCCTGGGCCTGCTCACAGGGTCACCTACTGAGGAGCCTGCCCTTGCTCCTACCAAGGCCTTATGCCTTCCATTTGGGCTGGTGTTGATGTTGTTTCCTGAGATCTGAGCCCTTGAAGTAGTCCTGAACTGGATACAGAGAAGGTCTAATATACTAGGAGGGGGATATTCCAAACTCAACTCTTTGGTAACTAAATGCCACCCTCCCTCCCCTCACTCATGCCCGGCAATTTCTCTCCCTCCTTCCTTCTAAAAGCTTTACCACTGTCACCTTTGAAGTGCATGACATTTGTGGTATGAAGAATCCTACCCTTCCTAAATGACTTACCCTAAAATGACCCTAAGGACTTTCTTTTGTCCTTGTGTGATCCCCTCCTCTTTGAGTGGTGTTGGAATCTGTGACTATGACAAGATATTACTCCTATGATGACATTATGTTTTATGGCAAGAGGGATATTATGGAGGTGGGCCTACCCTAATCACATGAGCCCTTTAAAAGCACAGAGATTTCTTAGCTGCTTGCAGGAGAGGAAGCCATAGAGATTCCAAGTGTGAAAAAGATTTGATGCACCATTGCTGTCTTGAAGATCAAGGAGGTCTTGTGGTAAGGAATGTGGGAGGCCTCTAGAAGCTGAGAGTAACTCCTTACTGAGATCCAGTGAGGAAATAGGGACTGCAGTCCCACAACTGAAAGGAACTGTATCCTGCCCCAAACCTGAATGAGCTCTCAGGGTGTCTAGATAAGAGTCCATCTTGGCTGACATCTTAATTTCAGCCTTGTGAGACCCAACCAATCAAGTCAGCCCAGACTTTTGACCATTAGAGCTATGGGATAATAAATGGGCATGATTTTAAGCTGCTGTGTTTGTAGTCATTTCATGTACTCAATAGAAAGCTAATACAGCATTATTCAGAGAGAATGCAATTGGCAGAAACTTTTATCTTTTTAGGCTAAAGCAAGATGGAGAAAACGGAGAGACAAGGAAGACAGCCTCACCTGTAATGTGATCCAAAAGTTCAAAATGACTTCCCTTCTTTTCTATATTTCTCTTAGGCTTCACCTACTCTGCCTCATTTGAATCTTCTCATTTCCCTTCTCGTCTCTCCATTTCCTTTCACCCTAAGTTGACATTGAGATTGTGTGTGAGTATGCAACTGAATGGGAAAGAGATTTGGGTTGACTGAGAGTTTCTATCAGCTTCTGAAGAAAACAAGACCTCCCTCCTGGCTTATGGTCCAATCTGCCTTCCCCTTCTGTAGAGAAACCTGAGGAGATTAGTTTAACAAGGGGGTGGGACCCCACGTCCTACTGATGTGGCCCAATAAAAACCTTAATCATAATTTAATCAAGTCAAAGTGAAACCTCTGAATCCAGACCAATCTAATATGCCCAGAGGAACAGACCAGTTTACAAACATAATCCAATATAATTTTGGAATTCATAAACAATGCCAAACTGCCACAGTACGTATTTTTTCCTCTATGATTTTGCAATATCAACCAAACATAGTTTAATGATGCTTTCAGAGTTCCAGCTGGGCAGATTCATTGTGACCCAAATAAATAAAGCTGACTTTATTTGCAGACTGTAGTCCTATAATTTCTCTCCCATATGCCTGCATTTCAGAAATGTTTGGATAACTCTTATACCCCATCTAAATTCTTTCTTTAAAAAAAAATTTGGGTGGAGGGGCAGGCTGTTTATCTTCAATTTTTAAAAACTGTTTCTTTTATGAGAAAAATCTTCTTACACATGACAAATTTCATCTTCACCTCTTAATGACTTAAAATAATAAATTTTCGGCCATCACAACATTATTTATTGTAATCAAAGGCTTAGGGTGTTATTTGGAATAGGAATCGATGTCATTAAACTGGTCCATCACACAAACAGTAGTCATGTATGAAAATTCCTAGCTTAGTATCTGGAGCAAAACTTTTGCTCAATAAACTTACATGAAATCTAAATCACCATGACAGTAAATATTTTGTTTAAAATTACTATAAATATTCTCAACCATAAAAAATATGGAGAAAATAGTACATTATACCTACCATCCAGATTCAAGTTATCAAGGTTTACAATATTTTCTTTTCTAAATGTATTTAAATATTATTTATGCCCTGAAATTTGTTCTAACACTAGAAAAGATTTGGAAAACATTATGACATGACATTACATCAGTCACAGCATCACATCTGTGGCCTCTCCAAGAAGCCCACCACAAACACATTGCGCCAAATGCTGGAAGATGAGGGAGGACTCTCCTTCACACTTTGTCAGGAACGAGAGATAAAAGTGATAAGGAGTTGCCTGTGGTGGGTTATTTTGGTAATGCACAAATCATAGTCATATTTTTCATTCTAGCATGTCAAGGAACTCCACCCATATCAGAACGAAGACTTTCTGGTAGGTGAAAAATGTACAAACTTACCTTAACCCGTATTTAAAAAAGGAATGCTATAAAATCTACAGTGATGAAGACACTTTTCAAGAAAAAATGATCCAGGGCCAGTGTATTAGTCAGTCAAGGGGGTGCTGATACAAAATACCAGAAATCTGTTGGCTTTTATAAAAGGTATTTATTTGGGGTAGAAGCTTACAGTCACAAGGCCCTAAGAAGTCCAATTCAAGGTCATGAGAGGTACTTTTTCACCCAAAGTCATGTGTTGAAGGGCCATGTGTTGAAGCAAGATGGTGGGTGATGTCAGTGAGAGTTCAGACTTCATTCTTCCTCTTAAGGTTCTGTGGTCCCAGCTTCTTCTGATCTCAACTGTAGGCTGGCATAAGTCTCTCTTCCTTGAGCTGTCTTCTTTCTGGGCTCAGCTGCCCCGGTGTCTTCACAAGGTCAGCTATAAACAATGAGGCTCATCTCTCTTCCTGGGGCCTCTGCTGTGTTTAATGAGCTGTCTCTATTTCTCTGTGTTCTTCTTCTCTGTGTCTACTTCTGTGTGAGAGTCTGTTTATCAGCCCAAGGGGGATGGGACTCAATGCTGGGTTGTACTCTAATGACATGGTTGAATCAAAGCATAATTTAATCAGACGTCTCAGCTGATTCTAATACAATCAAAGGGTATCACACCCAGAGAAACAAACCAGTTTATAAACATAATCAATATCTCTTTTTGGAATTCATAAGTAATATCAAACTGCCACAGCCAATGATGGGATTGTTTCTGTTGGGTCCCATATTCCACACTACTTGTGCCAGGGGCCTCTAAGGAGAGCATACTCACCTACGCAGATTAAACTTCTACCTCCTGCCTGGGACTTTCAGCTCTGGATCTCCAGTCTAGGCTTCCTTCTCTCCCAAGCTCCAGACTTGTAACCTTAACTGACTTTTGGGCACCTTCACCTGGATGCCCCACGGACACGTCAAACCAAATGGTACAAAACTGAACTCATTTTTCCTACTTCCTCTCCAAACAGTCTTTCTTCTGGAAATCTCCAGTATTCTTGGAATTAACTTTCACATATTACTCCTAAGTGACCCTGAAAGTCCCTGGCATTTTTTTAAATTGAGATAAAATTAGCATAACATTTTAAGGTGTACATTTCATAGGCATTTAGCACATTCAGTATTACACAGACTTACCTCGATCTAGTTCCAAAGCATTTGAATTACCCCAAAAAGAAACTGTACCCAGTAGTCAGTCCCCATCCCCCTCCTGCTCCTGGCAGTCACTCTGTCTCTACGGATTTACCTATTCTGAATGTTTCATATCAATGAAACCATACAATATATTACCTTTTGTGTCTGGCATAATGTTTTGACGTTCATCCACATTGTAGCATATATTTGCTTTTTTCCTTTTTATGGTTGAATGTGATATACCACATGGCATCAATTGATGGACATTTAGGTTGTTTCCACTTTTTTGGCTATTGTGAACAGTGCTGTGATGAACATTCAGATACGATAATTTGTCTGAATGCCTACATTCAATTCTCTTGGATATATGCCTTGGAGTGGAATTGTTGGGTTATAAGATAATTCTATGTTTAATTTGTTGAGGATCTACCAAAATGTTTTCTTTCCAAAGCAGCTGCACAATTTTACATTCCCACCAGCAATGCATGAGGGTTCCAATTTCTTCACCTCCTTAGTAATATTTGTCAGTTTCCATTTTTAATAAAGCCTTCCTAGGGGGTATGAAGTAGTATTTCATTGTGGATTTGATTTGCACTTCCCTAGTGACTAATGATATTGGACATCTCTTCATGTACTTTTTGACCATTTGTATATCTTCTTTGGGGAATTATCTATACAAGTCCTTCCCCCATTTTTTTTTTTCACAAAGCTCTTGATTTTTTTGAGATGTGAATTTGAATCTAAGCTGCAAGCCTGGTATGTGGGACAGTCATTTGCCTGGCTACCTAGCACACATAATTTAGGTTAGAAGCCATAAGAAGGTATCTACCTGGAGCCCAGCCAGCAAGGTATCTTTCTTCTCTAGGAACTAGAAGAGAGAATATGGCACATTGAAAACTTCAGTGTGGAGCACACACCTTGGGGCAGAGGAAAAGGGACATGATGTGAGGAGAGAGAAAAGGACAAGGAGACAGAATAAGTTCTCTGCTCCAGCTCAGCTCATGGAAGAGAGAGACCATGAGCACAAATGCAGATATTCCTTTCACAAAAAATTTCTGAGAGATACTAAGCCACAGGCAGATTTGCTTTGCTGCTGGAATGTCAAAGTTTATTACCAAGGAAAGGGGGAAGAGGTATTGACACCATTTAGACCTGTGACAGTGATGTTTTAGTGCCTTTTAAAACTTCAAAGGAAACACAGCATCCTTTTTGGAGTGATGGCCCGTGTTCATTCACAGGACATTAGAGAAGGTGACTGTTCACACGGGGTGCTGAATGCTTCCATGTACCTTTTATAGGCTGTGCAAGGCTAGGCAAGAAAGAGATGGGTAAATGTAAGAGAAGAGGGAAACTGGAGGCTCCATGGGTTTGCACAGGACTTGTGAGCTCTTATGAGGCATGTTTTTGGGGATCCCAGGAATTAGTTGGTAGGAGAGGAAGGGTGAAGACATGAGCAAGGTATCTGCAACTTGGAGGTTCTAGAGTAGAAGACAGAGAGAGAAGCCAGCAAAATACAGGTAATTCCTGGACCAGAAACACAAGGGCAGGGCCAGCAAAAAGACTGTGGGATAGAGGGTGTGCCTGGAAAGTATTGCTCACCTCTGGGTGGTGTGTGATCACAGGGGTGTGCGGGGGAGGAGGCACTTACCAAATCACTTATCAGAAGCTTGCCCATGAGTGACCAGAATCAGGAGGTTACTTCTGAGAAAACTCAGCCTCTTTTCTCGTTTTGAGGTATGTGACAGTAGCCAATCTTCTCTGTTCCCACCTCCACTACTCCCCACCCTAAGCACACTGAAGGTGTGCCTAATCAGCTCTGATGAAGCCCACCCAGCATCCTGCTCCATGTCAACTCAGAGCATCAGTGTTGGTGAGGGGAGTAGGAAGGAAGAAGGGAACTGGGGGGCCACAGCCACTGCTGAAGAGAGTGGCTCCCGGTTGTATAAATAAGTGCACAGGGAGCTGATTGTGCAGCTAGGGTGGAAGGAGGGTGATAAATGCAGTAAATAAAGCAAAAAAAATCTCCAGGTGTCTGGACTGGTTCCAGAGAATACCAAGAAGAGCCCAGAACCGGATGTGGTAGCTTCCTGTTTGTCATTTCACACAACTCCACAAACGTGGCAATGTTTATCAGCCAGATCTACATCACCACAACTGTCTGCTAGAATTTATGAAATAATTTGGGGGAGATTTGCCATCTTTAAAACATCAAGTGTTCCCAGTGTTTGTGGATTCTTTTGCATCATCTAAGTAGATAGTCATATCATCTGTGAATATTGACCACTTCATTTTCCTTTCCAATTCTTATCTTCTCCAATTTCCTTTCCTAGTCTTATTGATAGACTAGGATCTCAAATACAATGTTTTATTCTGCTATTTTTTTCTTAGCTGTTGTTAGCTGTTTTTTTTTTTATTGTTGTTAGATGTAAAAGAGATGGTTTGTATTAAGATAGTGGCAATGGCTATGAAGAGAAGTGACTAGATTGTTGAAATATTTAGGAAATAGAATCAGAGGACTTGGTGATTGACTATATTTGTAGGGGTGAGGAAGAGTCATGTTTTTAAAAAATATTTTATTTTGACATAATTTCAATATTACAGAAAAGTTGCAAGAATAATACAAAGAATTTCTGGATATCCTTCACTATGTTTCCCCAAATACTATATTTACTTGTTTTCCTTCCTCCTCTCCCCTCCCCTCCCCTCCTCTCAGCTTCTCTCCCCTCCTCTTTTCTCTTCTCCTCTCCTTCCTCTCTCACTCTCCTTCACCCCCTCAAAATTTAAACCTAATTTTCAGATATGTTTTATTTTCAAAATATTTTAAAATTTTCTCATGAAACTTCTTTGATTTACATGCTAATTAGAAGTGTGTTGTTTAATCCCCAAATATTTTGGGATTGCTACTGATTCCTAATTTGACTCCACTATGGTCTGAGTGCATTCTTTGTATGATCTGTATTCTTTAAAATTTGTTGAGGTTTGTTTTATGGCTTGGGTCTTAGTCTATCTTGGCATATGTTCTATGTGAGGTTGAAAAGAATGTGTATTCTTTGTTGTTCATTGCAATATTCTCTAAATGTCAATTAGATCCAGTTGTTTGATGGTGCTGTTCAGTTAAACTATCTCCTTACTGATTATCTGCCTGTCAGTTACTGAAAGATGGGTGTTGAGATATCCAAGTATATTAGTGAATTTGTCTATTTCTTCTGACAGTACCATCAGTTTTTGCCTCATATATTTTGGTGTTCTGCTGTTAGGTGCACAGACTTTAAGGATTGTTATGTCTTTTTGGAGAGCTGACCTCTTTATTACTACGGATCTTAGTTTGCCAACAGGGTTGCCAGTGCAAAGTACCAGCAATGAGTGGCTTTTAAAATGGTAATTTTCTTTGGGGTAAAAGCTTACCTTTTCAAGGCTGTGAAATATCCAAGTCAGGGCACCATCAGAGATGCCTTCTCACTAAAGTCAGCTATTGGTGATCCTGGCATCCTGCCGCGTGTCCATCGGGCATATGGCAGGGCTTGTCTCCTCAGCCTTGGGCTGCTCTGTAGGCCCATCCCCTCAGTGGCCGCTTTCTGTGCCTCTGTGTTGTGCTGATTCCAGACGCCAGGACCTCTCTCAGCCTCTCAGGGCTTCTCTGCCTCTCTGCAGCTGTAGGTGAACCTGGAGTCCTCTCTCTCACATGGCCGGGTCAAAATGGCAGAGCTCCCTTTCATGTGTGTCTCTTCCTCTGTGTCTCCGTTTACATAAAGCTCAGCAAGAGGGAGAAACCCAGCCTGTGTCATGCCTCACTGACATAGTCTAATCAAAAGGGTTCCACGTCCACAAGAATGGATTAGTTATAAAACAATCTTTTTTATTTTGGGGATTCATAAAAGAAGTTCAAACTGTCACACTATGTACTGCCCCTGCTTACCCTTGATAAGTTTCCTTGCTCAGAAATACACTTTGTCTGAAATTTAGTCCAGCTCTATTTTGAGTAGTGTTAGCATGGTATATCTTTTTCTACATCCATTTACTTTTTTTAAAAAGAGAGTGCAAAGTCTTATTTATTTATTTATTTATTTATTGGTGGCACAAGGGATTGAACCTGGGACCTCAAACAGGGGAAGCAGGCACTTAACCACTAACTATAGCGGCTCTTTACATTCATTTACTTTTCATCTATCTGCATCTGTCTAATTAAAGTGGGTTTCTTGGAGACAGCATAGAGACACATTTGGTTTTTTAAATCTACTCTGATTGTCTTTTTGCTTTGTCTTTTAAGTGATGTAATGTACACCATTCACATTTAACGTGATTATTTATATAGTTGGATTCACCATATTTGCAACTGTTTTCTATTCCTTGCCCTGTTTTTTTTCTTCGACTCTTTTTCTGCCTTCTCCTGTCTCAACTGACCATTTAATATGATTACATTTCTTTCCTTTCTTAGCTTATCAATTATATTTCATTTTAAAATTCTTTTAGTGGTTGCCTTAGGGTTTGCCACTCATTTATGGCTAATCTAAGCCCACGTTCAAATAACACTATATCACTTCACAAGGTAGTGCAGGTAGCTTATAACAGAGTATTCCCAGTCCCTCCTTCCTGTCTCTTTCAACATTACTGTCATTCATTTCACTTATTCATAAGCCTTAGTCATCCTGTGTTGACTTTTTATACCTAAATTTTCAGTACATTCTTCCAAAAGCCAGAATTCTCTTTAAAAACCAGTTCCATTATCAAAATCAGAAATAAACATTGCTTTAGTACTATTATTTAATCTATAGACCTTACTCAGATTTCTTCAATTGTTGCAATATTGTCTTTTATAGTAAAAGAAAATCCAAGACCATGCATTACATTCTGTCACCTTGTCTATTTAGTTTCCCTTAATTTGGATAAAATTTGAGTCCTTCTTTGCAATTTAAGACCTTGACAATTTTTAAGAGTACAGACCAGGTGTTTTATTGAATGACCCTTGTTTGAGTTTGTCTGATATTTCCTCATGACTAGATTAAGGTTACACACTTTTCCAGAGATGTAACAGAAGTGAGGCTGTGTTCTTTTCAGTGCAGCACATCAGGAGGCACATGCTGACAGTTAGTCCCCCTACCATCAATTTGTTCATTTGGTTAGGTTGTACCTACCAAGTTACTCCAGCATAAATTTCCTCTTTTACCTTTTTGAAATTTATAAGTATCTTTTGGGGAGATGCTTTGGAACTATGTAATATTCCGTGACTCCTAAACTTTCACTTACAGTTTAGCATCCATTGATGATTCTTACCTAAAAGAATTATCATTATCACCATTGCGAAATGGTGATTAGATCTAATTCTATCATTTCGTTTACTTTTATTAGATGACTTTCGTCTTTAAGGGAAGCTTTCCTTCCTCTATCCATCCATTTATTTATTTATATCAGCATGCAATCATGAGTCCTGACTTTATTCAAAATAAATCATCATTTATTTTGAGGCTCAAATTGCCCCATATTTGGGGAATGAGTCAATTTTAATATCCAGGCTTTGGCTTAGACAACTGATGGGTGGGGTTGCATTTAACTGAAATAAAGAACCAAGGAGGAGGAGAGTGCTTGGAGGGTGGGGTAAAATGGGGGTTCAGTTCTGAATGCTTGAATGAATTTATGTACCTTTGGGACATCCACGAGATGTCCAAAAGGCCTTTAGGATTATTTGATCCTAAGGTCAAAAGAGAAATCTGGCTGGTAATTGCGATTCAGGGATCGTAAACATAGAGAAGATAAATAAATACAGGTATAAAGTAGTTTGCCTAAGAGAAGTGTACAGAATGAAAATACAAGAGAGTCTAGGATGAAGCCTGAGGAACCTGCTATTTACAAGACATGACAAGGAAGAAGAGCATGAAAGGAGCTGAGGAGTAGCCCCAGAGGAGAGGGCACCTCAGCATTACAAAAGCCGAGGAAGCGTGTGTGTAAAGAGGAGCAAATAGTCCCAGTCTCAGAGGCTACCAAGAGACCCAATTTAACAGAGAAAAGTATTCATTGGAGGAGTTGGCGTCTGAGTGTCCCAGGACTGCTCTAACACAGTATCACAATCTGTGTGCCTTAAGACGGCAGAAACGTATGGCCTCACAGTTCTGCAGGCCAGTAGTCCCAAATCGAGGTGTCAGCAGAACCACGCTCCCTGTGAAACCTGTAGGGGAGAGCCCTTCCTTGCCTCAGCCTAGCTGCTGGTGGTTTGCCAGCAACCCTTGACCTTCGGCTTTCTTCACTCTCTTCCTCTGTCGTCATATGATGGTCTCTCGTAAGCCAGTCTGTCTCTTTCCTCTTGTTCTAAGTACACCAGTCATATTGGATTAGGGCCACCCTAGTTCACTTTGGCGTCATCTTAATCACATCTTCAAAGACCCGCTTTCCAAATAAGGTCACAGTCATGGGACTCGGGGTTAAGATGTGAATGTGTCTTTTGGGGACACAATCCAACCCATAATATATGGTGATCTCGGTGAGAGCAGTGTCAGTGGATGGGTGGGAGCTGGATTTCTTGGGAATTGTGGAGTGAGAGAGATGAGATTGCAGTGACAGGGAGGATGAGGGACTGCCACAAACTGTGTGGGGAAAAAAATGAGAGCAAGAACTGAAGGTGATATACGTTCAAGGGGAAGTTTTGTTGGGAAAGACTTCGATATATTTAAATACTGATCAAGGAAACCAAGATGAAGAAAGAATCTGAAGGCCCAGAAAGGAGAGAGGATGCTTGACTGAGGGAGGAGCCCGTGGATACGGGAGGGGATGGCAACAAAATGTGGGGCCTCTCTCCCCAGACTTCCGTGTTCAAAGTCTGCTTTCACACGCACTTGTCAGAAACTAATCTTTCCGCGCCAGAAATTCAGAGGGTATAAAAGCTGAACTCTTGTCTTCCAGTCTTCTCTAAGAAAGGCTGTCACTTGACAAATCTTTTTGGGCTACATTTAGAGATGTTCATAATGAAAAGAGTATTATGGTTCTAGAAATGGTAAGTTGAAACCCCTATGTGTGCCCATTTTTTAAAGCAAACTTAGAAGTCAAATCATCCACATTCTCATTCTTCCCATCCCCTCTCGGGACAGACTCAATTTATTAAAGCCAACTTAATGAACAGTTGGGTTTTCATTATATTGTTATATTTTATTGTCAAAAACACACATTTAGGGATCTTACAGATATGTATTATAGACAAATTATTAAACATATTAAAAAAAAGGGAAAAAACAGAAAATTCCTCTAATTCTTCCTCTCATAAAAAACAATTCATAACTTTCATTGCCTATTTTTCTTCAAATAATTTGTGCACATGCCATCTAAAAGGTGCGTGCGCTTACACATACACACACACACTAATTGGCATGACACAATAATCTGATTTTTTAACTTACATGCATGGTGACCATTTTCCATGTCAATAAATCTACTCTGGCACAGTCACTTCTAGTAGCTTCATAGTATTCCATCAGTGGGAATACCAAAGTTTGTTTAGGCAGATGCTTACTGTTGGGCCTTTCGGGTATTTCCAAAATATTTTTTGCTATCATTAACAATACCAAAATGTCTATCTTTGCAGCTAAATTTTTGTCTTTGAAATTCCCACTTTAAGGAATTTATTCTAGCACTGTAATCAAGGATGTACACAAATAGTATGGACAATTTATTATACTGTCCTCTAAAAAAGCTATATTAACTTAAATTTTCACCAACATTGTTTAAGATTGCCATGTTCATCTTTGTAACTCTTAGCATTATGATTATTTTTAATCTTTTGCAATTTTAAGAAGAAAAATTATTTCCCATTGTTACTTTAATTTGTGTCTCTTTGATTACTTGTATTTTTATTTATATATATATATTATCCTCTAGCAAATTTCATCCTTACTCTCTGCCTATGTACCCAATTGGTTTGTAAGAATCCTTTATTGCTTGAGGATAACCCTTTTTCTGACACAAATATTACAAATCGCTTATTGAGAGATATAATGAATTAGAAACTTTACAAACAATATCTTATTCTCAAAACAACCCTTTGTTATAGTTTATTATAATCTTCACTTTATACATGAGAAAGCAAGAGGGTTTAGAAGTCTTGCCCCAGATCATGGGCCAGCAACCAAGGAGAGTCAGGATTTCAGTCCAAGTCTGTAAAAGTCCAAAACTCTGATTACTTCCCATTTACCATTCTTCATGCTGGAAAATTTTGAAAAATTTTAAGAATCCTGGAAAACCTAATGCAATTCCCAGAACCCTTCTAAAGTTTAGACCACAAGACCAATTATCATATCTTAAATTCAGATTTATATATCTGGCACATACACGTGAGATGTATCACCATGGTTATGACATGATAATATTCTACTCCTGTAGTTTGCAGTGCCTTTGATACTCTGTAAAATTAATATGCAAAGTAATTTTATGCTCATATTTGAGCTTTTTGAGGATAAAATGGTAACTAGTAGTATCTGAGCAACCTGGGAAAGCCTCTTACCCTAATCCCAGGAAATGACCCCATTCCCTTCATCTGGGAAATAGAAGGTTCAGCTAAATGGTCTCTGAGGCCCCTTTGCCCTGAATTTTTGGAATTCTCCCCCTCTCCCTTGCTTTTCATTCTTCACCAAGCTGCTGGCCCTAGTCATACCTCTGGCACCCCCACCCCCCTAGTACCTTGAAACTAAACTTGCAGAGAAAACCAACTCAGGCTGCAGGGGGGAAAGGACAATGACAACTTCAGACCCTAACTATTCTAACCATCCCACCATTCCACTCACCTCCAACTCTGCCCACCCCTCTCCCTCTCACCCCTGCCCTGTACTTACCAGGGGCCTGAGCGGCTCCAAACTGGACAGCTCGGCCTCCCCCTCCGCTCCCTGCCCGCACAGGCTCCAGGGGGACTGCTCACCACCCAGGACGACCTTCCCAAACAAGGGGTCCTAATGGCAACCTCAGTAAACCCCTCACCCATCTGTCCCAATGATCAGCCCCCCTTTCTAATTTCCAGTGCTTTCCTTCAACCCACACCCAGGCCTTAAAAAACTTGCTGTCCTTTGTTTCCACAAGCTGATTCTACTCTCCCCTGCAAAGCAGCGCCCGAGTAAAGTCGTCCTCGCCTGAATAACATTGTCCAGTGCAGTATTTTCCTTTGACACCCTAATAGGCACCCCTGGTTCCCATCATTTCTGCTAGCTTTTTAATTTTACCTTTTTCTCCTTTATGCTTCTACTCTCCTTATTTTCCTTTTTATTCCCTCTAAGGTGCATGAGGACTGCCGCTGGAAAAAACCTGTCTGGGCCCTGTTATGCCCTGAACAAAACGGCCACATGACGGTGACTTGTGGGCTGCACTCCTTGATTCCTGGTCCCAGGAGCCCTGATTTAGGGAGCCCCAACGTGAGAGGATCTGGGAAGCCTCTAAATTGCCATCTATGCATTGCCTGCCTGAATGGCGCCATCTAGTGGCCAGATTAAGTTCTTTTACTGTCAATCTAGACAGTTGGGCAAATCTTTCACACGAGGGAGCAATTCAAAGTAAAACTATTAGTAGATGACTTAAAAAAATTTTTTTAAATAGTAATAGTTTACTGAGTTTCAAAAGGAAGTACATTTTAAAACTTTATATTATACAATTTATTGAATACATCAAATAGAATATGGGAATGGAGGTTTAGTTGCTAAAACATTAATGAGCATATTTGATAGAGCAAACAAGAAGACACATTCTGGTCATTTATCCCTTATACTCACCTATCCCTTTAGAGATCACCAAGTGTAGACATGTATTTTATCTAATTTCAGTCTTGAAATAACTGGAGGCAGCTGTCTCTAGCCCTGACACAACAAATGTTAACTGTGAAAAAAAAAGATTACTTCCATCCCAAAACTGTTTCTCTCCACTCTTCTCCTGCTTGGACCACCATTCACCTAGTTGTACAGCCCCAAAGTCTAGGAATCATTCTTCACTCCTCTCTTTCTCACACCTTGCATGCTACTCATTGGTAGTTCCTGAGAGCTCCACCTTCAAAACATATTCCAAATATAAGCACATCATTTCATCTTCACAGCTGCCATCTTAGTCTAAATTGCCATTATGTTTCTCCTGCCAACATGACAACCTGGGTGATCTGCCTTTTTGCTTCCCTTACCGTCTACCGTTTTCACTTAATCAAGTGGAGATCTTTTAAAAATACGTTGGTTTAGATAAAAGGGGGGAAATGGAAAGAACAAATGAGTTTATATGGCTATAAGTCTCCAAAAAAGAGTCGGGAGGTCATTAGAGGGGTAATGCTTATGCATGCCTCGGCAGGGTATCAGAGACAGCCAAAGTAGATAGAAACCCAGATACTGGTTGTACTGAGGGCTACGGAGACCCACAGGTTCTATGGTCATGGCAGATGGCTCTGGAGTTCATGACCATGTCAGTTGGCCCTACTTTGGATTTTGTGTTACTGAGTGTGATGGAGTTGGACTCAGATATGACCTCTCTACACATGCCTCTTCTGTTACTTTTCCTGGATCTGTGGTTGGCATTTGGGTTGGTGTATACTCAGGAGACCTGAATCTCTGGGCTGTCCATGTGATAGCCAAGCCCTGAGCCTCAGCAGACTTGCAACTCCTACCCTTTGGTTTATTGGATTTACCCTGGCCAGCTAACAGGGAGGAGAAGAAGGTCAACCACCACACCAGGGAACCAAGAGTGTCTACAGCTGCAAGCAGGAGAATTGCATCCATCATCCACGTGGAATCTAAACCCCCTCTTGATGAAGAGGGGGACTGGACATAACCATCCCAGGGTCCACAGGATGAAGGAATAGAGTATGGATTAGAGTAGACTTACTGGTGTTCTGCTGGGGAACTATTGTGATTAGTAAGGGAATAAATTGTAGTATTGATATGGAGAAAAGTGGCCACGATAGGTGCTGATGATAAGGAGAGGGAAGAAGAGACATGATGTGGGGGCATTTTCAGGATTTGGAGTTGTCTTGGGTGGTGCTGCAGGGACAGATCCTGAACATTGTGTGTCCTGCCATGGCCCACTGGGTGGACTGGGGGAGAGTGTAGACTATAATGTAGACCACTGTCCATGTGGTGCAGCAGTGCTCCAAGATGTATTCACCAGGTGCAGTGAATGTGCCACGATGATAGAAGAGGTTGTTGATGTGGAAGGAGTGGGGCGGGGGAGGGGGGGAGGGATATATGGGGACCTCATATTTTTTGAATGTAATATTTAAAAGAAAATAAAGAAGAAAAAATAAAAATAAAAATGTCAGGGAGCAAATGTAGCTCAGTGGTTGAGCGCCAACTTCTCTATATGAGGTTCAGGGTTCAATCCCTGGCCCCAGTACATATATATATCTATACACAGACATATATATATTTTTACATATATGTGTCAGATCATGTCTTACCTCTATTCAAAACCCTCCAATGACTTCCTATCACATGAAGAATTATACTCAGAAGTCCTTCCCATAGCCCATTTTCTGGCCTTATCTCCTCTATTCTCTCATTCCCTCATTCCATTCCAGCTACACAGCCTCCTACTGTTCCTTGGGGCTTTACCCTCCTCTTTCCTGTTCTAGAATGTTCTTTCCCAGATCTTTGTTCCCCCCTTTACTTCCTTTGGGTCTCTAGCCAAAGAAAACTCTTGAACTGTCAAAGAAAACTCTCCCAACCATTCTGTCGAATATTACCACCTCTGCACTCTCTATTCCCTTCCCCTGACTTATTTTTCTTTATAACACTTACCACCTGATAGTAGATTACATACCTGGGATCTCTAACAGGTAAGATTTGTGGGATAGAGACTCTTTTTATTTCTTGCTTTATTCTTAGCTCTAAACTCATAGAGGCTGTACAATAATGAATGAGGGAATGAATTACTAGTTTGAATCACGTGAAATTGTTGATATTCTAAAAATTCTGACCTACAAAAATAGCAATGCAAATGGCTCAACCTCTCATTATTGCATCTTTATATGTGAGGAGATTGAAGTTTAATGAGGTAAGTGATTTCCCCAAGTCAAAAAGAAATAGAGAACAAGAGGCAGACTTAGAGCATTTCATTCATTGCAATATTGACTAAGCTCCTACTGTGTGCTGGACACTGTTCTAGATTTGGGAATCATTGAAAAGAAGATCTTGCCCTGTCTCTCAACTCGACCTTTCTCTCCTTGTGGCTACAGGCTCCCCTCTCTGCTCCAGTGGCGAGAAGGTGCAGCATCATGTGTGGCCCTGAGCAGCACCACGACTCCACAGGAGGTCCAGTGTCAGGCCAGCGTGGGCTGCTCCTCATGGCCTCAGCGACTTCTGGCACACAGAGCCCTGCCTGTGGCAGTCATGGCCCTGTTCTTTTCAGTCCCAGAGAAAGTGAGGAACTGCCCTACCTTAGTGTCAGCCTCTCTATCCCCAGGCTCCTCTTCAACATCGTGAACCTGTGATGTTCACAGACAAGCCACTCTGTGCATTGATGATCCAAAGCCAGGATCATCCTGAGAGAGTACAGCAGGGAAATCACTGCCCCGCCCCCCCAATACTTCTATGCTCATAAACCAGGTACCAGAACTGTAAGGGCATCTAGAGATGGGGAAGGGGCCAGGCTGACCGGCACTGCCATCACAGCAAGTGATGCGTGCATGTGATTGTCAGGGGTAACATTTAGGGCAGATGAAATGGGTATGAAACTTTTCTCCCCTAGACTTGTGTCCTTCTGAGTCACAAAGGGAAGAGTGTGCTAGGGAAGGGGAGAGGGAAATGACAAAGTCACATCACTACCTCTTCCTTTCAGCCCTTCCTAATTTTTTTTGGAGGTGCTGGGGATTGAACCAGGGATTGAGCCCAAAATAGAATCTGAGATTGAATCCAGAACCTCACACATGCGAAGCAGGCACTCAACCACTGAGCGACACCCCTCCCCTCTTCTTAACTTTTCATCTTCTCTCACTGTTCATTTCCTCCATCCAATGTTTTGTTTCAGAAATAGCTGAAAAAGTCCTGCTTTTTAAAAAACATGTTTTGCTTATCCTATAGTTTACTGAGCTCTAGGGGATTTTTGCCCTATAAATAAGTAACACTATTATTATTATGTAGCTCTACTCAGAGTATTAGTTGAAGGAGAGAAGTGACATTTTAGTTTATTTGCATCAGAAATGTGTTGCAGTCACAATAGCTCTCCTCCTGCCTTGGATTAATGGCATAATTATTCACACCGGGCAACAGAGATGGAATGAGTTTGAACTTGGCATGAATTAATGCACCAAGCTATGCCCCCTGTTCTCTCATTGCCTAATTAATTCTGAATTATGAAATTCCCTATGAGTTATCCAAAAAGCATGGCCCCTAGATTCTGGTGCAATTATTCTTTCTTTGCAATAAAAATCAAGTGATTTGATAATTATAGGCCATTTGAAAAGAGAATGTTCATTTGAGCATGCTGGGAGGGGGAGGGCAGACCTCATAAGGGATCTTTCTAGAAGTTTTATAGTGAAGAAACTACATGATATTTATTGTGTGCCGGGGTCTAAAGGAGACTGAGCTTTGCATGAACCAGTTTTACCACTAGAGAAAGTGGACAACTTTCTCTTCCATTTCTCTCCCATTCCTGTGCCTTGATGTCTGAAATTTCTACTCTGAAGGTCATACATTTAAATTAGGATGTTGTCTTCAGGAGTTCCCAGTTAAATATGAATGAATTGTCTATGGAGACTTGCAGAATCACCCACCATTTGCAGGGTAAGGAGAACTTCTCATTCCCAGCTCTGCTCACACTCTTGCTAGCTGCCCCTTCAAGAAAGAATCACGGACGTGAATTATCAGAACTCAAGACTTTGACTGGGCCAAAGCAGCTAATGGGTGGGGTCTTGTGACACAAGAAGCACCGTAACAACCCCTGCTCCCTGGATTCTCTTTTCCACTCTATGTAGATGTGTAAATTAGCCCAAGGGTTGTTTGGCATTTTAAATAGCCATGGACTGGCAGCACTTTGACAATATAACTCTTTCAAATATTTTGTAGGGCTGTTGTTGTTTTAATCTGTTTGATACTGGTCAGATGAATGTTTTAATAGCCATAACAAGGTCTCTCTAGACTTGATTACAGGTACTATGGGTATATCATGTTTCCTTGGGAATATGCTGTTGATTTATTTTCCCAAGACATTTTGTCCAAAGGAAAAAAACTTACTGGGAGCTATCTTAATACAGTCAAAAATCTTCACAAAAGACCTGATAATGACACTGTTGGTTTGGTCTTTGCCCTGAGATAGAGTTGAGGAAGGAAGTTCTTTCAATTCCAAAGCTTTGTTCAGTTTTATCTCTCATAGGTGAAGGATGAGAATAGCTCCATTTTTCAACCCTGAAGACCCAGAATTTCTGGCCTATTTTCCGTTTCATTCACTGAAACAGGCAAATTCTCTTTGAGTCCATCTCTAGTGCACATTCCCAGCATTCTCTCTTTCCATTTGTTTGACCAGACTTAAAAATTTCATTAGGAATATTACCCACTTTCCAAGTTATTAGAGATAACAGATGTACCAAATCTTTTACCACTGCATATATATCAGGAGTCTTATTTTTCCCACCTCCTAAAAGAGTTCCCTTGCCACTTGGCTTTGAAGTTAATGCCTCATATTTTAAGTTTTATATATGGCAGCCCTTGCTGTTTCCAGTTTCTGTACCAGTAAGCCTTTGCTGAAATAAGAAATAATGCCAACATCTCAGTGTGTTACAACAGCAAATTTTATTTATTTCTTGCTCCTGTTACTTGGGGGCTGTGGTGTTATCTGTGCACAGCTCAGGTGACTCTCCTTGGGTTCATTGCCTTCTCATCTAGGACCCAGGCTGACGAAGCAGCCCCTATCTGGGACATATTGTTCCTATAGGGAGTGAAGAGCATGAATAATAGGCATGGAACTAAACCAGGCAATCACATTTAGAACTTCTGTTTAGGCATAGCAAACTCATACCTACACATCCATTTGACCAAAGTATTCTCATAAATCCAATGAGGAAGAACATTATAGTCATCCCACAGATGCAAAGCTGCATGACAGGAAGAGAGTAAATAGCTGGGGTCAATAACCCAATCTAGGAAAACTTCCACCAAATGTATGACTTTAGCTCTTGCATCTCTTCCCTTTTGAGTACCAAGTTCTTGTATTGAACTGCCTACTTAACATCTCCCTTTAGATGTCCTAAAATCTAAAGACACATTATGTCCCAAACAAAACTTCGATTCATTCTTCTATCCCTACCTGTTATAAACTTCCTTCCTTATTTCCATAAACACCATAACAGTTTTCTCAGGTGCTCAGGCCCAAACTTACAAGTTTTCTGTGAGTCCCTTCTTTCCTTCCTACCCTTTTCATGAGCAAGTTCAGCCAGTTCTACCATCAAAATATATCCCAATTTCTTACCACTTCCAGTACCTTAATAGTCTCCTAACTGGTCTCCCTGCTTCTATTCTTGCCTCCCTACATTAAACTCCTCACATAGTAGACAGAGAGTCTTTGAAGAATACAAATCATAGCTTCTTAACCTCCTGTCCAAAACCCTCCAATGTCTTAGTTTCTACATGGCTACAAGTATCAATAGTAGGTTCAGATTGACAGAAAGTTCAGATTCAGACACTTGGACATGGGTAAATCAAACGGCATTTACTTACCTAAGGGAAACAAGAAAGAAGACCCTGCAGTCAGATTACATGGCAAATGTATCAGTCAGCAAAATTTTCTTGGACTTATAGGTGGTAGTTGCAAGCTTCTGGATCTAAAAATACCTTTTCAGCTGGTAAACAGTTGCAGGTAGCAATGTCTGAGTAATTGAAGATTATATCAGAACTTTTGGAAGCTCAGCTATCTCCTTCCAGATCCAGCCCTACAAGGCTGAAGTGTCTGCTGGTCTCGATTATGGAAATCCACCTGATCTAGATCAGGCTCATTTGAGAGTCATTTAATACACAAATTGGCCACAGGGACCAGCACACTGCAGTACATTCAGCCCTCATTTAGCACCTCCAATCTCCCCCAGGCTAACATAGCTGGATCCAAGTGAACTCCTGAACTCAGTGCATAGAACTAGGGTCTGTTACCCAGGAGTGCCTGGGAATCGTGCTAACTGGTCTCCTGCCCGTTTCCTGTCATACTCTAAATAAAATTCGAAGTCTTGAAAATGGTCTCAAGGCCCAAGGTTAACTGGTTACTGCCTACATTGTCTCTTAACCTGCTCTGGCCACGCTGACTTCTTACTTGTTCTGAAACAATCCAAGCTCACTTCTGACTTGGAACCTGTACTATTATTATCCCTCTGAGTTGGTATTCTTCACCCAGTACTTCAGATGGTTTTGTCCATCACTTTAGCAGGTCCCTCTTCAAATATCATCCCTCAGCAAGGCATTTTTTTTTTATTGACTTTGTAATAATATTACATTAAAAATATACATGTGAGGTCCCATTCAACCCCACTCCCCCCACCCCCCCCCTCTCCCCCCCAACAACACTCGTTCCCATCATCATGACACATCCATTGGATTTGGTAAATACATCTTTGGGCACCTCTGCACCTCATAGACAATGGTTCACATCATGGCCCATACTCTCCTCCATTCCATCCAGTGGGCCCTGTGAGGATTTACAATGTCCGGTGATTACCTCTGAAGCACCATCCAGGGCAGCTCCATGTCCCAAAGACGCCTCCACCTCTCATCTCTTCCTGCCTTTCCCCATACCCATCGTCCACCATGTCCACTTTTCCCAATCCAATGCCACCTCTTCTATGTGGACATTGGATTGGTTGTGTCCATTGCACCTCTATGTCAAGAGGAGGCTCAGATTCCACATGGATGCTGGATGCAATCCTCCCATTTTCAGTTGTAATCGCTCTAGGCTCCATGGTGTGGTGGTTGTCCTTCTTCAACTCCATCTTAGCTGAGTGTGGTAAGTCCAATAGATCAGATTGTAGGTGCTGGAGTCTGTTGAGGCTCAGGACCTGGCTATCACATTGTCAGTCCAGAGATTCAAATCCCCTAAATATATCTTAAACCCCAACATTAACTGCACCTCCAGCACATTAGCATGAAAGTCTTATGAAGGGAGATCCCATCTGAGTCCAGATTCATCACACATAAACATCATTTCCAAAGAGGGGCCATCTGCCCTGGTAGTTAACCCCATCGGCCATGAAGCAAGGCATTTTTGAACACCCAATCTAAAATAGCCCCTGCTCCCTTCTATATATTTTATATCCCCTTTTTATACCTTCATAATACTGAACACTACTTGACTTAATGCCTTATGTTTATTTGTTTAATCTTTGTGTGTCCCCCCGCCGCCAGGATGTAAGCACCATGAGGGCAAGCACTTTGCTGTATTCCTATCAGTCAGAAGAGCATTTATAGCATAAAAGGTGCTCAATAAATACCTGTGGAATATATAATTTAATGCATGGATGAATAAATGAGACCCAGAATTTTAAAAAGTTTGGGGAAGGATGAGAAAAATGTCTTGATCATGATAATAACTGTAATAACACCATGAAAAAATACTGTTCTATTTTACAGATAAAGAAATTAAGGCTCATAAAGTATAAATATCTTGCCCACAGTTGTGAAGGGGTGGAGTAAAAGCTCAACCCCCAATCAACCTGATGTCAGGTCATAAATGTGAATTCTTTGTTTTGCTACCCGCCCATATGCTAAAGCAGAGATCTCCAAAAGGAGTTGTGTCCATCTAGGGAGGAATATAAAATGAAACTCTATTTCTGTTCTTTTAAAAACTTACATGATTTTAAATTCTATTTTGTTTAGGTTTCATACTACCTAGCAAAGTAGTTCATGTATATTTTATTACTAAATATATTCTAAAATGTGCTTTTAAAATGTTTGGAGGCCACTTTTCTAGATTACCATCCATTTCTGGGAAGTTGAGAGCAAGAGGCTGTCCTGGGTATCAAAGGCAGTGAGGGTGCTAGAAGCCTGGGGTGGAGGTGCCAACTAGACACAGAGGCAGTGGAGGAGCATCGGGTAGACCTGGGTCTGTGGGTGGGGCTAATACATAAGTGTGAAAGTAAGTGTCAATTTTCTCAGGGGTGTGCCTGGTGAGGCACCCCTTCCTGCCACCACAGCACACAGTGGCTTGAATTAGTTTCACATCAGTGCTGGAAACATAACTGAAGAGGCTAAAGTCCTTAGGGAAACATACGTACATAAATCTTTCTTTTAGCGAAAATGCTTCTCCAACCACATTCAGGAGAGGGCTAGGTTGGGAATCGCTTCCGAGTTCCTCCCTCCCACCCTCAATCTTTTTGCACACACGAGCACCTAGGTGTTCACACTTACATAGACACATGCTTTTACATTTAAGACTTTCTGTTAGCAGAGAGGAAAACTTGACTTGAAATGGAGCATATGAGAGATTGAAAGATCATAAGAAATTCTCCAGTCTACTTCCCTCGTTCTTTAGCTGGGGAAACCAAGACCCAGTGCTGTGAAACACAGCTAGTTCACGGCAGAAGCAGGCCTGGGTTCTCCAGTCTCCTGGCTTCCCATCAGACTTCCTGCCCTTCCTACCTCTTATATGCCTTGCTCTCTTGCAGGCAGCTTTCCCTCAGAAGGCTGGTCACATTCTTATGATGCCAGGTATTTGGAATATTTGAACCCCCTGGGGCCTCATGAAACAGGGTTCATGTTGAGAAATAGCCTGCTTTCCTTCATTTCAGTTTGATGTGTCATCAAACAGTAAGGCCTGTAAAATGTATCCCATGAAGCAAAGAATGGACCCATCATCTTTATTTCCATACTTTCTTAATTAGTACTCCCAGGCCTTGTTCTCTCTAAGTTACAGCTCCTTGCTGCCTTACAGAGCAGAAACCCAAGCAAGTACTTGAAGCTTAATTGATCTGGATGTTTAGAATCAAACTTCATTAGCTCGAATTACTTGAGTTTGCCTAATTTGTTTCTCTATGTGAGCTCTGATAAGCTTGGTTTAACATCTTCTAAACTGTGCTGTTTATCATCATCAATGCCTGCTCAAATTACCCACGCAGACTAATGGGCCAGGAGAAAAATGATTTAAAAGGTATAGCTATTTCTACATACACAAAGAAGATGTGGAATACAAGTCACACTAGAAGTACACTCATTGTCAAAAGACAACTCCACTTTTTAAAAATGAAACCGCCAGAAAAGTACTTTTGCTCATCAATATTTAAGCATAACTTGTTTAGGTGTTAGGGATTCTGTGAAATTTGAGATTTTTTTTTTTCTATTTAGTGGCAGGGATAAATCCACTGTTATGTTATTTTTCCAATCTGTTGAGACTTTTGTCCAACTTGTGTGTGCACAAATATGCATATTTGTGTTTGTGGCCATACCAAGCACAAGGAACTTTTAGCATTTTTAACAAGCATATTGGGTCTCTGGAAGGATATGCCTGGAACTGGCAGCACTGATTACTTCCCAGGTGTGGCACTGAGAGGGCACCACTCATTTTTGCTTGTTTAAATGCTCATATCATCTTGCCCCCAAATTAAAAACAAAGAATTCATTGTCAGCAGTACATTGTCAAATCATCAGTTTTCCCATTTTGCTCAGGCCTGTAAGCTCTGTCACATACATGGCTTATGTTTTTCCTTAAATCTAAATAGCCTAACTTGAGTGCATGATGGCAAGCATGTGCTGACAGTCAGTCCATTAGTCATTACTTTAACATGGAAATTGAGCCAACACTGAGAATAGGCCAATCTTAACATCATCACACCTACATCAATAATTTTGTGTCCTATTCCTAGGACCTGGGACATTTCAAATCCTGACACAAGCTATGGATTCAAAAGGGCTCAGTCATAGATTTATAGGAAGGGTCTCGGTTAGACTGTCCAGATCCTTCCTGCAGTGATAAAAATTGGCTTATTTCCCACATTTCCTTGTACTCATTAGGTACACCCATGTACATTACAATAGAAATGAAAAATTCAGATAATAAAACCTATGCTCTGGAACCCAAACATCACACACACAAAAATAGGGGACTTAGGTGATTGGGAAAAATTGTTTTGTTTTTTAAGTTATTTAAATAATTGTCTCAAATCCTCACTTGCTTACATACCCAAATACCCCTGAACTAAGTGCATCCGAGCACAAATGATGCAGGATGTAATTTGGTCACCTTAGTCTGCATATTTAGGTTTAGCTAGCTTCATAGCCCTCATTGACAGAAACTTGAAATACCTGTCCCTCTGCCCTTTCCAAGGCTCCATTCACATCTGCCATTTCAAGGAGGTCGCAGGGTCGCGCTTCACTTAAGGACCAATCCAGGAAACAATGCGGGCTGCCCTGTGTGATGTCTGAACTGCTGCTTCTTTCTACTCCTGTCGGCCACCATGATGCTTCTGCTCTCCCTCACCTCCAAGCCTCTTTCCAGTTACTTCCCTCAGGTCACTTTCTACACCCAGGAAGTTGCTCACCCAACTGAGAAAATGCTACTTGCCATGCATTTGGGATCTTGCTGCCACTAGCACATTATGAATGCTTCCAGAGAAATGGCTAGGGAAGGCCACCTCTTCCTTGTTGACCCTCTTACAAGGGTCCCGCAGCAGCACTGCTTGGGCCCAGAACTGCGACAGAGCTTTTTTGGGAAAGGGCAGCCTCAAATGGCAGCCTCTAGTACACCGAGTCTGGCTCACAGGCGGATGCTCCCTCAGTGATGCTCAGTGCCCATTCCAATGTGGCTTCTATTCTTTCCTCCTGCTCCAGGCTGCTGGCCATGCCTATTTATGCCTGTGCCTCAGTCACTGATCGTGTTTGAGTTCTAGTTCCAGAAAGCCCTTCAGCCTTAATGCAAATCAGTTAATAAAAATCCATACCAGAAAACAAGACCCATTGCTAGCTCTATACAAATCTCTCTGTGTTCAGCTGGGAAAGCTTTCAAACTATGCAAACATAACGTTTGCATATGGAGACTGGCCTGATGGTTCTAACTGCATAGCTGCACAATTTAGTGAGGAACAGTCACGCATTTATTCAAGTAGTTACGAGGTGGTTAATAGGCTGTGTCGGTGCAGGCCCTCCAAGAAGTAGGCACCAAGATGGAGTGAGGGATGTGAGAGACGGGGCGGGAGCCAGGGCAGGCTGCAGTGCTGGCTCCTGACTCCTAGTCTAGTTGTTGTTCAATATCTTTGGACTGTGTTTTCCTTTTCCCCTTTGAGTTCTCACTGTTTGGGATGGTTTGGAACCCTAAAGACTTGGCCCTGGCTTATACTTCACCCTAGACCTATGGGCACAACAGAGGCCACCCAAGAGGGTTTTGCCCAGTGTGATGGGAGGACTTTGTTCTACACCATTTTACCTCATCCCCTGATACCTTGTTCCACTGTTTCTACTTCACTAAAATCCTCACCCTCCTTTGTGCCCCAGTGTCTTTTCTAAGTTATAATCGGGAAGCTCGACTGTGTGTTCCCTGCTGCATTTGCTTCTCTTCTTTGACCCATACTCCTCTGGTCAGAGCAACCAGAAGCAGCCTCCACATTGCCTGTGTCCTCAGGGAGCCCCACCCAGGAAGGCTGGAGCCTGCGGGTTTGAGGGGAGAATCATCGGCATGTACCGGGTGGGCTTTGGGGCTCAATGGCTCTGGCTCAGTTTGCCACGGCTGCTCTGACAAGTACTACACACTGCTTGGCTTAAACATCAGGAATTTATTGGCTCACAGTTTTGGAGGTTAAAAGTCCAAAATCAAGGAGATGGGAAGGCCATGCTTTCTCCTGGAACCTGTAGCACTCTGGTGATGGCAGTCGTCCCTCACATGAAGAGCTCTCTCTCTGGCATCTCCTACATCTGGCGTCCGTACCTCTTGCTCTCAGTTGTCTGAGTCTCTGTCTAGATTTCCTCTGTTTATAAGGTTTCCAGGCATATGGATTAAGGCCCACCCTGATTCAATTTGGCCTCATCTAAATAGGATCTTTGAAGATCCTATTCACAAACGAGTCTACACTGTAACAAATAATAAAATCTTTACAGGTCCCATTTACAAATGGGTTCACACCCAAAGGAATGCAGATTAAGGCTTGAACATGTCTTTTGGGGGCACACGTTTCAACCACCAACATCTTCTAACCCTCAGAATCTATAAACCTCTAGAAATCTATTTGTAGGAGAAATATACACTTCCCTGTGGCACTGAACTAAATTAGAGGAAATGCGTTGACTGTGGGCAGGGTGGGGGCCGTGTGATTAATTAGGGGCCTATCTCATGTATCGCAGCATGTTTTCCCTGCTCCTGCTGGTGCTGTACATTAGCGTTCAGCTGTTGCAGACCTTTAAATTGTACCTGTCCCCCGGAAGAAAAACTTCAAGGTCCACTCATTTACTAAAGGCTAATTTTTTTTCCAGGGCATGAAGTGCCGGCGAGCCACCCCAGGGCCTCGGGAGCTGCACTGACACGGGGCCAGAGCTCAAGGACGTGCTCTGCCCTGCCTTCTGTGCGTCCTCCTGGAAGGGGGCCTGTGCTGTCTATGCTGTCTCTCCTTGGAGGGAGTGGGGGTGGAGCAGTCTTCACTCTTCTGGAAAAGCATTTCTACATATGAGCCAGCGGGCCACGCAGCTCTGCGTCAACAGTTCTCTTATGGAAAGACAAAATGCAGGCTGCTGAAAGTTTTCGGTCACGCAAGATAGAGCTTAAGACTGGGAAGTACCAGCAGCAGTGATAGGACTTGACATTTGAAGAGCCTGACATAAACTAGAAAGCTTTTTCCCAATCATGAACTTATTTGATCTTGAGTCAATCTCAAATGCTATTATCAAGCAGAGTGCTATTATCTCCACTTTTTATGAAAGATGTTCATTCTTTCTGCAAACAGGCATTTCGTACCCACTATGGTTTCCTTCCTAGTATTTACTGAGTGCTTGCTATATGCCAGGCACAGCCTAGTTGCTCTCTAATCAAATGACCACAGAGACCTTGTGAAATAGGTACTACTATTAACCCCATTTTGTAGATGAGAACATTAGTAAATGGCAGGGCTAGGATCTGAGGATCTGAGACCCTGGAGTCTGACTCCAGCACCTTGTGCCTTGGACTGCTCTACTGTACTGCCAAGCAGATTTTTGACCACAGAAACAGCTAATGGGTCAGTTACACCATCAACATTACGAAGGAAAAGTACAGTATGCATGAGAAAATATAATAGGAGACCCAAGTTGGCCTGGGGTATGAGGAAAGGCTTCAGTAAGGAAGTAACACTTTAAGAGTGGCTTGAAGGATGAGTGGGAGGAGGATAGGGGCATGGGGTGAGGGTAGGAAAAGCATACTAGACAAAGAGAGCAGTATGGCAAAGGCTCAGGTGAGGGGCCAACCTGGCCCTTTGGAGGATCTGAAAGAGGCTGGTTAATCTTTGCTGAATAGGGTGCATGGGGGACAGAGGACATGAGGTAGAAGAGACAAGCAGAGGCAAAATCATGCAGGGCTTTGCCGTCCATATTAAGGATTCGACTGGAATTGCCCTGAAGGGAAGATTTGGGTTTATAAAAATTCACTTTGAAAAAAAAAAATCACTTTGGCTGCTGTGAGGAGAATGGCTTAGAGTGGGGCAGAGTGGGTGTGGGGAGAGCAGTTAAGGGACCAGTGCAGACCTCCTGGTGAAGCAAGTGGCTATGGAGAGAAAAGGATGTCGAGTGATCTTTAGGAGCTAAAATGGACTTGCTGGCGATTGATGTGGCTGGAAGGAAGGAAAAGAAGATGATGTCCAGATTCATGACATAAACACCTAGGATGATAGTGGTGCCACTTCCTGAGAGAAAACACTGAGGAAAAAACAGGTGGGTGGTGGGGAAGAGAAATAAGAAATAAGTTCAGTTTTGGACAGACTTCAAGGAAACATGCTGATAAAGACATGAGTCTGGCATTCACAAGAGAGGTCTGTGTTAAATATCCATGTTGGTGTATCGCTGAGATGGTTGAAGTCCTGGGGAGGAGTAAAGATGAGGCAGCAAAAAAGCCTGAAGTATAACCCCAAGGTGCACAACAGTTAAAGGTCCAGTAAAAAGGAAGACCCACCCAAGAAGAATTAGAAGGAAAAACTTGTGAAGAGAGAAATAAATTTCAGAACAATGAGGTTAAGAGGAAAGAGTGAAAAGAAAATAGACTGTTGAATACTGAGGAACATCAGGTGAAATGAGGACTGGAGCATGTCCATTGCTTTAGGGATGCGAAGGTCATTGGTAGCCCTAGCAGGAACCACTTCTGTGGAGTGGTGGGTGTAGACATCTTATTGGAGTGAGAAAATGGAAGATGAGTGAATGGAGGCAATGAGTAAACTGAGAAGAAATCAAACCATTTTCACTATGCTGTGAGGAGGAAAAAGACTTGCAGAGAGATAAAGCAACATTCTGGAGGCCTCTCAGTAAGTGCTAGAACTGGAGCACAAATGCAGGTGTGCCTGGTCAAGATCAACGCTTCTCTAGCCAGCTATAGGAGCAGGACCCCCTGCTGCTGAATCTGACTCTTTGGTAGTAAAGGAAAGAAAATATATGCTACGAATGGACTATTGAATGAGTAATATTCTGGCTCCAATTTCAGAGTTTTATTCAGGTTTGACAATCCTGGTTTATACATAACTTGTGGTTTTGGCTCTCTGTAATAAATGCAAAATTTGTGTCTTCATTTCTGAGAAACAGGACCTCTTTTACAGTCCAGATCCATAGAAAATTGGTTGTCTTAGAGAAATGAAGGCAACACTTACACACTCAAGATATCTCTGAGCATTGAATGTGTAGCATCTCACTTTCTGGCTCTTAGGAGAGAGCTGGATGAAGAGGGCAGGAGGGTTTAAGACACCTAAGACCCAGGTCTATTGTCCATGGCCTGTGCATTTGAACAAGCCCCTCTTCCATATTTGGGGTCAAAGAGAAGTAGCAGCGCCTTTTCTGGTGTTCAGCCACAGAGCCTTAGGAGATGTGATGGATGTTTCTCAGGACGCCTACTGAGGGAGTCTAAGTGAATGCCAGTGAGAAGGACAGATTGTAATGAAACATTTATTTGAAGCACTCTTGGCATTACCAATTCATTCAGTCCTGAAGTCATTCATTTTTCATTTGAGAATGACATTAAATTATGACAAGAATGAAAGGTGGAATGGGATTAGACATCTCATTGCTCACAGAGTTCCTTCCTTCAGGTGCCATCATTTCTTCGAAAGGAAAAAGAGAAATTCTTCCATACTTATAGAGGCCTTAGTAATCTTTCTTCTTAGGGGTCAAGGGACCCTGTAGATGTTTGGTGGACACAGCAAAATGGAAGAAGATTTCTAACTATGTGTGTGTGTGTAGATGCGTGTCTTTCTGAGTGAGTATGTACATGTGTTTTAAGTCAACTTGCATGTTCAGATCACAAAACTCGAGAAAAGTCCAGGGTAGTGTTTCTAGGATTTCACAACAATCCATTTGAAAGAAAAATTTTCACTGTTTTCTTGAACTTAAAGGCTGTGCTTTTCTTCTTTTTTAATTCCCTGAATGTACTTAATGTTTTGCCATCAGGTAGATATTATAACCTGGTTTAATGTTTGTACTAACTTAGGACCCATAGATTGCTCTGATCTTTAGATATTATTATATCCTGGTTAATGATGAGAAGGATAATTATTTATAATTTCCTAGTAGCTTCATGTTTGAGGTTGGTTTTAGTATTTTCTTCTAAGTGGTAAGAAATCATCAGTTGCCAGTCCTAGAATTGTCCACCCTTATTCTTCCTTTCCTTGTGATAGTAATAACTGCTATAAAGCAAGGTAGAAACAGCACATCCTGCTATGAGATGTTCAAATGAGAAGCCCTGAAGTTTGAGGTTTGAGGCAAAATATTAATAACTACCTATTGAATACATGAGAAGAGGAGGCCAGCCATTTGACTTAAAACAAAGTACAAATGGATTCAGGGTCTCTCATCAAGTTATCGCTTCTTGAATGGTGTTGGACTCATGCCTGGAGGGCAACTGACCTATGAAACAAGTGGACATGTCCTCAAACTTCAATGCATTATCACATTAGGTAGAACCTGGCGAGGCTCAAAGATGAACAAACATAGCATCCAGCCCATAGCCCAAATCCTTAAAACACTTTATTGAAAGAATCCTTGGTTGTGAAATTTGTGTAAGACATTTGATCTGCTCAATTCCTTAGCAAATCACCTTGCAATTTCTCAGTGGGCAATGTGGACAATATTTACTTGATTTGAATAGATGACTAGCAGCATGCATAAGAACACTCCTCTTTAAAGAGTATCAATTGATTAATGACTTGGGCAAGAATCACTTTATGGTTCTTTGCTGCATTATTAGTCATTTTATAATAATGGATTTTGTCACTTCAAAATGCAATTTCTTTCTTTATAGAAACTCAGTTATGGTCATTTGCATCTAGAAAGGTTAACTAGTAATATGCTTTAAAAATATGAAATTCAGGCGGCGGACTTAGCCCAGTGGTTAGGGCGCCCGTCTACCACATGGGAGGTCCGCGGTTCAAACCCCGGGCCTCCTTGACCCATGTGGAGCTGGCCCACGCGCAGTGCTGATGCACACAAGGAGTGCCCTGCCACACAGGGGTGTCCCCTGCATAGGGGAACCCCACGCGCAAGGAGTGCGCCCCATAAGGAGAGCCGCCCAGCACGAAAGAAAGTACAGCCTGCCCAGGAATGGCGCCGCCCACAAGGAGAGCTGACACAACAAGATGATGCAACAAAAACAAACACAGATTCCCGTGCCGCTGACAACAACAGAAGTGGACAAAGAAGACACAGCAAATAGACACAGAGAACAGACAACTGGGGTGGGGATGGGGGGAAGGGGAGAGAAATAAATAAATAAATAAATAAATCTTAAAAAAAAAAAAGAAATTCATACCAACTTGGATGTAGCTGCTCATCCAGTGACTAAACTTTTAATAGTGTACGCTTGACAACAATTGTACTATAATATGTAGAATCCTAGAGGTGGGAGGGCCTTTAGATCTCTTCTAGTCAAGCCCCTAATGTTATAGATGAACAAACTGAGATATGCAGAGAAGAGGTATCTTCATAGGGTCACAGTGAGCTGTTAGGTTGTCTACCCAAACTGAACACAGGCTTCTCAGCTGCCTCCAATGTGCCTTGTTCTGTGCTAGGTGCTGGGCAAAGGCATGGTTTCAGTCTTGAGTTTACCCCCAGTGGAGGAGATACAACTGGCCCATGTAAACATTTAAAGATAGTGCAATATAACAAGTACAAGCAAGTGTGGTCCAGACTCAATATAACAGGCTGTGTTTTATAGCCATGCTACGTCAGTAGGATAACTGCATAGGCCAGGTTGGGAAACGAAGCAAGCCTCGAGGTGGAGCAGTGAGAGTCACCACCCTGTAGCTACAACATAAAGGCTGGCTACAGCAGATACTGCAAAACTGTCAGGAGGATCAAGGGGGTAGCCTGGCATGCAGAGAATCAGATCAAGGGGGTGGACTGAGATGCTGAGAATCAGGTTTAGAATCACTCTGACAGTATGATCAGAAAGGCCTGAAGTTCCTTCCCCTTGGGATTTTCTTCCCCCTCTATGGCTGTATCTTTCCCAAAAGGAGGCTGGCACAGAACAATAGTTAATAGTGCAGCTTCTAGAGCAATGTCTTAGGGAGGACTTGGATAGATGTTCCAGCCCTGCCTCTTTGTTGTTGTATGGCTTTGTGCAAATTATTTCCGCCAAGTTTCATTTCCTTGCCTGTAAAATGAGAATAATAATTAATTACTGCCTCATATAATTTTGTGAAGATCAATTGAGATAATGCATGGAAGTCAATCACTGCACAATGTCTAACAGAGCAGTGCTTATTACAGGGTTCTATTATTAACATACACAAATCAAATATGCTGCTAGCAATTGGAGTATATGTGAGTCTGTTTCTGTGTATCATGTTCTGGCTATTTTAGTCATCAAAGAGAGATTTGATTTACAGAATCCAATTGAACAATGAATAGCTCTTTAAATGGCTGAAAACAGCAAAAGGTGTTAAAGTGGACACATAAAGAAATGGCTTCTTTGTAAGTGGTCCTATCAATTGTATGGTGTTTGCCAAACAATTTCTTTTTTCTGGGAAAAATGAAGACTACATTTCTCAGGAAATATAGTGAGATTAAGACCCCATAACTGAATTCTGGCCAATATCATGTGGGAAGAAGTGATGTACCCCACTTCCAGGGGAGCATAAACCCCTGTCTCATTTCCTACTCTCTCTTGTCTTCCGTGGTGTGGCAGTTTGGTATTGTTTATGAGTTCCTAAAGTGAGGGGGAAATGGAAAGGACAAATGAATTTATATGTCTATGAGTCTCTAAAAAAGAGTCTGGAGGTTGTCAGAAGGATTGCTCTTATGCACAACTGAGCAGAGTCTCAGAGACAGATAAAGTAGATACAACTCCAGGTATTGGTCCTTTTGAGGGCTAAAGAGACCCACAGGTTCTATGGTCATGGCAGATGGGGTTCACTGCCATGTCAGTTGGCCCTTCTTTGGAGCTGGTGTTTCTGCATGATGGAGCTGGACTCAGATGTGATCTCTTTTCACAAGCCTTTCATGCTTCTTTACTGGAATTGTAGTTGGTGCTGGGGTTTAGGATATATCTAGGGGATTTGAATCTCTGGACTGACAATATGATAGCCAGGCCCTGAGCTTCAACAGACTTCAGCTCCTACACTCTGATTTATTGGACTTACCCCACTCAGCTAACATGGAGTTGAAGAATGTCAACCACCACACCATGGAGCCTAGAGTGCCTACAACTGAAAGCAGGAGGACTGCATCCAGTATCCATGTGGAATCTAAGCCCCCTCTTGACATAGATGTGGAATGGACACAACCAAACCAAGGTCCACAGGAAGGAGGAATACAGTAAGGATTAGAGTGGACTTACTGATATTCTATTCATGAACTATTGTGGTTAATAATCGAGAAAATGTGGCATTGGTGTGGAAAAAGTGGCCATGGTGGCTGCTGGGTGCGGAGAATGGGAGGAAGAGATGAGATGTGGAGGCATTTTAGGGACTAGGAGTTGTCCTGGGTGGTGCTCCAGGGACAATTGCCGGACATTGTATGTCCTCCCATGATCCACTGGATGGAACATGGGAGAGTGTGGGCTATGGTGTCGGCCACAGGACATGCGGTGCAGCGATGCCCAGAGATGTACTCACTAGATGCAATGGATGTGTCATGATGATGGGGGAGAGTGTAACTGTGGGAGGAGTGGTGGGGTGGGGGCAGTGGGGGGTGAATGGGGACCTCATATTTTTTGAATGTAATATTTTTAAAAAAATGAATAAATTGAGTAGAATTTGGAAAAAATAAAATAAAATCTATTTTTCCAATATTAAAAAAAAAGGGAATCTGTGTTTCTTTTTGTTGTGTCATCTTGTTGTGTCAGCTCTCCGTGTGTGTGGCGCCATTCTTGGGCAGGCTGAACTTTCTTTCATGCTGGGCGGCTCTCCTTATGGGGTGTACTCCTTGCTCGTGGGGCTCCCCTACATGGGAACACCCCTGCGTGCCACAGCACTCATGCGTGGCATGGCACTCCTTGCACGCATCAGCACTATGCGTGGTCCAGCTCCACATGGGTCAAGGAGGCCCGGGGTTTGAATCGCAGACTTCCCATGTGGTAGACGGATGCCCTATCCACTGGGCCAAGTCTGCTTCCCAGAGATGAGCCTTATGCTAGCCTACAGCTGAGATCAGAAGAAGCTGGGACCACGGAGCCTTAGGAAAAAGAGGAAGGTGGAACCCTTGCAGAGACCAGCAGCCATCTTGCGCCAATGCATGGCAATAGACTTTGGTAAGGGAAGAAACTTATACTTTATGGCCTTGTGCCTGTAAGCTTCTACCTCAAATAAATACCCTTTATAAAAGCCAACAGATTTCCAGTATTTTCCATCAGCACCCCTTTGGCTGACTAATATATGTGGGCACATGTTCCAGGTGGTAAAACTACTAAATGGAAAGAACACATATCCCTGAGTCACTGCTTGTAGGAGAGCAAGAGAGGGCAGTTGCTCAAACTTCATGGGACATTGTATGAGCAAGAAGTAAACTTTTATCCTGTTAAGTCTCTGAGATTTGGGAATACTTAAAGAAATTAGCATTAATTACTCTTACTTGCAAACTGGCCAACTGAACTGTTCAAATGTAGAAAGAATGGAGATAATAAAAATGTTCATATCCAAATTATCTGAAGACCATGTTTAACCACAATAAACATCATGAATAAATTTTACAAATCATTTTTAATGTCACAAACAATCATTATGTTGTTGGGTTGAGTTTCCTTTTGAATGCACTGTTAACAGAAAAAATACATTTATTTAAAAAAAAATAACACCCCAAAAGGTAGCATTCTACTCATGTCTGAGAGCAGAATGCATGTTTAATTGTTGTCAAAGAATGCTTTTCAACATATGCTGCTGAGTGAAAACTAACAAGCAAACATGTTTTGAAAAAGTTAAGAAAAATAACAGTATCAAAAACAGTGAAACAGTTATATCTCTCATAGTGGTGGGTTGTGGATAGTTGGGTCATTTTTTTCCATATGCTCTATTATATTTTCCAAATATCCCACAGTAAACATGTATTATAAATAAAAAAGACATTAAGAGGACATTTTAAAAAGTATTCTAATTGACTTTATCAATTCATCCATTTTAAGCTCTTTATCATTTTACAGATGAATAATCCCTGAAATATCAAGAACAATAAATAGATTTTGCACAAAGACAGACTTTGAGAGAAAATTTGAAACCCAGAGATTTGAACTTATAGGTTGTAGCCGTTACTTACTAGTTTGGGAGAGGATGCATCCAAATGAGCTAGTGGTGCTGAGATGGTTTTTCAAGAGAATGGGTCTTAAACCGAAATAGCAGAAAGAACAGACCCTTGGCCTGAAATACATATGTTTGATTTAAATAAATACCAATGAGAGAATATTCACAGTAAGAAAGGCATTTCTGAGGCAGTTTCTGTAAGATCTACCCCTGTACCTTGCACATACTACAATGTTTGTCTTTCCTGCTCTGTAGTCCAACATTTGCTTACATCTCTGCTTCCCTTACTACACTGTGAGTTCCTTGCAGAAAAGGATATGCCTATTTCACCTTTGTGATCCTAGGGCAGAGTAGTGATAGGCTCAAAATAGATCTCAGTGAATTCTTGTGAATTAATCAGAGGGAAATTAGACTGAGGGTTAGACAAGAAAACTGGCATCAGTGCAGTGTGAGAATCAAGCAGGAGTATGTCCTAAGAGTGGTGAAATGAGAGGTTAGAAATATGAACCCATGTCCAGATTATGAAAAACAGTAAAGAAGAGATGTCTGGGCACTCGCACACTAGGATCAAAGCAGGCATACCACATGCTTAACTTCCAAGCCCACTGTGTGGTGAAGAATCAACCTTACCAGAGAGGTCTGGCATTTGCCCTCAGCTACTGGGAGGTGATATCTAGGCCCCTAGAATGTCTGTCTGAGAGGAAGTTATTTGTTTGCCTGGGGTCTCTGGCCACCAGACAGACTAACAGTGTGATTTATGATGATGGCTTTGGGCCACATGGCACAAGTTCTGACTTTCAAAGGAATTGGAGACTAAATGTATTAGCTCAACCCCTAGGAGGGGCTAGAGACTAAAGGCCAGTCATTTGGAGTATTTGATTGAGTCCCAGTAAAAGCATTGGACATAAAAGCCTTGGGTGAGCTTCCCAGGTTGGCAACACTCTGTGCATATCATGAGCTGGAGGAGGTAGTAGTATCCAGGACTCCATGAGGAGAAGATAACCAGAAGCTCTGCGTTTGGACCTCTCCTGACTCTGCCCTGTGTGACTCTTCCTTTGGCTGGTTTAGTCTGTATCTTTTCTGTGTAATATACCATAACTGTGAGTGTAGCAGCTTTCAGTGAGTCCTGAGCCCTTCCAGTGAATTATTAAAACTGAGGGTTGTTTTGGGAACCTCCTGAACTTGCAGTTGGTTCAAGTCAAAGGTGAGGGTGGTCTTGTGTGAACTGTGCCCCTCACTCTATGCAGCCATCAAATAGGTAATCTTTTTAAAAACAGTAGGAGAAATGCCTACTTAGTCTCATTTTGTCTTAAAGTATTCTTTCTTCTGTGTCTCTGGGTGTTTAACTGTGATCTAACCATTCCTATGATAAACATTAATTTAATTTAAGTCATTTAAGTGCATAGATAGTGTGGCAGTTTGATATTATTTATGAATTCCAAAAAGAGATATTGATTATGTTTGTAAACTCATCTGTTCCTCTGGGCATGATACCCTTTGATTGATTAAAATTCAAAGGCTTTACATTTACTTGATTAAATCAAGATTAAGGCTTTGATTTGACCATGTCATTGGGGCATGCAGGATTGAGTTCCTGCTCCCTTGGTGGGCTATATATACAGACACTTGTTCAAGAAGATGAGAGAAACACACAAGAGAAGGACAAAGAGGAATAGAGCGAGCATCATAAACACAGAAGAGGAGAGAACTTGTCAGCTTTGATCCTGTGACCACGAGAAGAGAAATGAATCATTTGCCTGATAGTTTATGGCTGACCTTGTGAAGAGACCAGAGCAGCTGAGCCCAGAAAGAAATGAGCTCTCCAGTCTACAGTTGAGAACAGAAGAATCTGGGCCCACAGAGCCTTAAGAGGAAGAGGAAGGCTGAACACTTGCAGATATCAGCAGCCATCTTGCTTCAACACGTGACAACAGACATTTGGTGAGAAAGTATCTCTTACGGTATCTTTTTTCTTTAAGATTTATTTTTTATTTATTTTTCTCCCCTCCACCCTCCCACCCCCAGTTGTCTGTTCTGTGTCCATTCGCTGTGTGTTCTGTGTCTGCTTCTATTCTTATCAGTGGCACTGGGAGTCTGTGTCTCTTTTTGTTGCGTCATCTTGCTACATCAGCTCTCTGTGTGTGTGGCCACCACTCCTGGGTAGGCTGCACTTTTTTCATGCTGGGCGGTTCTCCTTACTGGGCACACTTCTTGCACGTGGGGCTCCCCTACGCAGGGGACTCCTTGCGCGTATCAGCACTGCTCATGGGCCAGCTCCACACGCATCAAGAAGGCCCTGGGTTTGAACCCTGGGCCTCCCACGTGGTAGGCAGACACTCCATCCACTGAGCCAAGTCTGCTTCCCCCTTATGGTACCTTGAATTGGACTCTTTAGGGCCTTAAAACTGTAAGCTTCTACCCCAAATAAATACCCTTTATAAAAGCCAACAGATTTCTGGTACTTTGCATCAGCATGCCTTTGGCTTACTAATACAGAGAAACATTCTGCAGGAATGTAATCTTCCATGGTAGAAAATGGTACATTGATGTAGCCTCTCTTTCTTTCCACATGCATACACATAGGGCATATTTATTCACTGGAATGAAATAACTGGAATGTTGATTGCGGAAAAATGTTACATAAATACAAACTATACTGTAAATTACTTTGTGGGATTTTAAACTTGTCCTATGTTTGTACCTGGATCTCAAATCCTAGTATAAGAAATTTGCATTCAGGGATGCAGATGTGGCTCAACCAGTTGGGTACCCACCTACCACATGGGAGGTTCTTGTGCGTCCTGAAGAAGATGAGCTAGATGCCACACCCAATGCAATGAGCAGACACCTAAATAAGCAGATCCCATAAGCCAGCTGATGCTGCATCCCATGGGGAGTGGATGTGGCTCAGGCTGTTGGGCACTTGCCTCCCATGTGGGAGTTCCTGGGTTCGGTTCCCAGTGCCTCTTAAAGAAGGCAAACAAACAATGGACAGAGGAGAGAACCATTGGGGGGAGGGAGGGGCTAAAAAAATAATAAATAAATAAAAAGTAAATTTTAAAAAGTGGTTTAAAAATTTGCAATTAAGAAGCTTTTAAATTTTTGAATAGAATATTCCACACAGTATATGAGTAATCTACTAACTACTAAATCTAGTACCAGATCTGCTTCTGCAATCTAAATAGATTTTCCTAGCAATTTTTATTTACAGCACACTCTCATGCCAGTGATGCCTTCTTTCCTCCCAAATCATATCCACTCAAGGCAATGCCTTGGGCATTGTGAGAGAAGGAGTGAAAACCACAGTGGCTACAGAGAACAGAGACAAGGAGCCATACACAGTCCAGAGACACAGAAGGATGCAAAGAGGGGAAATCTTGGTTTGGGGTAGTTTTCCTGTTATGGTTTCTGTTCCTGGTGGGGTCCAGCTGCATTTTCTGTTCTTCAGTCTGTGAGCTACCTCTATATTCTTTTTATTTATTATTATTATTATTATTTTGTTGTTTATTCCCTCTATAGTCTTACATCATATTCCACTTTTTTTTTCCTTATCTCAAGTGGGTTTCTGTTATCTGCAACTAGAGGAACCTTAACTAAGACTCTGGCTGGGTCACAGAACCTCTCATGGTCCCCTGCTGCTCAGCAGGTGCTCTTGCCAAGAGTGGGATTATACGGGATGTGCTTCTTTGTTTTGTCCATGTTCATTGGAAGCATTGGTATTCCTACATATGAGATGGTCAAACAGGTATACACAATGAAAACAAATTTGTCATCCAGGCATTTGTCCATAAGAAATGAGATATATGTAAATTGTTTATTTCAAATAGAGAGGCATGATTTACTTTAACTGTAATTAGAGCAAACTAAAACTGAGAAGTTTAGAAACCTGGAGTCCACCTAATTTTCTTAAATAGTGAAGAAAGCTGAGGGGTCCTTAGAGATCATTTAGGCCAACAGCCTCCTCCTCTTTCACCTCCAGCTCCAATGGACAGGGTAGGAAAGAAACCGAGGCCCAGAGAGGTAACAGGCTTGTGCTGCCTTGGCCCCAGAGCTGGCCCGTTTCAGAGCCTATGTCCCTTCTGTGGTGTTTCATCTCTTCCCATGTCACTAAGTCCTGCTTGGGGAACTAAGACTTCTTTTGTGGTCACAACCCTGCCCTGGCATCCAGCCAGGCCCCAGTGTGTGGGAACCTGCAGCAGGTGTTGATAGCTGGGAGTCCTGGCCTTGGGGTGGTCAGAGCCAACTGAAGAAGCAGGCGTTTTTCCAATTGGACCTGACATTTGGGCAGTGACACTAATTCTTTCTCCCTAATCATCTGACTCCCTAGACTTGGCTTAGGTTTAGCTTTCTCTCACTTCCCCTCTCTTTATCCATTTAAAGCTAGATTTCCACAGAGCCACCAGGGAAAGTGCCTGAGCCTCAGCACAACGTGGCAAAACCTTCACTGAGTGTTTGCTTTGTGCCAGGCATTATGTTACAGGCCTGTTGCCCCACCTGCATGTTCTCATGTCATCTTTATCACACTACTGTATGCCACTGACATTAGAGAAAACACAAGCTCAGATGGCTGCCTCAGTGCTCCTCCTTCTTGGATTAAGCTAAGAATGCCAAAGTCAGTCTTGCCATTGGATTGGAGATGGGGGCTGTTTCCTCCCTGATGTGATTTGTTTGAGTCACCAGGTTAGTAGTAGTGGGGTCAGGGAGTGGTTGTGACGGGCGTGCCACTGGCCATCCTGCACATGGCAGTTCTGGCCATTGTTCAGCACTCCCTGCCACTGCCAACACAGCAAAAGAAGTGGGTCGCCAAACAACATCCACAAAACACAAGCTTTACTTTCTGTCATTTCAGGGTGGGAAGGGAAGAGGTTTCTTTCTCTACTGACATCTACACATAGGTAAATGGCTGCAGGTGCCATATGTGATGCTGTTTCTGTGAGTTTATACTCCCCACAAGCTGGAATATGTCTCTTATGGCCCTGACATGACAACACATATCCTTATATAGTTCTCTCCTTTGTTTAAGATACTGAGAAAAGAAACCTGCCCAAATGAGTCTCACCTCAAAACGCCATGTTAACAGTCAGTGAATGATCATATTATTGAAGGAATCCAAAATATATTTCCTAGATTATTTATTTGTGAAGAATCATGGTCAGTCATCTCATGGCATCCCTCATGTTTTTGCTAACTTTCTGCCTTCTTGTAACTTACCAATGAACATTCAAATTCCCCAAGAATGAGGATGGTATCTTACACATTTTTTCTTCTGTAGTGTCCCAAAATTGTTTTGGATAGATGCTGAGAAAATATTTTTAGTTGGGTTAAATAGAGATCTGTTACTGCTATCCTTAACTTGGATTAGATTTAGAAAAGATTAGGGTTGATGCCAAAGACTGTTTTATTCCAGACCCCACACCCCCCAATTCACCTCCTAGCACTGTGTAAATGAGAAAACACTGCAATATTTGTGAGTTGCCTAAGATAACACAGTTCATTAGTGGAAGTATTGGGACATGACTTGTACATCCTGACTTCTCGGTCCAATGCTCTTTCCACTGAAAAGTGCTGCCTCTAGTTATCTAAGAAAATGGGACATAAAAGAGGTAAGCTCTATAAAGGAGAAAGCACCTGACAATGTCAGGAGAGTGAGGGAGAATCCTGGGGTTAGGGGGGCGGAGGCTACCAAGGACCATGGTCAATTTGAGCTTAAGGGCAACAAAAAGGAAGAGAGACATGAGGACAGAGCTGCAGGAATTGGGGGGGTGGGGGGGTGGTAAACATCATCTAACTTCTTCCTTGCCAAGGTTCCTACTGGCTGTGGCAGTCTATGTTTTCCAAAGATGGCTGCAACGATATCTCATGCATCCCAACAAGCTCCTCTACAGCATCACCTCACCATTCCCGCATCAAGAGGGAGTGTGCAATTCCCCTTCCTTGCATCTTGAATGGCTTTATGACTTCCAAAGCTAACTGAGAAAAGGCCACACAGCCTTGCCAGTTCTCTTGGAAAGCTTGCTGTTTAAGTCTGACTACCCTGAGACCGCTATGCTGGCAAAGCCACATGAAGGCACCCAGTGGACTGTCCCAACTGAGCCCAGCCTTCCAACCATCCCCATTGAGATGCCAGGTGCCTGAGTCACATCCCTCCAGACCAGTCATGTCCATCACCTGAGTGACCTCAGTGGATATGTGGGGCAGAAAAATTGACCAGTTTAACCTGACCAAATTTCTGTTCTACAGTGTCAGTAAGATATAGTAAAATGGTTGTGGGGTTAGGCCACTAAATTTGGGGGCACTTGGTTACATAGCAATAGTGAGTGGACATCAGCTTCTGCATTTATAAATACACAACTCAGGTCTTTTTCCTTGAGAGATTCTGACTTGCACTGTCCTGGCACACAAATGCAAAGTTTCATGCCAAAGTTTTAACAGGATTGGATTCTGGAGGTCCTGTGGGGGTCAGTCAGACCCCATAACATTAGCAAGCTTCTGTTTGCAGTTGGACATTATACAGTGTGATATTAAAAGTCACGGCATAGCTCAATGGAAAATCCATTTTCAGTTCAGAGTACAAACAGGAACTGATTCTAATTTCATAAAGAACGTAAAACACTCCACACATTAACACACTGCAAAGGAGAAAGCACAGGGAGAGAAGACACAGGTGGCAAAGAGAGCATAGACCCAGAATGCTCAACCTAGAGAGACAAAGGATCGTTCTTTCTCACGGCCATTTTCATTAACAAATCAATCAAGCAGCATATTTCATGAAGCCCACTGAAACAAAGCAAAGCCTTTCTGTCCAAAATCCCCTTCAGGTATATAACAAGCCCTGACTCGTTTTTGTGTGCCCTTCTGGAAGTACAGCATGGGTATTTATGATACATTGGCCCTCCAAAGATGGCTGCAACAATATCTTCCGTCTAACAGGCCACTCCCCCATCAAGAGCCGGAGTGAGTCTATTTTGCCTGGCTTTGAATCTGGGGTGACCTTGTGACTGCTTTGACCAACAAAATGTGGTGCAAAAGACATTTGGGGACTTCTAAACGCAGCTATTACGACCTGGCAGCTTTTACTTTTGCAAGCCCCTGAGTCTCAGCTGCCAGCCAGCTCCATCTTGGAAGGGTCCTCCAATTCCAGCCTGGCTGCCCAGTTGACAGCACATGGAATAGAGCTGAGCTACGCCTGCTGAGAACTTCAGACCACAAATACAGGTGCTGCTTTAGATAAGGGTGCTTTCACTTGGTTTGTTACGCCGTGAAAGATAACCAAGTAGTGGGGAAAGGCAGAGGGCTGTCCTAAGTCTTGACAACATGGAACATGAGGGCCTGAAAGCAAGTTCCAGAGCAAAGCTGTGGGAATTCAGGGGTAGGCCACTGCACTGGATTCAAAGGCAGTGGCTGAGGGACATAACCCAGCTCTGAAGTGGAGAGTCTGCTTCAGAAAATAGACAAGGTAGAAGAACAGGGGACAGAGCCCAGGAACGGACCCCACGGCAATACCAAGGGGACAAGTATTTTAAAATTTAAGTGCCCAACCAAGAAGGATTTTTAAAAGATTTTTCCATTGGTTCTGACCTTTTCATAGAAATTGCTTAAAAAATACAGCCAAAACGAGTACGAAAGCAAACATTTCTGAAGCATCTGTGATTTCAATCGGGCTTTGAAGCAAGTGTACCTTCCAGCCTCAGCGGAGGGAGCAAGAGCAGTAGGAGATGCAGCAGAGAAAGGTCAGCCACTGCTGATCCCTAATGTGTGACGAGGACATTCTGCTAGGAGTGGTTGTTTACAGAGGAATGAGTAGCTGTTCATTAAATAGAAGGAAGAAATGAAGAAAGAAGAGGAGGGAGTGAAACAGGTGGAACATATTCAGTTTTCTAAAGTATTTCACTTCTCCCTTGATTAGAGGATGTTGTAGAAGTTAATAATTCCCTCTGGAATCAGCTGGGGACCCCATCGGACATGAGCAATGGAGGTTTGTGTTTATCTATCATGCGGATATGGAATTTGAATCTTGGCACTCCCCGCACCCCATCCCAAATCTGATTAATGATTTGGGGTCTGCTTTGCATTTAGTTGCAGTTAGGAAATACGTCAGGTAAGAAGACCGATAGGATGAGCGGTTTCCCAAAGAGGTTGCTCTCATCTTGAAACACAAGAGGGCAGTATTTCAACAGGCCTGAGGAATTCGAAGGCTTCATAAAGCATGCTTCCATTATCTTCAGCAAAAAGCCTGTTGGGCTGATTACTTCAGCCCAAGAATTTTAGAGTCCAGGGGAGGACGCATTTTAATGACTCCAGGGAACGGATCAAATTAAACACATTATCTAGGATTTTCTCTCCTAGCCTCCTCTCACCCCCCTTCTCAGCACCTTCTGTCTGCACGGCATGAGTTTCTGCCCTGTGCCCTGAATCATCCCCTCTGCAAAGCAGCAACCCTTGCTAAAGAATGAAGGGCCAGAAAACGCCTCGGCAGTTTGAATTGGTACAGATTCTCCAAGGTCACCTTCCAGCAGGATGAACTTAGGAACCGCTGAGAGTCAGGGGCCAGCCAGCCTGTCTGCAGCTGGACAGGAGCCCTTGACAGGCAGGCCCAGCAGTGGCTCCATACCCACCGCCCACTGTAGGTTTGGCGTGGTGCTCGGAACTTTCGATACATTATTTCTAATTTTCCCAATGGCCTTGCAGGACAAATATTAACTACCATTTTACCGATGAAAAAACTAATACAGAGAGGTTAGAAAATGTGCTCAAGGTCACAAAGACAGTAAGTAAAGAACTGGGACTCCTACCAGATGTTGACCCCGAGCTTGTAATATACATGGCATCTCCCCTACATCAAACCCCTACTTCTTTCATGCCTGGGAGAATCCCATACGGCTTGGTCAGAATATTAAGTGGATGCATTAAGTGAATTTCCTAGCAGGAGATGGGGAGTGGGCTGCTTCTTAGGGTCCCTTGAGTACAAACTTCCAAGTTCTTTTCATCCCCTATCCCCAGCAGTTCCTGTAATAACCTGACATTTAATGGGTGCTCAGTGCTGTACAGATCAATTGAGTAGAATTTAATTAGATTCTGTGACCTCCTTGCTTACTTGACAGATTTCCTCATGATTTTAAAGAAGTTTTTGTTTCTGACTCAACCTTTTCTTAGGAGATTGTGTCTGGCCAGCTTCTTATTGAAACACCCTCAGAAACCCACAAGGAAGTGCAGTGCTTGCTCTCTGAGCTTTGTTCTCACTGATAAGAGATATAAGTGATTTTTTAAGTGCGGAAATAACTAATCAATCAAGACAAGCATCTGTAATCTGATTTTAGAGCAATCTGCATGATAAGAGTTGGCCAAGGAGAAATAATTTCCTATCACAGTAGGATAACATGCAAATGAAATTTAAACTCCAGTCTTCCTCACCTCACAAAATGTCAGAGAAGTGCCAAGCAGAATGTGTTTATGAATGGGAAAGCCAATGGTGCTATATTTTTTCTCAAGTAATTTGCAATCTAATTTTCATAAGGGGCAAAATAGCTCTAAACATTTCTAAATATTTCACTCCATGTGGCTCAAATCCCAAGCTTAAAAATATCTGCCAACTGGCCACAAAGAATGTTTTCTTTTTTTTGAACTTAGCCAATTTCCTTTTTTTTTCTTTTTCTTTTTAACTTTATTTTTAGAGAAGTTTTAGATTTACGTTTACAGAAAAGCACACTGAAAGTATAGGGAATTCCCATATCAGCCCCCACCCTGCACCTACACACGTAGTTACCCCAATTGCTGACATCTTAGATTAGTGTGGTGACTAGAAAATCTTAGAGCTAAGTGTTTCCAGGGGTACAATATTGGCTGCCTGCTCTGTGATGTAGTTGAATCTATTCAAGCAAAGGCCGGACAATTATTTGCTCTCTATATCACAAAGGTGTTGAAATATTTGGAAAGTTGTACTAGAAGACCCCTGGCAAGGACTCTGCCGGCTCTCAAATTCTGGTAAACAAAGCACATGAATGATTGCCTTTAATCTCAAAGTCCATCATTTTCTTTTGTGAAGAGCCAGGACCAGTGACCCAATCCTGCACAGTCAGGGGGCTCATCAGCCTTCTCCAGGCTTCTCTTACAACTCCTGCAAACCAAGACAGGCCACAGGCTATGAATAGCTCCTCAAAGAAAAGGAAAGAAACCAGCATCATTAAAAAAAAAAAAAATGTGTCAACCTGAAAGAAATGGATTAGGAGATGGTAACTGCACCTACAGTGAGAAAGCTCTTTGGCTCTTCTCACTATTTTGCAACCAGCCGGTACATAAGAGGCATAATATTATCAGCTCAAATCTTACAATCCTGACTGTCAATTATGGGCCCAAACACTGTCCTCCTGGCAAGGAAATTAGATGCTTGCACCAATATGCTCACCTGAGGCCTGCAGAACACTTGCAAAAGTGAGCTCATTTCTGGATGCGTGGAGCAGCTAGCCTCTGAAGAGAGCAGTTCTGTACCTTCTAGCCATCATTATCCTTTCCCTCACTTATTTGGTAAATATTTCTTTAATCTCTATTAGGTACCAGGCACTGTTGTATGTGCTCAGGATACAAGCCTGAACAACGGGGGCAAGATTTGTGTTCTTATAGAGTTTATATTCTAGTGGGGAGAGAGAAAATCAAAAAGAACATACAAGAAAATAATAGTAATAATTGCAATGAAGAAAGTAAAACATGGAGGTGTGAGAGAAAGGGCCTGGGTGGCTCCTGCAGAGTTGCTGGTGTCTTAGTTTGCCAGAGCTGCTAGAACAAATACTGTACAAGTATTTGGTGTAAGCAACAGAATTTAGAGACTACAAGCCCACCATTAGGTAGTGGTAGGGCTGCTTCCTCCTGGGGTCAGTAGCATGGAGCTGGCTGGCCTCAATCCTTGGGGCCCCTTACCTTGCAGGATGGCGAGCACATGGCGATCCTCTCCTGTGTCAGCTCCATCAGTTTCCGCAGCCTTCTAGCTTCTGGCGGTGTGGACTTCTTTGACTCACTGTCTGAATTTCTTATGCTTTTCAAGGACTCCAGTAATAGGGATTAAGGCTCACCCTGATTTAAACCAAAACTAACAGCTTCAAAAGGTCCTATTTACTCATGTGTTAACACCCGCAGGAATGCAGATTAAGATTAAGAACATGTGTTTTATCGGGGAGCACGATCCGACCTAACGCATCCGGTTAGGGAGCCCTCTCCGAGGGGCCCGAGTGGTGAGAAGAACCAGCCGTGCTGGATCTGGGGCGCACATTCCCGGCAGAGTGAATGGCAAGTTCAAAGGCCTGAACGTGGGAATGACCTGGATGTGTGTGAGAAACATAAAGACCAGCAGGGTTTGTGCGGGCCTCAAAGGTCAGGCACGAAGAGGGTGGCCAGTGAGGTCAGAGGAGACGCGGCTGTGTTATAACTACAGAATGGTGGGAACTTGGCTCCACGTTAGGCTGTGTAGACACCACTGCAGCTGTTCAGATAGAGAATTTCAGGTCAGTCATGGGAGCTGGGTCTACTGCACTAGCAGGACTTAATTCAGATTAGACCGATTAGGATCAGGGTACCAGTTAGGATCCAGCCTTGATGACAGTTGGTAGGATTGGTCAAAATTCCCTCAGAATGATCCCTTGCATCTGAATCTTGAATCTGAAAAATCAGCTCGGAGGAGAAAAAAAACTCCTTGTCCTTCATCAACTTGGAAAAAACCATCAAGTATCCATTTTCTCTGGGATAGTAAACCCAATATCTCAAAATCCCAAGTGCCAGTATTTCTGACTTGCCCATAGAAGAGCTTTCCTCAGAGTTCCGTCAAAGCAGCGTTCTCTCTGTTGATGGGAACAATTTTAAAAGGCATCGCATTGTTATAGTAACTAAAGCACAGCGCAGGAAGGGAGTAGCAGTGATGTCCAGGGTTTTAGTACTGGCTGCAGCCTCAAACGATGCCACATACAGCTCCACCTCCCTTGGATGTGTATTTTTCTATCCTGTATTTTTTTTTTTTTTTACATTACACTTCTATCTCTTTTATAAAGGCAGGTTGAAAATTCTCGGTTTTGAAACATGGCTTTAAATGAGAAACAACCAAAAGGTGTCTAAAAAGGTCCCACTGGGGATTAGGTTCTTTGGAGAAGGTAACCAGACCCCAGTGGCCAGCTCATCATCAGAGAGGGCCACATCAACCCAGCTTACTCCTGGTCTCCCTCTCCTGTCTCTGTGGCAGTTTTATTTTAGAAGCCAATCTCCTCCCTGCTTTGGCTTCGACCTTGTGTCCTACTCTTGCTCTGAGCTAGATGTCACCGAGCCTGTCAAGGCTCTCCAGGTGATAATTCGGCGCACTGGACCATCTCATACCTGGATTTGAGTCCCAGCCTTGCTTCTAACAAGCAGTGTTTTGGTCATGTTACTTTACCTCTCCTAGCTGTAGTGCCATCGTTTGTAAAGCCTCCGGATTTACTTAACGAAGAGGACTGTCATTTGATTATACTTAGACTGCTTAAAAGCTCTCCTCATGTGGGACACATCTGATGGAATGGTTGTCTGAAGGAATGCCTGGTGAAGTATAGGCGAGCCTGTGAACTGACCTAGAATCTTGAATACCAATCTCTACGCTCTTTGTATTTTCCTGCCGTTCTGGACCCTTTCTTGAGTCAGACAAAATATCCAGGTACAAAGAAAAAGAAATAGTCAACATTAGTTTAGTTTAGTTTTGACTTCCAAACTAAGCTCTTAAGAATTTAAAAAAAAAAAAAAAAGTCAGAAGGGAAGAAACTGAAGGGGTATAGAACAAACACTAGATCCCATAATAAAGATTAAAAACAGACAGATGGAGAGGCTGGTGACCATACCTACTGCCCCAGGAGAGACTGGGAGGGTCCTCTGGGATGAGTGGTAGGGAGGAGAAGATGATCCTAGACACAGTTATGGGGTGGCAGATACAGGAATGAGAGAATCACTGCCAAGAGAGGCTGCCCACGGCCCGGCCTGCTGTCCCTGCCCCCTGCCTGTAGCTTATCCAGCAGAAGGGCACTGGCTGTGATCTGAGACACGGCTCAGCCGCCACCCACATTGCCCTGTGTGGGACACCCTCCCACCCTTGTCACCAACCCAGGTACTGGTAAGCTCTTCCCTCATGAAACAAAGCAAGAGATCTTGATTTACAGAGGGGAGGAGTTCTGTAGAAAAAACAACAACTAAGACATGTGGGACTGGATGCATTCTGTATAATTAATTAAAATGACTGGCATTGGCACAGGAGGGCAATGGAGTTTGAGGGGCCCCATTATTTCACATTTCTTTCCCCAGCACTTGGATTGCTATCTAGGAACCCTGAGTTACAGACAGGGAGTCAGATTTGGGAGCCAAAACACACAGCTGAGATTGAGTAGCTTTAAGCCTTAGGTGGAATAAGCAGGGAATGTATTATTATTTTTTTAGTTTGGGGATTTGAAGGGCTTTGGCGTGCCGAGCGGCTGTTTTCACAGTTGTTTGATTTTAACTGACTGGCTGACCACTTTACACTTTAGACTTTAGATTTTAGTAAGCATAGTCCACATGGGATTTTGACCTTGTAGCTAATGGCAACTTTTCCACAGGCAAGTAGCTGCTCTTATACAGACAGGGCAGAGAGTACCAGCCTTACAAACATACAAGAGCCGTGTTGCCTCCACGAACAGAGTTAGCTGGGACAAGGCTTTGATTATAGGGAAAAGAGAATGTTTCATATACCAGCCTTTTAAGATAAGGGATAGAACAATTTTTCATTGCTTGCCTGCAAATCTATAGTCCAAAACTTTAAAAAATGAAAGAAGCTATATTTCATTTGTCCTACTAATCATTTCTGCCTGAGGCATAGATAAGCAGGGCTAATCAGCCACTTTAGCTTCTGTTTTTCTTTTATACTATTTTGAAAACTCGACAAGTACATTACCAGAGAAAGAGAGGGGCATTACACAATGGTAAAGCAGTCAGTTCCTCAAGAAAGCATAACAGTCTTAATTGGGTATGAAGTTGAATAACAGAGCTTCAAAATCCATGAAGCAAAAACTGATAGGATGAAAAGAAGAAATCTGTAATTAAAATTGAAGATTTCAATACACCTCTCCAAGTAATTTATAGAAAAAATAGTCATAAAACAAGACATACGGTACTAAACACTATTATCAGCCACGTTGTTTAGTTTGCTAAAGGCTGCCAAGGCTATATACTGGAAACACATTGGCTTTCACAATAGGGATTTATTTACTTAAAAGTTTACAGTTCCAAAGTGGAGAAAAATGTCCAAATCACGGCATTAGACGAAGCTCTCTCCCTGAATACACGTGGCTGGCGATCCTGGACTCCTGTCACATGGCAGGGCACAATGGCAGCATCTGCTGTCTCTCCTTTCTCCTCCAGGTCTCATTGCTTCAGCTCTGGCTTTTTCCATCTTTTTCTCTGCTCCTGTGGCTATCTCTCTGCTCTTGTGGGCTTCTCTCTCCTGGGTTCTGTTGATTTCAGCTTCTGCCTTCCGGGACTTTCTCTCCCATCTCCTCAAAGTTTCTCTCTGAGCTCCTGGATCTGTTCTCTCTGCTCTGCCTCTCCGTATCCATCCCATTTATAAAGGACTCCAGTAAGAGGATTAAGACAGACCCTCAGTCATGCCTTACTGAAGTAATCTAATCACAGACCCATAACTGAAGTAATTTAATCAAAAGTTCTCATCTACAGATTAGTTCTAAGGACATGATCTTCAGGGGTCCACCCAGCTTCAAACAAGTTGACCTGATTGATATTCATAGACTACTTCAACCCCTAAAACAACAGAACACATTTTCTTTTCAAGTGAACATGGAGCATTCATCAATATTCAAGGTCATAGGGGAAGCGGATTTGGCTCAATGGATAGAGCATCCGCCTACCACATGGTAGGTCCAAGGTTCAAACCCAGGGCCTCCTGACCTGTGTGGTGAAGCTGGCCCATGCACAGTGCTGATGTACACTAGGAGTGCCGTGCCACGCAGGGGTGTCCCTCACAAAGGGGAGCCCCACATGCAAGGAGTGCACCACATAAGGAGAGCCGCCCCGCGCGACAAAAGTGCAGCCTGCCCAGGAGTGGGGCCACACACATGGAAAGCTAATGCAGCAAGATGATGCAACAAAAAGAAACACAGATTCCCAGTGCAACAAGAATGCTCAAGGTCATAACATAAATCTCAATAAATTTAAAGGCATTAAAATCATACAAGAAAATTAAACTAGCAAGCACAATTGGATTAATTAAGAGAAAGATATCCAGAAAAATTTCAAATTAAAATGGGTTAAAAAATAAAACATAAAAGTTTAAGACAGCACTTTTGAACTGAGTGAAATTGAAAACACAACATATCAATTTGTGAAATACAGGAAAAGCAATGTTTAAGGAAAATTCTAGAATTAAATGCATTTATTAGAAAAGAAGAAGTGTCTTAAATCACTTAACCTAAACTTCATGTCTTAAATCACTTAACCTAAACTTCCATCCTATGAAGCTAGAAAAAGAAGAGCAAATTAAACCTCCAGCAAAAAGAAGGAAGAAAATAATAAAGATAACATTGGAAATCAGTCAAACGGAAAATAGACAAATATTAGATAAAAACAATGAAATCGAAAGCTCAGCCTTTGAAAAGAGAAATAAAATAGATAAACCTATAGTTAGGCTTATCAGGAAAATGAGAGAAGGCATAAATTACAAATGTCAGGAAAAATGGAAGAATCACTATAGACAGAAAAGGGTAATAAAAATATGAAAAAGTTTATACCAATAAATTCAGGAACTTAAAGTGATACATTACTTAAAAGGCAACATTGCTATAGCTTACTCAAGAAATAGATTTATCTATTAAAGAAAAATTGAACTCAAAACCAAAAAGATTTCAACAATAATAACATCATGCAGGTCTAGAGGGCTTTGCCATGAATTTCCTTATACATTTAAGGAAGAAATAATAACTATTCTATAGAAACTATTCCATAAAATACAAAGGGAGAGAATACTTTACATTTTATGGGGTGATCATTAACCTGATATTCAAACCAGACAAAAAATGTTATAAGAGAAAAAAACTACAGACCAATATTCCTTATGTATACAGATTAAAAATTCTCAACACAAATTTAGCCCCACAATATTTAGAAAGAATAGTGTATAATGACCAAGCAGAGTTCATTCCAGGCTTGCATGGTTGGTTCAAAATTAGAAATCCATTAATATGTTACCATATTAGCATGCGAAAAATGAAAAATTAACAAAACTGCCTCAGTAGATGCAGATGAACAATTGGAAATTGAAATTTTTATCAAGAAAGGATGCTGTATTTGTTGAATGCCTTTTTTGCATTGATCGAGATGTTCATGTGGTTTTTCTCCCTTCAGTTTCTTAATGTGGTATATTATGTTAATTGATTTTCTTATATTGAACCACCTTTGCATACCAGGAATAAATCCCACTTGGTCATGTTGTGTAATTCTTTTAGTATGCTGTTAGATTCTATTTGCAAGTATTTTGTAAAGAATATTTGCATCTTTGTTCATTGACAAGATTGGTCTGTAATTTTCTTTTCTTGTAGTATCTCTATCTGGCTTTAGTATTAGGGTGATGTTGGCTTCATAAATGTACTGGATAATTTTTCTCCTCTTCAATTTTTTGGAAGATTTGAAACAGGATTGTTGTTAATTCTTCTCAAAATGCTTGGTAGAAGTCACCTGTAAAGCCATCTGGTCCTTTCTTTTTGGGAGATTTTTGATGATTGTTTCAATCTCTTTAAATATGATTGGTTTGTTGAGCTCTTGTATTTCTTGTAGAGTTAATCTAGGTTGTGTTTTCTAGGAATTTTTCCATTTAATATAGGTTGTCTAATTGGTTGGCATACAGTTTCTCATAATATCTTCTTATGATCCTTTTTATTTCTGTGGGGTCAGTCATAAACTCCCCCCCTTCGTTTCTTATGTTATTTATTGCATCTTTTTACTTTGTGAGTTTAGCTAAGGGTTTGTAAATTTTCTTGACATTCTCAAAGAACCAGCTTTTGGTTTTGTTGATTTTCTCTATTTTTCTGTTCTCAATTTCATTTATTTCTGCTCTGATCATTATTATTTGTTTCCTTCTGCTTCCTTTGAGAATACTTTGCTGTTCTTTTTCTAGTTCCTCCAGGTATTCAGTTAGGTCTTTGATTTTATCTCTTTCTTCTTTTTTAATATAGGTGTTTAAGGCTATAAATTTCCCTCTCAGCACTGTCTTTGCTCCATTCCATCAGTTTTGATAAGCTGTATTCTCATTTTCATTCATCTTGAGATATTTACTGATTTCTCTTACAATTTCATCTTTGATCCACTGATTGTTTAGAAGTCTGTGTTTAACTACAACACAGTTGTAAATTTCTCCCTTTCCTATCTTTTATTGATTTCCAGCTTCATTCCATTGTGATCTTAGAAGGTGCTTTGTATAATTGCAATATATTTATATTTATTGAGACCTGCTTTGTGACCCAACATATAATCTATCTTGGAGAAAGATTCATGAACACTTAAGAAGAATGTATAGCCCACTGATTTGGGATGCAATGTTCTGTATGTCTGTTAGATATAGTTCGTTTATCATATTGTTCAAGTTCTCTATTTCCTTGTTGATCTTCTGTCTAGTTGTTCTACTTAATGATGTGAGTGGTGTGTTGAAATCTCCAACTATTATTGTAAAGATATCTATTTCTCCTTTCAGTTTTGCGAGAGATTGTCTCAAGTATTTTTGGGCACTCTGGTTAGGTGCATAGATATTTATAACTGTTATTTCTTCCTGGTGGAGTATACCTTTTATTAATATACAATGACCTTCTATACCTCTTATTTGCCTTCTACCCTTTCCTCCATGCCTGTCCTATCTTTCTCTTCTGTGCTGTAAGGTTGCCTTTAATGCTTCCTACAAAGGTGCATTCCTTTTTATGAAATCTCTTAGTTTCTGTTTATTTGTGAATATTTTAAACTCACCTTCATATTTGAAGGACAATTTTGCTGGATAAATATCCTTATTATATCATACCACTGTCTTCTCGGCCTCATGGTTTCTAATGAGAAATCCACACTGAGTCTTACTGGGTGTCCCTTGTGTGTGATGGTTTGCTTCTCCCTTGCTGCTTTTAGAATTTTGTTATTATCTTTGATGGTTGACATTAAGTAGTATGTGCCTTGGAGAAGGTTATTTAGAATGATTCTGATTAGAATACACTGCACTTCTTGGGCATGTAAATTCATTTCTTTCGTGAGAGTTGGGAAATTTTCAGGCATTATTTCCTCAAATACTCTTTCTGCCCAATTTCCTTTATCATCTCCTTCTGAAACTCCCATGACACATATGTTATTTTGCTTCATATTATCATTCAACTCCCTGAGCTCCTGCTCAATTTTTACCATTCTTTTCTCTCTTGTTCTTCTCTCTTCAATTTCAGCTGTTCTGTCTTCTGCATCGCTTATCTTTTCCACTATCATTTTGAGTCTTCTGTTGTTTGCCTCTAATGTGTTTTTTTTATTTTATTTTTTTGCCTTAAATGTTTTTTTATCTCACTTATTGTGGTTTTAATTCCCATAAGCTCTGTTATTTTTCAGTTCAGGTTTTCAAATTCTTTTTGTGCTTGTCCAGTGTCTTCTTGGTATCCTTTATCTCTTTAGTCATACTGTCTTTCAACTCATTGATCTGATTTAGGAGATTTATATGAATCTAATTGATTAGCTGTCTCAAATCCTGTGTCTCAGCTGGGGCTTTGATATATTCCTTTGCTTGGTCCATTTCTTCCATTTTCTTAGTCTTTAATTTTTTGCTGATGTCTAGGCATCTAATTATGGTGGTGAGTTTACTCTGATGCTCAATTTCTCTCCCTTGCATTGGGATTTAGTAGTAGGAAGATGTATGTTACTGCCATTCTTTGATTATTGGTTCAACCTGTTCTAGGTCTTTAGGATTATCCATGTCTACTTGTTCAAATCCAGGCCATGGAGACAGTAATGGTTGCAGACCCACTTCCAAGGGCCTTGGGGAGAGAGTCTGTAAAGGTCGGAAAAAGCCTCTTTTATTTACTTTGTTTCCTCTCATTCACATCCTTGGTCTACCAGCAGATGGCACACTTCAACAGCCTTCTCAGTTCAAACAGTGGTTAGAGTGTGTTTGCTGCAACAGAGACAGCAACAATGTGACAGAAATCAAACTTTCTCAGAGGCTCTTCTTCAGTCTTTGCCAGCAGCCCCCTCCTTTTCCCTAGGTAGGAAATAATTCCACATACCTCTGCATCCTCAACAACCTGTCCTGGTCAGTAGTGAGGGCATTTGTGAGAGTTGGATCTCTTTAGTCCTGTGCTAGCCCACAGGGCAAACAGTGGCACAGCCCCACTTGGCCTGGAAGGGCTTGTGGGACACAACAGACTATATTTGTTAGCCAAAAGCTAAATCCAGCCTTATGCTGCATCCTTCTCTCTCCCTTTTCCTGGGGAGGTGGGCCCCTGTGGTCCTCTCTGTCCACAGCCACTGGCCAGAGGCTGGAGAATTCAAAGCTATCTTTTCCGAGGGGCGGGGGTGGGGGGGGGTGGGGAGGGTAGGTGCCAGCAGCTGCAGCTGCAACTTTTACTAATAATTTTCCCATCGAGATTCTTTTTCTTTCTCCCTCTTTCTTTTGGGTGGTGTCCAGCCTTCCCCTGGTGTCCTAAACCCTAGAACATTTTTATCCCCAGGACATTTCTGTTCTCTAGCTATTTTGCTGGGAGGGAAGCTAGTGCTATGTCTCTTTAAGCTGCCATCTTCCTGGAAGTTGAATATTGAAAATTTTAATATGTTATTTACAGTAGAGTTGAAAAACATGAAATATTTAAAATAAATTTAACAAAAGACCTAAATCAGCAGAGAGATATACCATATTCATAAATGTTATGACTCTGTATTGTTTTTCTCCAAATTGTTCTACAAGGTCCATATGATTCCAATCTATATTACCACGGATTTTGTACAAATTGACAAAGTGATTCTAAAATTTATGTGAAAATATTAAGGTCAGAGTGGCCAAAATAATTTTGAAAAGTAACAACAAATTTGAAGGACTCACCTCATCTGATTCTAAGGCTTTCTATAAAGTTATGTGTAACAATGACAGTGCAATGATGGCATAAGAATCAGTGATCTGAATAGAGAGCTCAGGAAAAGATCCATGTATATATGATCAAATGATTTTTAGCAAGAGTACTAAGGTAATTCAATGGTGGAAAGGATCATCTTTTATGCAAATAAATGATGCCGGGACAATTAGATAACCATATGTATGAAAAATAATCATTGGCTTTACCGCACAGTGTACACAAAAATTAACTTGAAATAGATTGTTGATTTAAATGTAAGATTTAAAGTTATAAATTAAAAAAATACCTTTATGAACTTTGGGTAAGAAAAAATTCCTTTGATAAGAACTTGGACTTCACAAAAATTAAAAACCTCTTTCCTTCCTTCCTTCCTTCCTTCCTTCCTTCCTTCCTTCCTTCCTTCCTTCCTTCCTTCCTTCCTTCCTTCCTTCCTTTCTTTTTTTATTTTTGTCTTTATTTTTTTAACATTACATTAAAAAAAATATGAGGTCCCAATATACCCCCACCCCCCTCACCCCACTCATCCCCCTATAACAACAATCTCCTCCATCATCATGAGACATTCATTGCACTTGGTGAATACATCTCTGAGCACTGCTGCACCTCATGGTCAATGGTCCACATCGGCCATGGGAGGACATACAATGTCCGGTAACTGTCCTTGCAGTACCACCCAGGAAAACTCCAAGTCCCAAAAATGCCCCCACATCTCATCTCTTCCTCCCATTCCCTATCCCCAGCAGCCACCATGACCACTTTCTCCACACCAATGCCACATTTTCTTCGATTACTAATCACAATAGTTCATGAATAGAATATCAGTAAGTCCACTCTAATCCATACTCTATTCCTCCATCCTGTGGACCTTGGAATGGTTGTGTCCACTCCACATCTATATAAAGAGGGGCTTAGATTGCACATGGATGCTGGATGCAATCCTCCTGCTTTCAGTTGTAGGCACTCTTGGCTCCATGGTGTGGTGGTTGACCTTCTTCAACTCCATGTTAGCTGAGTGGGGTAAGTCCAATAAACCAGAATGTAGAAGCTGAAGTATGTTGAGACTCAGGGCCTGGCTATCACATGAGCAGTCCAGAAATTCAGATCCCCTGGGTATATATTAAACCCCAGCACCAACTAAAGTTCCAGTAAAATTAACAGGAGAGGCTTGTGAACAAAGATCACATCTGAGTCCAGCTCCATCACACAGACACATGAACTCCAAAGTAGGGCCAACTGACATGGCAGTGAACTCCATCTGACATGACCATAGAACCTGTGGGTCTCTGTAGCCCTCAGAAGAACCAATACCTGGGGTTGTATCTACTTTATCTGTCTCTGAGACTCTGCTGAGGTGTGCATGAGGGCAACCCCTCTGATAATCTCCTGGCTCTTTTTGGAGACTCATAGCCATATAAACTTATTTGTCCTTTCCATTTCTCCCTTTGATTCAAGTCAAAAAAACCTTTTTTACTCCTGGTATTATATATAGATTGAGATATTCTGCTTGTCTGAGTTGACCTTTTTATTCAAGGTAATTTTCTAATTACATCATCAGCTGGTACTTGGTAGTAATCCCTCGGCACCAGGGAGTCTCATCCCTGGGAGTCATGTCCCACATTGGGGGGAAGGCAACGCATTTACATGCTGAGTTTGGCTTCGAGACTGGCATTTGAGCAACATGTAGGCTCTCAGGAGGTAACTCTTAGGCACCCTGCAGCTCTAGGTCTTGTTCTTATTTCAGGTGCACAGGCTCACAAGCATAGTTATTAGTATCAAGGGCTCATTGTTGGACCTTCATTCTTTTTTGGTCTTTGCTGTTGCACTTGGGGGATTGTTGTTTTTCCTTTAGGGACTATGATAGAGCTCCCCTGGCTAGGAACTCAGCACTCCCTCAGTTGTTGTTTTTAATTGTATCCACTATGAAAATATCCAGACATTTTTATGTACCCTGGATATATACCCTAGAGAACTCCCTGCCAACCATGTGTCCCCTGTCAATAACATCTCACACCAGTATTCCTCCCCTGCCATTGTTGAACCTCTCTGTGATCCAAAACTTCCTGAAAAGTGAAGCCCAATATATTGCCAGGTTCCGTTAACAGTAAAACGGAATATAGTGATGAGTTTAAAGGTTATATATAGAATACATATTAATTTAGAAAAATTAAGGTAAAAGTAAATTGGGGTATCAAAAAATTTAAAAATGCAAAAGCTTTGTCTTTGATGTTTTGCCTTCCATCACTGCATTAAGTGTTGCCCTGTATGCAAATTGGCAAGGCAACTACTTCCGTTTATTCCTCAGTGTCTACATCCTATCTTTTTCTTTTCTTTTTTTTAATTATTAAGCTTATCTTCACAAAAGTTTTAGATCACAGTAATTCATATATACAATATACAGTATTCCCACATAGCCAACACAAAACCTTTTCCCTTCTACAGCAATAATCTTTTTACATATTCATACTATATTTACTGAAACTGATGTACAGATATTGAGACAATAGCTTTCAAACAAGGTAACATTTGGGTTTACATTGTGGTTTATGTTTTAGACTATATATAATGTAAAACATAAGATAACTAAAAATTTAGAAAATTGTGTAGTCTAAAATATAAACTGCAATGTGAATCTCTGTTCTTTAAATGACATTGTTAAGAAAATGCAAAGGTAAATCCCAGCCTGGGAGAAAATATTTGCAAAATATATATCTGATGAAGGATTTGTTTCCAAAATATATATAAAGAACTCATAACTCAATAGTGAAAAGAGACAATTTGATTGAAAAGAAAATAGCCAAAGACTTAAACAAACACTAATTAAAGGAGATATATGCATGGAAAATAAACACAGGAAAGATACTCAACATCATTAGTAATTAGGTAATTGCAAATTAAAACCAAAACTATAATATAGTTAATCCCTGTTATTTGTGATAATAATTCGCAATTATTTGCAAATTTGCCTACTGCAATAGTTTCCTTAGGCAGAGAGAAGGTTGAGATGCCTTAGGGCAGGCTGGGGATTGGGTAGTACAGGCTTGAGGTTGGGTAGTACCCTCCTCAGGGAGGGGAAGAGGTTGGGACTCTTTGGGGCACGCTGGAGTTTGGGTGATGCAAGCTTGACATTGGGTCATCTCCTCAGGGCAGACCATTACAGGTTTATCTGGCAATGTCTCAGCAGAATTTAGGGTTTCAATATCCCCACTGCCATCATCATCAACCTATATGCTTCCATTCCAATCCTCAGGATTCCATTCCTTTCCAATCAATGCCCTCACTTTAACAGCAGACACCCTTCAAGGTTGAGATTTTAGTTTCTGTTTTAACTCTGCTACTCATACAATGAGACTCTGAGTCTGTTTTTCAGAGATCTCAGGTCTGTGGCTGCATGAAACAAGATTTTCTCTCATAGCACAAACAGAAACTTTCACATAATTCAAGTGGCACTTAATCTGCAAATTTGAATCCTTCAGCTCATCCCTTTCTTTTGTAACTGTAACCAATATATTCAGGAGTAGTCAGCCAACATCATTGTATTTTTTAACTCCACAAAACTCTGTTAAGGAGTTAAAAACACTCTCACCCAGACCCTTGCCTCTTATAAGCATGGAATTAGTCATATCCAGTGGTGATATTTTGTGTATCTCTATTGCCACTGCACACAATGGACTGTCAGTGGCTTCTTAATTATTGGAAACAGAATCCTTAGTGCTCTTGAATCTAATTAGAGTAGAGAGTCAATTGTAAAAACCCCAGAACCAATTCTGAAACCAGTTTTTAAGATTCTGTTCTCAAGAACCACTCTCAGTACCAAGTTGTATTAATCAGCATTCTCTGGGGAAACAGAACTGAGAGGAGCTCTCTATAAATACTATGAGATTTTATAAAATTGTCTCATGCAACCATGGGGATGCACAAGTCCAAATTCTGTAGGGCAATCTAAAAAAGAGCCAGGAGGTTATCAGAGGGGTTGCCATTATGCACACCTGAGCAGAGTCCCAGAGACAGATAAAGTAGATACAACCCCAGGGATTGGTTCTTCTGAGGGCTACAGAGGCCCACAGGTTTTATGGTCATGGCAGATGGAGTTCAGTGCCAAGTCAGTTGGCCCTACTTTGGAGTTGGTGTTTATGTGTGATGGAGCTGGACTCAGATGTGATCTCTTTTCTCAAGCCTTTCCTGTTACTTTACCAGAATTGTAGTTGGTGCTGGGGTTTAATATATACCCAGGGGATCTGAATTTCTGGACTGACCATATGATAGCCAGGCCCTGAGCCTCAACATACTTCAGCTCCTACATTTTGGTTTATTGAACTTACCCCACTCAGCTAACATGGAGTTGAAGAAGGTCAACCACCACACCATGGAGCCAAGTGTGCCTACAACTGAAAGCAGGAGGATTGCATCCAGCATCCATGTACAATCTAAGCCCCCTTTTGACACAAATGTGGAGTGGACACAGCCAATCCAAGGTCCACAGGATGGAGGAATAGAATATGGATTAGAGTGGACTTACTGATATTCTATTCATGAACTACTGTGATTAGTAATCGAAGAAAATGTGGCATTGGTGTGGAGAAAGTGGCCATGGTGGTTGCTGAGTGTGGGGAATGGGAGGAAGAGATGAGATGTGGAAGCATTTTCGGGACTTGGAGTTGTCCTGGGTGGTGCTGCAGGGACAATTACCGGACATTGTATGTCCTCCCATGGCCCACTAGATGGAACGTGGAAGAGTGCGGGCTATGATGTGGACCATTGACCATGAGGTGCCGCGATGCTCAGAGATGTATTCACCAAATGCAATGAATGTCTCATGATGATGGAGGAGAATGTTGCTATGGGGGGAGTAGTGGGGTGAGGGGGGTGGGGGGTATATGGGGACCGCATATTTTTTTAATGTAATATTTAAAAAAATGAATAAAGACAAAAAAAATTCTGTAGGGCAGGCTGCAAGTCAGGGCTCCGCTGAAAATCCTTGATGAGTTCCCCAGGAAATGCTGACTGTCTAAAGGGAAGATGAGAATTCTTTCTCTGAATGCTGAAATCATTTCTTCTTTTAAGGCCGTCAACTGATTGGATGAGATGTCACTCATTGCTGATGGCCACTTCCTCAGTTGATTGTAGGTGTAATCAGCTATCTATGCAATCAACTCACAGATGATTAAAGTCCATGAAATTCCCTTGTAGTACAGTTAGCCCAGTTCTTGCTTGACCAAACAACTGGGCACCATTACCTGGCCAAGTTGACACATTAGCCTAACCATCACATCTACCCACTAAAATTTATTTGTAACCTCCAAAACATTCAGTACAGGTGACACTTTTGTGGTCATTCGTGGGCATGCACAGAACAGTGAAATATTTGTTGTGTCACCCAACATGCCCCATCCCAGTGGAGGTTGAACCAGGCAAACATCTGCCTTTTTGTTTCAGGTCTCATACTACAAAGCATCATTTTGCAGCATGTTTTTCACAATTTTTTCCTTTTCTTTGGTGATTTAGCTGTTTAAAATGGCCCCAAGCACAGTGCTGAAGTGTTATGTAGTGTTCCTAAGTACAAGAAGGCTATGATGTGCCTTCTGGAGATCATATGTGTTGGAAAAGCTTTTTTCAGGCATAATTTATAATGCTGTTGACTGTGAGTTCAATGTTAATGAAGCAACAATATATTTATATAAGGTGTCAGCAGAAACACACCTAAAACAAGGTTATGTATTGATAAATTGACAAAAATATTGTGATGAGAGGCTCATAGGAACCTAATCTTGTGTTTCCTTTAGAAACAATGATTCAGTATTCACTAGTTCAGTGTTAGTGGTAACTTTATAGAGCATAACTATTGTGAATAACAAGACTCAACTGTACTATTACAAAACACATGCACTATGATAACTAATATTACACATACTGTCAAAAACAAGTGTTGGAAAATTGTGGTGCAACTAGAATCCTAATTCATTGCTGGTGGGAATTCAAAATGATGCAGCCTCTTCAGAAAACAGTTTGATAGTTTCTTATATAGTTATGCATACCTTACAATATGGCTCAGCAATTCCACACCCAGGTATTTATCCAAGAGAATTGAAAAAATATGTCTCCAGAAAGACTTGTTTGTATATGTTCACAGCAGAGTTATTTATAATCTCCCCAAACCAAAATGTTCGTTAGTTGATAAATGGACAAATTGTGGTATTACATATCATGGATTTTTCCTGATGTTAATGAACTACTACTGATATACACATCAAAATGAATGAATCTTTGGCAGCGGACTTGGCCCAATGGATAAGGCGTCTGCCTACTACTTGGGAGGTCCGCGATTCAAACCCTGGGCCTCCTTGACCTGCGTGGAGCTGGCCCATGCACAGTGCTGATGCGGGCAAGGAGTGCCCTGCCACGCAGGGGTGTCCCCTGTGTAGGGGAGCCCCACGTGCAAGGAGTGCACCCGGTAAGGAGAGCCGCCCAGCGCGAAAGAAAGTGCAGCCTGCCCAAGAATGGCACTGTACACACGGAGAGCTGACACAACAAGATAACGCAACAAAAAGAAACACAGATTCCCGGTGCTGCTGGTAAGGATAGAAGCAGTCACAGAAGAACACACAGCAAATGGACACGGAGAACAGACAGGTGTGGGGGGAAGGGGAGAGGAAAAAAAAAAAGAATGAATCTCAAATGCCTTATCGTAAGTAAATGAAGCCAGAGCCCTAAGACTACATACAGTATGATTCATTTCTATAAAATTCTAGAAAGGCAAAAATACAGTGATAGCAGATCAGCTGTGGGTATGGGGAGGGTATTGATGGCAAAAAGCACAAGGGAATTTGGGGGTAATGGAAATGTTCTATATCTTGACTGTCATGGTGGCTGCATATGCCAAAACTAATGAAATTATCTACTTAAATATGGTACATTTCATTATGTGTAAATTATACCTTTGCTATAGCTGATTAAAATAAAATCAGCTGAGTTTTTCTGAAAAGAAGACCACTGAGGGAAATAGAACATAAAAGTATACATAATAGAACATATTCCACTACTGCATGATAAGATGTAGCTAAAAGAAAGACTCCTTGAAACCTGGACCATTCAAAATCAGAGGAAAGATGGTCTTGAGAAGCACAAGGCAGCAATCTTGTTTCTCGCTGAACCTAGGGCACAGTCTTTGGAAGCAGCAGCAGCTTCAGGAAACAGCTGAGGATGACTTTCCCACTGAAACTAATCTGAAATAAGGGAGAAACTCCCTGAGAGGCAGGTTTCCTGGATCTGAGTAATTTCAGAACAAGAAACGCTGACAAAAATCACTGTGGCATAAGACTGGAAATGCTTCTTCACAAGATAGAGTGGACACCCAAGTCACTTGACAGAACCCACGTTTACTTCATAAGTGGGATGCCAGAGACGTAGGGCTCAAAGGGAAATGGAACTTAAGATGTTTTCAATACGCTGGATTGGAAATAAAGGCACCACAAATAAGACCCAGAGACTGGGACTGTCTCTGAGGCAGGTTAGTACAGGGTAATGGAGAAGAAGATGCCCCACAACATGGCTGACAGACAACATGGCCAGCAGACTTTGTGACCAGCAGACAACATGGCTGCAAGACTTCTCTGGGACCTTGAGTTTAACCTTGAGGTCACAGTTTCTCTTTCCAGGACCTTCCCTTGGCCCCGGATATTCCAAAAAGACCTCACCATTGGCCCCCACCATAGGTGGTATAACCAATAACTGCTAGGGCCCAACCCCTTATCAGTAGCAAGGGAGTGGAATAATTAACAGTTTCAAAGGTAGTTACAAGAGGCAGAGCCCGCCCTCTGCCTAGAGGAGCCCACACCAAATCTTGGTGTGTATTTCCATCTCTCTCTTCTATTTCTCAGCAAGCTCTGTTCTTTCCCCATTTCCCAAATAAATTATTTTTACTGGCCTAACTAAACTGATGTGGTCATAAATTCTTTTAGGCATCATAGCCAAAAACCTGGAGAATCCAAAACACTTCTCTGGCTTTACCACCACTACAAATTTCTAAACTTTGTTAGAAGGTAGCCATGTTTCATATTCACCCTCTTGTTGCTGAGACAGTGTATATAGACACCTTCCTCATCCACAGGATGGTGAAACATGGTACCATAGTTAGCCTTTAAGCAGGAGATAGCGTTTACATTTTCAGAACAAAGGTCATAGTCTCCTAACAAATTCAGAATCACCAGCATCATGGCAAGGCTGAAACCAAGGACTTTGTTCCATCTTTGACTGTCTCATATATCACTGGGACTCTATCATTATGGTCTTTGGGAATAATAAATTGAGGGTTCTGGGAGCATAATTTTACCTGGGATATCTTCTAACTGCTAAGGATTGGTGTGTTTTCTAAAACAACTGGGTGTTAAACTGGTACTTTGATCATCTTTAGTGTTCTCTTTGATCTCCTCAAAAGTGGGGCAAAATGAGTATAGTTGAACTTCCAATATCTTAAGGGAACTACACCCACTCAGTGGAAGAGACCTCAATTGTAGCTGCTAATAGAACCACATCACTATATAGGTTTGGAGAATTCGTCCAAATACTTAGAAGAATAGGAAATTGGGAAGGATGGAATTTGAGACTTTAATTTCTTTTAGCTTTTAAGACAAAGGCAATATAGTTTGATTTAGACATTAATATTCAGGGGATTTAATTTTCAAACTGTAACTGAACCATGAAATTCATTATGGGAGAAGGTTTGTGCTCAAATTTGGACAGCTTTATAATTGACATTTCATTGGAATATCTTAATGTCAGTTAATTTCATTACAGAATCTCTAATGAGCTATTTTGGACATTGTGACTGGACTGATTTAGGTTAGGAATAGAATGTGCTAGAGAAAAAAAGCTGAAGAATGATAGATGTATTAGTGTTCTCCAGGGAAACTGAACTTGCAGGCTCTCTCTCTCTCTCTGTCTATATATATAATGGGATTTATTGTAAGAACATAACTCTGGGGAGGGATAAGTCTGAATTCCATAAGGCAGGCTAAGACCAGGAACTCTGATGAAGATATTTGGATGAATTCCCTAGGAGAAGCTGGCGGGCTGAAGTAGAAATGGAAATTCTTCCTTCTGACTGCTGAAGTCATCACTTCCCCTTTTAAGGGCTTCAACTGATTGGACGAGACTTCTCTCATGCTGAAAGCAATCTCCTTAGTTGATTGTAGATGTAATCAGACATAGATGCAATCAATTTACTGATGACTTTTATCCATGAAATATCCTCACAGCAACAATCAGACCAAGGATTGCTTGACCAAACAACTGAACACTGTAATGTAACCAAGTTGACACATGAACTTAATCATCACAGGAGGAAACACTTCTTCTCTTCTCTTCCTGATTCTAATATTTGTCAAGGTTGAGAACTACTACCTTAGGGCAGTGATTCAACATCACCTGGAAACTTGTTTGAAATGCAAATTCTCAGGCCTCACCCAGAGCTGAATCAGACTATCTTAAGTGGGGCACAGCAACCTGTGTTTATAACAAGTTCTCTGTGTGATTCTTAAGTCTGAGAACCATCACAGTGGAGGTACTCTGCTGGCTTTTTGCTACTCTCTTGCTTATTCCTGTAGAGTCTGGGGAAGGTGAGAGTGATTTATCTGATTAGTCAGTTTGAAAGAAGAAATTGGGCATGTAAGGCAGTTCCAGTGCTTTTTCTTTAGTCCCTTCTGGTTTCTCACACCCAGCCATGTTCCCAAGAGCTATTTCATTAATAGAGGCAATTCTTAAATTTATGTTTGTCCAACTTCTGTGTTTATCTCTCAGTTGATTCTGAACTTGGGCAGGGAAAAGAGATGATATTTATTGGGTGCCCTCAACCAACCCTAACTTAGAGAAGGAGTTGTGGCACATGATATCCTTGGGTTAGGCCAATTAAGAAGTTTTGAAGCCCACTGCACTGTGAAGGTGCTTAGGTGGATGGATAAGGAGTGGAAAGTGAAAGGAAATTATTTATTAAAGTTCATCATTCAAAGACTCAAAGCATAAATTCATTTGTTTTTAAGAAATAGAATTGGAGAGAAGAATATTATTCATATTAAATGCTGGGGGTTTTCCATCAGAAATTAGTTAAGAACAGGAAGAGACGAAGTCTCAAATTAGTTCATTTTCTTGTCTATTAGGGATGTGTTCAAAAGCAATGGTCCATGTCAACTTTTGGATTCAATCACTATATCTTCTAATATATCTTCCACTTAATCACTGTCCATTCATGATCACAGATAAACAAGAGTTAGCTAAACTTGGGCAGATCTCAAATGGAAGACATTACCAAAGTTGGATAGAGGCAAGCAACTAGAAAACTTCAACCTGATTTTCAAGTTTTATGATTGCAAACATGTACATTTACCCTGCTTTGACAATATTTTTTGATTAACTGTGCAATTTCTGTTCCTTTCTTCTTATAGCCTCTGGGCCTCCAAGATTAAATTAGCTGCATGTCAATAAACTATATTTTCATTATTTCAACAAAACTGTGCCCTTCTTGAGATTAATTGTTGACGTTTAGAAGAGGACACAGCTGCAGGAATAAAGATAAAATATGAAGGTTGTTAACTGCAGAGTTCTGCAGACTTTTGTGTCTCACTGGGTATTTTCCCAGTGAATTGGTTCCTAACTTTTGTCCTGAAGTTAAGGTTTGGTCAAAATCAGACTTTGTAGTTATTAACATGCAGATCATGGAAATACAAATAACATAGCATGATTGCCCATGAGGATTCTGTGCAATTTGAGCCCACCTTCATAATAGATTAAATAAGAAACCTGAGGGAAGTAGATGCGGCTCAAGTAATTGGGCTCCTGTCTACCATACAGGAGGTCCAGGGTTCAATGCCCAGGGTCTCCTGGTGAAGGCATCCTTGCCCATGTGGCAAGCTGGCCCATGTGGAGTGCTGACCAGCATAGAATGCTAGTCTGAGCAGGGTATTGCCCCACGCAGGAGTGTTGCCCCACACAGGAGTGCTGACCCACTCGGTGAGATGATATGCAAAATGATGCAACAAAAAGAGACACAGAGGAGAGATAATAAGAAACACAGCAGATCAGGAAGCTGAGGTGGCACAAGAGAATGATCACCTCTCTCCTACTCCGGAAGGCCCCAGGATTGGTTTCAAGGGCCGCCTAATAAGAATACAAGCAGACACAGAAGAATACACAGCAAATGGACATAGAGATCAGGAAAGGGGGGAGCAGATAATGGGAGTGGGGGAGGCAGAATAAATAAATCTTAAAAAAAAAAAAAAAGAAGCCTGAATGTGATGGCAAGGTCCATCAAGGACTGTCACCAAAAAGAAAATCAGATGAGAATTATATTATAGCCTATCCATGGTTTATAAACAGGTTACACTAATTGTGCTCTAAAACTTCATCTATTTTTGGTTGTTTAGTATTTAAAATGCTTGAAAGTCATTTGTTTACAGAGGTTAGGTCCCCTGGTTAGTCGATCGGATCCATTAATTCCAAAGTTTAACCACACATTTACAATGAAATACTATACACTTGTAATAAAAAGTAGTGTTATTATTGTAATACTATTAATGCAGACAAAAGAAATAATGACTATTAAACAGCTATTATTTATTTTGGATATTCTAGAAGCTAAGGGGCTAGAAGGATAATTTTGTTCTAGACTTTGATGACATTGATACCTTCAGGGTAGTTTTTTTTTACCTAAAGTTTCTAAGGAACTCTGAATAATTTCCCTTTTTCAAGATAATGTGCCTTTTTTTTTTTTTAAAAGATTTATTTTTATTTAATTCCCCTCCCCTCCCCCGGTTGTCTGTTCTCGTGTCTATTTGCTGTGTCTTGTTTCTTTGTCCGCTTCTGTTGTTGTCAGCGGCACGGGAAGTGTGGGCGGCGCCATTCCTCGGCAGGCTGCACTTACTTTCGCGCTGGGCGGCTCTCCTTACGGGGCGCACTCCTTGCGCATGGGGCTCCCCCACGCGGGGGACACCCCTGCGTGGCAGGGCACTCCTTGCGCGCATCAGCACTGCGCATGGGCCAGATCCACACGGGTCAAGGAGGCCCGGGTTTGAACTGCGGGCCTCCCATGTGGTAGACGGACGCCCTAACCACTGGGCCAAAGTCCGTTTCCCTAATGTGCCTTTTAAGAGGGGAAAGAAAAGGGGAAAAAATTCCCTAAGATTACCTGACCAGAGTAGAAAGAGAAGGCAGAAGGAGAGATGGGATTAAAGAGAGTGAGTGTGTTAAAGAGAGTGAGTGTGAATGTGTATGTGCGTGTGTATTCAGGTGATGGACAGGTTTGCTTAAGTAGAATTAACTGAGCTCTAGAAGTGGAAAAATCTAAAGAAAAGTAGGCAGAGTGGCATGGGCATTCTCCGAAAAAATATTTGGTTGAATGAGAAAGATACAGAGTTTCTTAAATTGCCCCTAGATGGTGCTCACCCAGAACTTCATCACTCCTGATTTGGGGGACAAGTCAAGTGGCCTCCAGGAGGTGGGTGCTAGGTGGTTTGCATTTGTCCACTTGTACATATGGAAGCTTGTAAGGTACATGTCATAACTGGGGAGATGCAAGTAAATTGATTTGCCTGCTATCTAATCTGGCTAAGTTTCAGCTACATCAGTTCTATGTACACGGGTAATATTTGGAAGGCAAATCAGAGGCTTCTAGGTCCGTTTTGTGCATTGGAGTCACTACTGGATTCTTGGTCTGATTGATTTCCTCTTCTTTGTATGGGCTTAGCCAGCATCTCTGTGGTGGGGCAGTTAAGGATCCTAGGGACAGAGCTCCTGCCTTTTTACAAATTGCTCATGAATTTTCAAGCCTGCCTGCTGGCCGCTGATAGTGGCAGCTTCCTTAGACCTCCTCTGGATAATGCTCTTGGACACAGTTGCTGGAGAGGCAGCAAATGAACTGAACTCCTTGTCCAGCACATCTGATCAAAAGCAAACAGGCAGGGTTGTGCCAAGTTTAATTCACAAAAATGGCCTCAAGGAAATGAATGCAAGTGCAAGCTGGACCGTTCTCTGTAAAAATGGTCAGTCCCTATCTGCTGGGTGACAGCATCTGCTACTGAGCAAATCATCCTGGAGCTGAAAACCAATTTGAGAAAAACCAGATATGAAGGAGTAAGAGTACTCAGGGAGGAGCTTCCTGCCATAGCAAAGTGTCAGGGAGGACTGTAGCTTACAAAAGACCAGAATTACCGTAGGAATAATTTCTGAACAGTTAAGGGATAAGTAAGCAACACACACACACATATAGGGATTCATAATTAGCAATCAAATTTCGTTTGTAAACAGAATGTTGCATTCCTCTTTGGCACTCCGTAAGAGCTTTTTGATAAGCAAGTTTCACAGAATGGGATCTTTCTGAGTCACTCTTGCGTATGTGTTTCCTGAGACTTTCAGAGGAAAACCCAAAGAGGGGCAAGCACGTTTAATTGGGAAATCTGATCCTTCTCTCTGATAGCATCTGGCATTTCCACTTCTCTTATTTATTTGCAAATTAAATTGTCTACAGTAATCTTTCGGAAGGCACAAGGATAAGCTTTTATTTCTTTTCCTGTGAATATCAGCAGAGGTGAATGGCCCTATCCCTAATTTAATAAAGAGGAGCTGTCCAGTTTAATAACCTTACATACCCACAAAGTCCCAAACAAGTTGAGAAACGTTTGTGATGAAAACCCAGGGTATAAATGCAGACTATATATTTTTCTGCTTTCTAGTTCTATTTTGTCCCAGATGGGTAAGGGCATTGGGACACTAACCTGCCATTTTTAAGAGGGTTAACTTTTTAGCAGTGCCTTGGCATTTGTGGCTGGCACCCATTCTGAACCTCTTCCTTTTCTTTTCCTTCTCTTCACTTTGGATTATTATTCTGCCTTTCTTTCTCCATCTTATGAAGTAGTCTTTCCAGATCTCTGCAGTGATGATTGGTAGGATCTGCTCCTTTAAGGATTATTTTGTCTTCTTCCTTCCCATTAAGTCCCATCAGGAGCACCAAATCATAGGCCTAGGGCAATCTTCCTACCCCCTGTTCTTTGTCCCCTCTGAACATCTCTGGCATCTACCTTTGTACAAAAGCAGACACACAGAATTGGCACAATCACTTTGTAAAATAATTTGACAGTATCTGCATAAACTGTTCATATGCATGCTCTATGAAACTTACAACTCTCCTTCAAGATATTTACCCAACAAAATGGGCATATATAGCACTTAAAGGAATGTACATGAATGCTCATACCAGCACTATTCAGAATAGTGAAAAGCTATAATCAACCTGTCATAAGTAATCAAGTAAAACTGGGGTTTATGAAAATAAAATACTATACAACAAATGTGACTGAACAAACTGCATCTGATGCAACGACATGAATTACTCTCATACAAATAATACTGAGCAAAGGAAGCCAGACACAAAAGAGCACATACTGTGTGTGTGTGTTTCAGAAATATGCACAGCAAATCTATGGTGTTAGAAGTCAGGATACCAGGGATGAAGGGGATAGATAGTGACAGGAAGGAGACATGAACAGGACTTCTGAGGTGCTGAAATGCTGTTTCTTGATCTGAGTGCTGGATACACATTTTGTGTTTATTTTGTATATGGTTCTATTTTTACATTATATTGCCAAAAATTTACTTTAAAAGAAATCAAATACTTAAAACCATTCTGAGATACATTCCTTTTTTTAAAAAAATTGCATTTTTGCATAAAATTTAACCAAACTGCACAAGCTACCCTTGGCTATGACCTTAGCCCGTCATGGTGATCAGTGTCAGTGGTGAAACTTCGCGCTTAGCTAAAAGCATTTCTGGCAGGGTCAAACAGAGTACCTACCCAAATTCACCAAATATTTGTGGGCCTATTATGCTCTTGTACTGTGGGTTAAAGAAGTAGACAAGATACAGTCCCTGACTTCCAAGAACTCCTTAGTTATCCTATTTCTAGGCATACACGATCTCTCCTGTTTTGCCCCACCCAGCCCCCATTCCACATGCTCTGCTGAGCCTACCATGTTTCACCATTTTCCTCTCTTTTCTCCTGAGAAGACATCTACTTTCTGCTTATGAATACTATTATAATGGTGCTGAAACTTCTAGGTTACTGGGACAAGAAGCCAGTTGAGCTGGGTTTTAGGCAACCCTAGTCTGTACCCTTCTGGCATGGGCTGAATATGTCAAAGCCCTAATCCTAGTAACTCAGAATGTGGCCTTATTCGGAAATAAGATGAATGCAGTTGTGATTGGCTAAGATGAGATCACACTGGAGTAGGGTAGGCCCTTAATCCAAGATGACTGGTGTCCTTACAAGAAGGGAGAAGAGACACAGAGATGGAGACACATGGGGAGAAGATGGAGTTATGCAGTTATAAGCCCCGGAACATCAAGGCCACCACCAGAAGCTAGGAAAGGCCAAGGAAGGATTATTCCCTAGAGCCACTGGAGTGAACACAACCCTGCCAACATCTTGATTTCAGACTTCTAGTCTCCAGAATTGTAACAAAATAAATTTCTATTGTTTCAAACTGCCATTATGGTCATTTGTTACAGCAGCCCTTGGAAATGCATATACCCTCCAACTCTCCAAATGCACGGGCCACTACTACCACAGCCACTGTTTGGCTTCCCATCGCTAACATTAAGCTGATCTCTGAAAACTCAGGACGTTTGCAGTTCTGGATGATGTACTAATCTTTTAGGCCACTTGATCAGTGAATGTACCAAAATAATGTGAAGAATTATACCTGAGTGGCATAACAAATCCAGCCGTCATCCAGAAGTGCTTAGTAGTAAAATAAAAATATCTCAGATATATCCATTGCTTAGTTACAGAGCTATTCTAACTCTATGGTCCAACCTGGGCCTCCTGGATCCCTAAACTATTTGCAGTATGTCAAAAAAGCAGAAATTATACACTTATTCATAATATGGCTGCACAGGTAAAGATGGATTTTTATGTTCGACTAGAAGTTTATCATATTTGTGTAGTAAATTTGGTTATTGCATGTTAATCACAGGGTCTGATAACAGTTGTCTATGGCTTTGATAAAGCAAATTGACAAGCAAATTAATAATAATGTACTAAATGGAATTTTCTTGAAAGACAGACTTCAAAATGTGAGGTCCTGGGGCTAATAAAATAATAAATGACTTCCTGGTAGTTAAAAATTGGGGAACTACTGATAGAATTTAAGGTGTCTTGTCCTTCTACAGAACCAGGAGAGAGCACTGGAATTAAATTATTCCCCCTTGAACCATTCTTGCTTGGAAAGGTACAAGGCAACAAAGGCAAGGACCATCAGAATAGAGGAAGAAACACCTGGAGACTGGAGAGGGACAACACTGGGATGGCAAGTCCATTTTATGTAGGGGTTTTTAAGGGGCACAAGAGGTAATACGCAAAAGGAAAGAAATAGTTTTATTGATGGCAATACTGTTTTATTATGGTCTGTAATTTCCAAGAATTGTTCAGAAATAGTCTATCCATAGAGTCCATTTAGTGCATAGCTCAATGGATAAGCCACCTCTGACCTTCTGAAGTGCCACTTTCATCAGAGGGAGCAGGTCTGAGCATGTTAAAATAGTGACGTGGTCTTGGCATTTCTGGGTTTGCTTCCTTCTCCTCCTCTTTCTATTCCTCTTCCAAGGATGACCCTGGTGGAATTATCTCAGCATTTCACTGGAAAGGAAGATTGTTTGGGTCAGGGGGTACAAATAGCCATCTTCTTCCTGCCCAACAGAAATAAGGAAGATGCAAACTTTCCTGAAGTCTGAAGACGGACTCTGCCTCAGGGAACAAGTGACGTCAAGACAGCCTGAATTCACTCCATAAGTCCATTCCCTTTATGAAGCTGATTATCTTTTTCTGGAGCAACTGGACACAGGTGATCTTGTCTCACTCCTTTTTATTACTACATAGTCTACTGACTCCTATAGATGCACATCAAATTTCATTAAGACTCTTTTTTTTTAAGATTTATTTATTTATTTATTTCCCTTCCCCCATGTTGTCTGCTCTCTGTGTCCATTCGCTGTGTGCTCTTCTGTGACCACTTCTATCCTTATCAGCGGCACTGGGAATCTGTGTTTCTTTTTGTTGTGTCATCTTTTTTTTTTTTAAGATTTATTTATTTATTTATTTCTCTCCCTTCCCTTCATCCTGGTTGTCTGTTCTCTGTGTCTATCTGCTGGGTGTTCTTTGTCTGCTTCTGTTGTTGTCAGCGGCATGGGACTCTGTGTCTCTTTTTGTTGCATCATCTTGTTGTGTCAGCTCTCCATGTGTGTAGCACCATTCCTGGGCAGACTGAACTTTCTTTTGTGCTGGGCAACTCTCCTTTCAGGGCGCACTCCTTGCGTGTGGGGCTCCCCTACGCGGGGGACACCCCTGCGTGGCAGGGCACTCCTTGCGCGAATCAGCACTGCGCTTGGGCCAGCTCCACACGGGTCAAGGAGGCCCAGGGTTTGAACCGTGGACCTCCCATGTGGTAGATGGACACCCTAACTATTGGGCCAAGTCCACTTCCCTGTTGTGTCATCTTGTTGTGTCAGCTCTCCATGTGTGTGGCGCCATTCTTGGGCAGGCTGCACTTTCTTTCGCACTGGGTGGCACTCCTTACGGGGTGCACTTCTTGTGCGTGGGGCTCCTCTATGAGGGGGACACCCCGGCATGGCACGGCACTCCTTGCACATGTCAGCACTGTATGTGGACCAGCTCCACATGGGTCAAGGAGGCCCGGGGTTTGAACCGTGGACCTCCCATGTGGTAGGCAGACACCCTATCCATTGGGCCAAGTCCACTTCCCTCATTAAGACTCTTAACCTACTTAATTATAAGAATTCTTATACTCATCATTTCTTCACATCTTAAATGTTCCTATAGTTTTAAACTTGTTTACTCAAGATGTATACTTGACTTCTAATCTCTATTTGAATCTTTAAAAATGTGTTTTCCTTCTTTCCTTCTATTTTGAAGAAGTACTACGTGACTGGAATTGTAATTCTGTGTTCTGAAGTCCATGTAAGAGAACTCTAGAGGAGGTAAGGGCTTTGGAGCAATCCACAACTCTTTGTACAGCATCTCTAGCAGGCCATCTTACCACACTTGAATATTTCCAATGGCAGAGAGAGGGTGCTGTACCTCATGGGAATTTCAAGTCAATTCTATTATTAAACAGAAATCTGCCCCTTTGGGTTGTCCAACAATTGGTACAAATTCTGTTCTTTCAAGCAAGAGGAAGTCCTTCAATTGTCCTTCAAATATTTGAAAACCTCTGTATTAGTCAACCAAAGAGGTGCTGATGCAAAACACCAGAAATCTGCTGAGCATTATAAAGGGAATTTATTTGGGGTAGGAGCTTACAGTTACCAGGCCATAGAGCATAAGTTGCTTCCCTTACCAAAGTCTATTTCCACATGTTGGAGCAAGATGGCTGCTGATGTCTGTGAGGGTTCAGGCTTCCTGGGTTCCTCTGGGCTCAGCTCCTCTGTTTCATCCACAAGGTCAGCTATAGACTATGAGGCTCTCTAGGCTTTGCCTCTCTCCACGAGGTCAGCTGTAGACTATCCGGTGAATGGCTCTGTCTCTTTCCCTCTTCCCTCTTTCCCCAGGGCTCCAGCTTAAGACTTCAGCATCAAACTCCAATATCAAAACTCCAACATCAGAAACCTGCAACTCTGTCCTTTGCCATGACTTTTACCTGTGAGTACCCACCCACCAAGGGGTGGGGACTCAATGCCCTAATGATGTGGCCCAATTAAAGCCCTAGTCATAACTCAGTCAGGCCCAGGTACAGATCAGACCACAAACATAATCCAATATCTATTTTTGGAATTCATAACCATATCAAACTGCTACAACCTCTATCCAGTTTCTTCTCCACTTTTCTCTTTCTCTAAACCCCTCTCCCAGACAAGCAGAGGCCTAAATTCTTGGGGATTTGAGGAGCTGAGTCTTGGTATGGAGGCAAGTCTGGATTGATCATTGGGCTGCAGGATTTGCAGCCAAGAGAGGGCAAAAGGCAGCATCCTTAGGCAAAGCTGGAACCAAAGGCCAAGTTGAAAATTTAATCACAGCATCTGAACCTAAACTGGGCCAAAAAGCAGAAAACAGGCAAGAGGTGGATCAAAGCAGGATACACTTTAGGGTGAGGAAATGGCTGTATGTGTTTAGTAATTTCTTTCACTATGTCCACATAGGTTTGACCAGCCCCTTTTAGCTCCAACTTGCTGCATCTTCTAAAGGCATGACCATTAGTGGCTCATAATTCCTTAATGATGGACATCTAGTGATAAAGCTTTGCTTTTTGTGGAGATATCAGTGGTGTTCAGTAAAGTTTGTAGCTTTTTTCTGTCATTCATACCTGAGAGTGACAGCAAGGTAACCTGTGATACCACAGTTCAGGTTTCCCTTTGAAAATGAAATTAGAGAAACCAAACATGTAATAATCAGATTAGCTGCTATACTTTAAGGAATAATATGGGAATGTATGGAAGATAGTTTTCAAGAATACTTGAGCTCTGAACTATTAACTCATGTCAGGGCTCAGGAATGCATGTCAGTATTTGCTGGTCTAAAATTGCAACCTCATCAAGTTATACATAGATTGAAAAAACAAAACTTGTGTTTTTAAAGAAAGAAGGTAGTCATCTTGTGGGATAGAAAGAAAATTTGAATATGGCAGAGTTTCTCCAGCACAGGCAGGGAAGAGAAAAAGCCTGGATCCAGGAGAAGTGAGCATTTGATTACCAAGAGGTGTTCTCCATATGGAGCAGGGATGGTTCATTAGGTTTTTGCAGGTTTGGACAAAATATTTCTCATGATTCTCTATTTCTGTTCAATCTCATTCCATGCTTCAGAGCAAGACCCTGATTATAATTCAGCTCTTCAGGTTTCTTGATTTGAAGAGGAGGGCCACATGGGTAGTAGATGTGGATAATCTATCCACTGGAAAGGGATAGATAATATTGGTAAATTAATATATTTTCATTCTCCACCACATGTAGAAAAGTTACGATTTCTGTGTCAATCACACATGTGGCATGAATAGTTATTTACATGCTGATGACTCTCTAATCTCTAGCAGAGCCCTCTCTTTTTTTTTTTTAAATATTTATTTATTATTATTTTTTAAATTACATTAAAAAAAATATATGAGGTCCCATTCAACCCCACCGCCCCCGCCCCCCACTCCCCCCACAGCAACACTCTCTCCCATCATCGTGATACATCCATTGCACCTGGTAAGTTCATCTCTGAGCATCACTGCACCCCATAGTCAATGGTCCACATCATAGCCCAGACTCTCTCACGTTCCATCCAGTGGGCCCTGGGGGGATCTACAGTGTCCCATAATTGTCCGTGAAGCACTATCCAGGACAACTCCACGTCCCGAAAACGCCTCCACATCTCATCTCTTCCTCCCATTCCCCACACCCAGCAGCCCCCATGGCTACCGTTCCCACACCCATTCCTCATTTTCTCTGTGGACATTGGATTGGTTGTGTCCATTGCACACCTATGTCAAGTGAGGGCTTAGATTGCACATGGGTACTGGATGCACTCTTCCCGCTTCTAGTTGTAGACACTCTAGGCTCCATGTTGTGGTGGTTGACCTTCTTCAACTCCATGTTAGCTGAGTGGAGTAAGTCCAATAAGTCAAAGTGTAGGAGCTGAAGTCTGTTGAGGCTCTGGGCCTGGGTGTCATATTATCAGTCCAGAGATTCAGATCCCCTACATATATCTTAAACCCAGCACCAACTACAATTCCAATAAAGTAGCATGCAAGTCTTGTGAAAAGAGATCCCCTCTGAATCCATTTCCATCACGCAGAAACACCAGCTCCAAAGAAGGGCCATCTGTCATGGCAGTGAACCCCTTCTGCCATGGCCATAGAACCCGTGGGTCTCTTTATCCCTCAAAAGAACCAATACCTGGGGTTGTATCTACCTTATCTGTCTCTTAGACTCTGTTCAGTTGTACATAGGGGTATTCCGTCTGACAACCTCCAGACTCTTTTTTAGAGACTCACAGCCTTATAATCTCATTTCTCCTTTCCATTTCCCCCTTACATTAGGTCAAACCGCTTCCCGAAGTCATGTTATTATATGTAGACAGGTATATTCTGCTGTTCCGCATTGAATCTTTGATTCAAGGTCATTTTCTAGTTGCTTCTTCAGCTGGTATGTGGTAGTGATCCCTCGGTGCCAGGGAGGCTCATCCCCGGGTGTCGTGTCCCACGCTGGGGGGAATGCATCACATCTACACGCTGAGTTTGGCTGTGAGAGTGGCCACATTTGAGTAACATGAAGGCTGTCAGGAGGAAACCTCCAGGCACAATGCTACTCTAGCCCTTGTTCTTATTGCAGGTGCATAGGCTCAAAAGTGTAGCCATTAGTATCAAGAGCCCACTGTTGGGCCCTCCTTCCTTCCTGGTTCTTGCCATTGCACCTGGAGGATTGCCGCTGCTCTCCCAGGGCCCACAACAGTGACCCCCCGGCCAGGAGCCCAGTACCCCCCCAGCTGTTGTTTTTAATTGTTTCCACTATGAGTATATATAGACATTACCATATACCCTGGGCATATGCCCTGTATAACTCCCTGTCAACCATATATATCCTGTCAATAACATCCCATATCAGTATTCCTCCGCTGCCATTGTTGAACCACTCTGTGATCCAAAACTTCCCGTGAAGTGAATCCCAACATAATGCCAGCTTCAGAAGAGTCTTAGATCACCAAAATTCATATATACAATATACAGTATTTCCCCAGATCCACCATAAAACCTTTTCTCTTCCACAGCAATAATCTTTTAACTTATTCATATCATATTTCCTGAAACTGATGTACAGATTCCGAAACTATAGTTTTCAAACAAGGTAACATTTGTGCTTACTATGTGGTCCATACTTTAGGTTGTACAGTTTTCTAAATTTTTTAGTTATCCTATGTTTTGTCTTATGGTTTTCATTATTAGTCTGTCGTCCCCTATATGTTTTTGGTGTAATATTAGCTGTTTTATATTCATCCTCGTGTACTCTCACATAACTCCTCTTTTGCCCCCTTATTTACCTTTGTTCCATCCATTGCACGTCCATTTTCCCCTCCCCTTAGGGCCCACAACACCTGCCAATCTAATGCCCTGGGAGCCGTCCTTTCTCACGAGAGATACAGTTCTCTCTATTCGACGGCATTAGTCTTCCCCAGGATATGGGTCCACCCCACCCAATGGTAGAACCCACCTTGGCAAAATGAGCCTTCAGCTATTCCCTCCGGAGTCCGTCCCGCATCAGACCATACCCCCTGAGCGTCCTAACCAGGTAACCCTCCTACTTATATTTTGATACGTTTTACTCAACATTTAGTTCTCAATGAACTTCTGGCACTCTCCCATGTTTGTATGTTGCCCCTCCCTCCCACCTATTTCTTGGACCATATTACCCCTCTTCCCATCCCCAGCCCCCCTCAAACCCAGAAAACCCCACCCGAAGGTAACCCCTTGCCCCCATTTTGTCCCTTCTTTGTGCTCATACTTACCCCCAGCTCATCACAGATTCCACCCCTACAGACATTAACTCACATCCTTCCTCCACCCCCCGATTTCCAGTAAGCCACTTTTCCAGACTCTAGCTCTCTGAGGCAGTTAACTTATTTCATATCATTGAGGTCATATAGTATTTGTCCTTCAATGCCTGGGTTGCTCCACTCAACATAAGATTCTCAAGGTTCATCCATGTTATCACGTGCGATTGTAGTGTATTGGTTCTTACAGCTGAGTAGTATTCCATTGTGTGTATATACCACATTTTATTGATCCACTCATCTGTTGATGGACTTTTGGATTGATTCCAACTTTTGGCGATGGTGAACAATGCTGCTATGAACATTGGTGTACATATATCGGTTTGTGTCCTTGTTTTCAGATCTGATGGGTATATACCCAGCAGTGGTATTGCTGGGTCATATGGCAAATCTATGGATAATTTTTTGAGAAACTGCCAAACTGTCCTCCAGAATGGTTGGATCTTTCTGCATTCCCACCAGCAATGGATGAGTGTTCCCCTTTCTTCACATCCTCTCCAGCATTTGTATTCTACTGTTTTTTTCATGGCTGCCAATCTTATGGGAGTAAGATGGTATCTCATTGTAGTTTTGATTTGCATTTCCCTGATAGCTAGGGATTTGGAGCATTTTTTCATGTGCTTTTTAGCCATTTGTATTTCTTCTTTGGAGAAGTGTCTGTTTAAATCTTTTTCCCATTTTTTAAATGGGTTGTTTATCTTTTTGTTTTCGAGATCTATGAGTTCTTTATATATGCAAGTTATAAGTCTCTTATCAGATATATGGTTGCCAAATATTTTCTCCCATTGTGTGGGTTCCCTTTTTACTTTCTTGACAAACTCCTTTGAGGAGCAGAAGGCTTTAATTTTGAGGTAGTCCCATTTATCTATTTGTTCTTTTGCTGCTTGTGCTTTTGGTGTGATATTCATGAAGCCATTTCCTATTACAAGGTCCTGTAGATGTTTCCCTACACTGCTTTCTAAGGTCTTTATGGTCTTGGCTCTTATATTTAGGTCTTTGATCCATCTTGAGTTGATCTTTGTATAAGGTGTGAGATGGTAATCCTCTTTCATTCTTCTACATATAGCTATCCAGTTCTCCAGGCACCATTTGTTGAATAGGCCATTCTCTCCCAGTTGTGAGGGTTTGGTGGCTTTATCGAATATTATATGGCTATATACATGAGGTTCTATATCTGAACTTTCAATTCGATTCCATTGGTCTGTGTGTCTCTCCTTATGCCAGTACCATGCTGTTTTCACTACTGTAGCTTTGTAGTATGTTTTGAAGTCAGGAAGTGTGATTCCTCCTATTTCGTTTTTCTTTTTCAATATGTCTTTGGCTATTCGGGGCCTCTTTTTATTCCAAATAAATTTCATAGTTAGTTTTTCTAGTTCCTTAAAGAAGGCTGTGTTGATTTTTATTGGGATTGCATTGAATGTGTAGATCAGTTTTGGTAGGATAGACATCTTAATAATATTCAGTCTTCCTATCCATGAACAGGGAATATTCTTCCATTTATTTAGGTCTTCTTTGATTTCCTTGAACAATCTTGTATAGTTCTCAATGTATAAGTTTTTTACCTCTTTAGTTAAATTTATTCCTAAGTATTTGATTTTTTTATTTACTATTGTGAATGGTATTTGTTTCTTGATTTCCTCCTGATCTTGCTCATTATTGGTGTATAGAAATGCTACTGATTTTTGCGCATTGATCTTATAACCTGCGACTTTGCTAAACTCATTTATGAGTTCTAGGAGCTTTGTTGTAGATCTCTCAGGGTTTTCTATATATAGGATCATGTCATCTGCAAATAATGAAATTTTGACTTCTTCCCTTCCAATTTGAATGCCTTTTATATCTGGTTCTTGTCTCAGTGCTCGAGCCAGTACTTCCAAGACAATGTTAAATAGGAGCTGAGACAATGGGCATCCTTGTCTTGTTCCTGATTTTAGAGGGAAGGATTTCAGGATTTCGCCATTGTAAACAATGTTGGCTTTAGGTTTTTCATATATACTCTTTATCATGTTCAAAAAGTTTCCTTGTATTCCGATCTTTTGGAGTGTTTTTATCAGGAAGGGGTGAGTGTTTTTGTCAGGAAGTGTGAAGTAGTATTGGTGATATATGTTTACAAAGCAACAATATGAGTTCTGGGAGGATGGAGGTTAGATCATGTAAATTGTGTAGAGTTATAGTAGTAGGAAAGTACCTATAATGAGGTAGACGACTGAATATGGGAGGAATGTGGTACGTACTAAGAGGCTATTGTTTTCGTGAGAGAGGGAAAGAGAAAAGAAAGGTAATAGTTTCAGGGACGAATACCAGATGGAAAACTAAACAAAGGTATTAGAAATTAAGAGTTAGACACTTTGTGGATCAAAGAAAGGGAGATGGAATATAGGAGAGATAGCAGATGGTGGAGGATATCAAGTTGTAGGGGAAAGGGGATAGTGTAGATAGGCTAAATCTATTCACAGAGAAATGAGGCAGTGGAGGGTGAGGAAACCCAGCAAATGTGAGGTATTTCCTGTAGGACCTATTGTATTGTTAAGGTAAAATAGTGTAAGAAGAATATTGGGGACAAGAAAGAGAGGATTGAAAAAAAAAAGAACAACAACAACAACAACAAAAAATAAAAAAATAAAAAAAACAAAAACAAAAAAAACACACCAAAGAACAGAAACCCCGCCGCCAGGCTCGGCTGGGCTCAGCTGGGCTCCGGTCCCCCGCCCGCCGCCCGCCGGGGCTTGGCTGGGCTCGGCCGGGCTCAGCTTTCCCGCCCGCCGCCCGGCGCGGCGCAGCGCGGCTCGGCTCTCCCGCTCGCCGCCCGCCGCCCGGCGTGGCGCGGCTGGGCTCGGCCGAGCTCAGCTGGGCTCCGCCCCTCCGCCCGCCGCGGCTCAGCCGGGCTCGGCTGGACTCGGCTACCCTGGCCGCCGCCCGCTGGGGCTCCGCGCGGTGCTAGCTGCCTCGAGAGCCCTCTGTTAAATGCAGCAAACTGCCTAATGCTTCATCTTTGGGTTATATATGCAACTTAACCTCAGTCTGCCCACAGGTGAACCCAACAAAAACTTTCCCCATCAATTTCCTTTAATGTCCCTACCTCAGTGAATAATACTGCCATCCACCCAGTTGCCAAGCTGGAAGCTTGGGTGTTGTCCTAGCACTCACCTACTCTGCCTTGCCTATTGGAATTAATTCTCGCATATTGTCCATTCCATTTCTGCCTCTGAAATCTGTCCTCTTCCTTATAGGATCAGTGCCTTAACTTTGTCTTCATCACCCCGTCCAGGATCACTGTAATTGTTCTCTCAGACTCAGACTGATCTCCCGTGTTCCATTATGGTCCCCTGCTCCCAATATTATGGTGCTAAAATGTGAATCAGCTCATGTCAATTTTGTGCTTAAAATTCTTCAGTAGGTTTCAGGATTCCAGACTCTCTAGCTTAGACCCAGGAATGTCCATGATTTGATGCCAACCTCATCTCAACCCCCTCCCCAAAAGGTTCCCTGCTTTATAATTCCCTGAATATCATGCAATTTCACACTTGGGTTACCTAATACATGCTGTTTCTTCTGCCTGCTATATTCTCATATTCCCGGTTAACACCAACTGTCTTTCTCCAGAAAGGCTTCTCTACAGTTTCACTTTAACCAACCCCGCTCAATTTGGAGACCCTTGCTTTTCCCTCCAAAGACCTTAGGGGATTATCTCTTCCATATCACATTCCACAAGGTAATGCAATCTTGGTTACCCGTCTTATGCTCAAGATCCCTTGGAGGACAGGAACCTAAAAGGGTGAGAGTGCTCAATGTTGTTAAGTGAATAAATAAATGAGCACAAGAGCTTTCACTAAATATTTGACATTTTTATATTTATTCAACAAATTAATGACTTTTTCCCTGAACTTGAAGAAAAAGTGAAGACTAAGGAACAAAACTTATAGAGAATTTAACTTTGGTTACTTTTACGATTTTTTTTTTCCTAACAGAGATTTTGCTTCAGATTAAATAGGCTGTTATGTTGAGATGGGGAGCTTCTGGTCACAGGAGAAGTTCAGGACAGTGTTGAGCTCCACCGTGGACTGTTACTGAGGAGATGCAAGCCTCAGATGGGGACTGGACTCCCATGTCTGTTGCTAGGCTGGTAACCAATCTTCTGCTTCTCCATGTAAACACACAGGATGATCACTTTTCCTGCCTTCCTCGAAGCTAGGGTGGATATGTGATTGGTTTTGGGTAAAAGAATGTGAGCAGAAGTGACTTGTGTCGCTTCCAAGCAAAAGCGGTAAGAACCAGTGTGCGATTAGTACCTTCCCTTCCCACCATTTTGGTTATCATGGAAGCAATGTCAAGGTGATGCCTCTGTCAGCCCTGAGTGACCCCAGGGAGCAGAGCCTGTTAATGCAGATTAGGCATATTGTGTGAATGGGAAATAAGTTCAGTTGTGTTAAATCACAGATTTGGGGGCTGTTTATTTCTACAGCATAACATTCCTCATCTTGACCAGTAATTCTTCTACAGTCCCATCCAAATCCATGATTCTATGCCTCTGTGGAATGGAAACTGAGTAGGACTGAGTGGTATTCCCTGTCTGGGAAAGATAGGGTGGGCTCTTCCAGTGGAAGTTCTGGAAAGTTGATGGCATGTGAAAAATCTCAGGGGAACGTGGTGGAGAGGAAGGCAAAGGCAGATTTCAGGTTCTTACAGGTTTGTCTTTGTCCAGGTCTGAGGGTGTATAACTTTAAAAATCCTCTTCTCTGGAAAGCAAGTAGGAATCTTTGCTGTTTCAGGAAAGTCAAGGCAGAGATCTCTTTATGAACTTGAGACTGATCGACCGTGTTCAGCAGGGCACTCATGCCAGACAAGGCATTGCTGTGGCATTTGAATGGAGACTGATGAACACGCAGGCCCCTGCTTTGTGTACTTGATTGAGCATTCACTGCTGACTGCAGGGGCTGGTGAAGAGAGGGTCTTTGCTCTAGCTGAAATACAGTAAATTGAAAGCTAGCCTTAAAGAGCCTAAGGGTCAGAGGACTCATGCTTTAGCTCTTGCTTCTGAAGTCAAGTGTATGACCTGGAGCTGGTCACTTAGACTGACAGAGCCTCTTTCTCATAAATAAAAGAGAGAGAAGAAAAACATCCCTCTTGCCTCACAGGAATTTTATGGATATCAGGAACTAATGTACCTGGAAATTATTTGTAAATTGAAAACCACTAATCAGATATCAGGGAATATTGCTCTTATTCTTCCATTAATAATCTCAACTCTCTGCTTGCTGTGCATGGCTTTCCTTCTCCTAATGCCTTAGGTAATGTTCTGTAGTAGCCACAAATAAAGATTGCATTGGTAAGCCCTCTCATTTACAGAGTTTTCACCTATTCCACATACTCACAGAATGGCTCCCCAATTACCAATCTCCCAGTAGAATTTTCCCTCCTGGCTTTAATACCTAAACTTCATAAAACATACATGCCTCCCAGCACATTTTGGCTGATGTTTATATTTTAAAAGTTTATATTATATCCACCCAAATCAATCAACATTTTAAACAAAAAAATATGAAAGCGAGGTCTTGAGATAACATTTCAAACATAATTGATAGAACATCAGAATTACCTGTAGATATTTAGGAAAGCATATCTAGTGTCACATCCATTGTTGGAGAGAAGCTGTGTTGTTATTTATACAAAGCCACCATTTGTAATAACCTTACTGATTTTTTTTTTTTTTTGTAATCAGGAGTGATATGTTAAGCATTTTCCATCTTAACGTGACAGTTTATTACGTTTTAGTTATGTTTTTGGAAATTAAATGAACATTTTGGTTTCTGGTGTAGTGCATTACATGTTTTCCTTTTCAAAAACAGGAAAGAGACAACTGGTAGTGCTTTCTTATTGATTGGGTCATTTTCAGAGACAGATTGGGGACTTTAAGCAGGAAAAGTATGCATTATCATTTGATTTTGGTCTTCCCCATTTTTACAGATGACAAATTTGAAACTCTGAAGAGTTACAATTTTTCCCAAGGTCACACATCTTCCTGTGAGGAATACATCAAGCAGGTTGAGATATGTCTGTGATTCCAGCTTTGTCCTATGTCCCTCTAAATTGTCCTGGGCTGAACCTGTGCTCCTGACAGTTTCTATTCGGGGCTGCTTCTCTATGCAGTGGCAATTCTGCAGAATGAAACTCACCCCCACCCTGCCCCAGCCCTAGGAGAGCTCAGGGACCTGGGGGATGACCTCTCAGGTGACAGACATCCTGGGACAGGTTTATCTCCACAAATACCAGTTACATTCTCTTTAGTAGTATTTCTTCTGGCCTTAACCCTTCCTAAGTCTGAGTTCTCAGGCTGATCACTCATTGGGAGGTAGCAGAATTATTCCCAAAGCATATTAGCCAGAAACAGTGAAATATCATATCTTAGAGAATATTAGATTGCAGAGAAAATAAACCCAATCAACTATTGATAATTAAAACAAAAAATTGGGGTGATTATTAGAAAGATAAAAGTGATAGCTAGAGAACCATGGGTTGGGAGTAGAGCCAGAGCACTTGAAGAATCCAAAGCAGGACCAGGAAATGGTCACTAGGCAAGGTAGTTGCTGCCATCTCTGTTCCTTTGGGACCATAATCTCTTCCTGCTACAAGCCTTTGAATGAATGCTCCTTTCATCATTCTCTTTGCTGCTACCTTTCACTGTTCCACTTGAGCTCAGGTTAAGTATACCTCCCCCAGATCTAGCTTTAATAGTTCCCAACAGAGAGTAATAACTCTGAGTCACATTCTACTGACATGGTAGAATCAAAGCCCTAATCTTAAAAGGTAATTTAATCAAGACATGTTAGCTGAATCTAATGCATTCAAAGGGTTTCACACCCAGAGGAACAGACCACTTTACAAACATTATCTCTATTTTTTGGGATTCATAAATAATCTCAAACTGCCGCATGGTCTTTAATCATTTGTATATGTATACATATAAATGTGTATATCATACCCATACATGTACCCACTCTAATCCACCAAGATTGTGTTATTTAATGAAGTTAATCCTTCTTCTCCCCTTCTCTGCCCTTTCTTACTGTCTTAGGTAGGGTGGTTCTTCTGGGCCGAGATCAGTAGGGAATGTAGGAGATTCATGGAGTGAAATATCCCTAGATGAAGAGAGTATACAGAGTTTAAAGTGAAGCTAAAGTAAGATTGGGGTGAGGTCTGAAAGACAGTATCTGTCTTGTTCACTGCACAGCTGTCTGGGATACTGGCATCAGAAATGGATCTGACACATAGTGGATCCTCAATAATTTTTGATGGCTGAATTTATGGAACCTGAATGATTCCTCACAACAAGGATGAGGACTAGAAATAGATAGCAAGAGCTAAAATCAGAACACTAGACCAGAGAAATCAAAGAGTGATAAAAGAAGATGCAATCGAAGGAAGTAGCCTTGAAGTCACCCAGAGCTGTCTGTTTGCTCTCTCCTTGCTGTATTTGAGGATAAAGTTTGGGAAGAGTGAGGAACAATTGCATTTAAAGGGGCAGGTTAGAAAGGATGACATTTAATCATACATTAAAATTATTTTTATACTTGTTCATCTCTTTTATTTGTAAGCTTCTTGAAGGAAAAAAAAGTCTCTGATTTATCTATCTAGCTTCCTAACCCCTAAAAACAATATATTATGTAAATAATACTCAATGAATATTTCTTGAATAAATGAATAAATTCAAATTTTAAGAAACTAATTAAAAATAGTTCCCAATTCCACCACAGATTTTGAGGGGAGGAAGAGGGAAAAGCAAGTGTAATATGGGGGCATTTTCAGGACATTGGAATTGTCCTGGATGACATTGCAATGATGGATACAAGCCATTATATATTTTGTCATAACTTACAAAATTGTGTGGGACAGAGTGGCAATGCTCCAATATGTGTTCATCAATTATAACAAATGCACTACACTAATGAAGGATGTTGTTAATGTGGGGAAGTGTGGGAAGGGGAGGGAGTGGGGCATATGGGAATCCCCTATATTGTTAATGTAACATTTACATAATCTAAAGTATTTAAAAAAGAAAAAGAAAAAGATAGTTTAAAAAATTGTCCCCAATTGATTTGATATATCATTTTTAGTGCAGAAAGTGGACTTTAATAAATGTTTATCACCTGGTTATTAGTCAATGACATAAGAATTTTGAGGAATGATTTTATGTTCCTTCTTTTTTGAAAATAAATTATTATTTCCACAGATGATTGTTTGTTTATCTTGAAAGTTTATTAATAATTAATTTCAACATGCCATGTTGAATGACAGCATCCTCTGAACTCAATTTCCACTTGTAATATTTTCTGTATATTTAGTGTAGTTTCCATCCATTCAATCAAACCACATGAAAAAACTTCAAAATGATATCATCTGTATAGATGATTTTTGGGTATAACCATGATGAAAATTAAACTATATCTAATATTCTAATATTAGCTGCTGCAATTGATTTCTATATATTGACTTTGTATCCTGCATCCTGGTAAACTCATTTATTATTTCCAGTATTTTTGATAGCTTTCTTGGTATTTTCCATACATGATTATGTCATCTGCAAATAGAGACAATTTTATTTAACTATTTGCCGAAAAAGCCAAACATTCAGAGTAAACCAGCAAGGTGGCGGCAGAGAAAGGAGCTCCTAGAGTCAGCTCCTGCTACAGAGCAGTTAGTAAACACCAAGAGCTATCTGAAGCACCTGTTTGGGGGCTCCAGGAGACCAGAAGAGCATCCTGCAACATTCTTAAAAGAATGGAAGGAGAAGACTGCTCATCTGCAGAGAAGATTTGTAAGTACAGCACTCCATGCCACGGAGGCTAGTGCCCATCCCCTACTGGAGGCATAAGCCACCTCGGAAGCCATTCTGCAGCTGGAATTGAAAGCTCCACTTCCCAAAAACATGGGAGGAAGAGATGGCTGGCACCAACTTCAACTACTGATGAACAAATTTGGCTGGCCAAAGTATAATCCTAAGAACACCTAAAGTTTGAACCTGTCCAAGTCAGAAAGAGGCTGGTAGTTGCCATTTTAACTCTGTGCCTGGCATGAGGGGAAGCAAGGCAGACTGAAAATCACAGGGCTGGTAGGGACCAGCTTCTATCTTATGCCAGATTGCAGCTCTAGCATAAGCCCCAACCCCACCTCCAATAGTGAGGAAGCTGGGGGGAACTGTGCCAGCCTCTCTGGGAAACTACAGGCCACACAGAGGAGGCTGGTGATCATCCTACTTTGGCAGAGCAAGCTGGTCCAGGAGCTTTCTGTGCTGGAATTGGAGGTTCTATTTCCCAAAAACAAGGTAAGAGGAGACAGTTGGCCACCAATTTCAACTACTGATTTGTAAATTTGACTGGCTAAAGTATAAGCCTAAGAAGAGCGAAAGTTTGAAATTGCCAAGTCAGAAAGAGGCTAGTAGCCACCATTTTGACTCCACCCCCAGCATGAGGGGAAGCTGGACTGATTGAAAATCACAGTAACAGTAGAGACCAGTTTCTTTCTCCCAGATTGAACTGCAGCCCTAGCCTAGGCTTCAGCCCCACCTCTGGTAGGGAGGAAGCTTGTGGGCCCTGTGCCAGTCTATCCAGCTAACTGCAGGTACATTTGACTGGCACAGACTGAATAATCAGACTGGGGCAACTGCAGTCATCTTGGACTCACACTGCATGGATTGCTGCCCATACTTGCAACTCCATCCCCACCCCAGGCAGGGGAGAAAAGGGTATGAAGCTTCATCAGTCTCTTTTGGCAACAACTGCATGACTTGGATTATGCCACACAATTTGGTTCTATCCCTACCTCTGGCAAAGGAGAAAGGAGAAAGGGCAGGAAGCCCTAAGTTAAAAAGAAAAACTGCACCCAGAATAAATATTCCAGTAAGCCAGATGCCAAGGCACCAACAAAAAAGTACAATCCATACCAAGAAACAGGAAGAAAGATATGACCCAGTTCAAGGAATAAGATAAGCCTTCAGATGACATAAAGGAGTTGAGACAACTAATCATAGATATTCAGACAAATCTCCTTTATAAATTCAATGAAATGGATAAAGAGATTAAGGATATTAAGAAGATATTGGATGACCACAAAGAAGAATTTGAAAGTGTACATAGAAAAATAGCAGATCTTATGGGAATGAAGGCACAATAAATGAAATTAAAACACATTGGAATCACATAATAGCAGATTTGAGGAGGCAAAAAGAATTGGTGAGCTTGAAGAAATGACCTCTGGAAGTGAACATACAAAAGAAGAGAGGAAGAAAAGAATGGAAAAAATTGAACAAGTTCTCAGGGAACTGAATGACAGCAAGAGATGTGCAAACATAAGTGTCATGGGTGTCCCAGAAAGAGAAGAGAAGGGAAAAGGAGCAGAAGGAATATTTGAAGAAAAAATGGTAGAAAATTTCCCAACCCTATTGAAGGTCATAATATCCATGTCCAAGAAGCACAATATACTCCCATCCAAAAAAATCTGAAAAGACCAAACATTGTCAGAATGTCAAATGCCAAAGACAAAGTGAGAATTCTGAGAGCAGCAAGAGAAAAGTAATGCCTAACATATAAGGAATACCAGTAAGATTAAGTGTTGATATCTCACCAGAAACCATGGAGGCAAGAAGACAATGGTATATTTGATACTGCAAGAGAAAACTTCCAACCAAGACTCTGATATCCAGCAAGATTGTCTTTCAAAAATGAGGGTGAGTTTAGAATATTCACAGATAAACAGAAACTTAGAGTGTTGTAACCAAGAGACTGGGCTTGCAGGAAATACTAACAGGTGTATTACAGCCTGAAAGAGAGGCCTGAAAGAGAGTCTAGAAATGAGGATTATATCAGTAGAAGTAATTATAAGTGTCAAAAGAGTGGTGAAAATATATATGGCAGATAAAACCCAAATATTCAGGAATGAACTTAACCAAGGATGTAAAGCACTTGTATTCAGAAAACTATAACTCAATGTTAAATCAAAAAAGTCCTAAATAACTGGAAGAACATTCCATGCTCATGGATTGGAGGACTAAAACTCAAATTGATATACAGAATCAATGCCATCCTGATAAAAATTCCACCCAATAAGTGGAAAACATGATTATCAAATTTATTTGGAAGAGTAAGTGGTCCTGAAGACCCAGAAACATCTTAAAAAGGAAAGAGAAGTTGAAGGACTGTCATCTCTGGACTTTAAATCATATTACCTATCTTCAGTGCAAAAAAAACAGAATGGTACTGGCATAAGGACAGACACATAGATCAATGGAACCAAACTGACAGCTCAGAAGCAGACTCTCACATGTATGGTCAAGTGATTTTTGACTAGCCTGCCAAACCCACCCAGCTCGGGCAGAATAGTCCATTCAGTAAATGGTGCTGAGAGAACTGGATATCTGTAGCCAAAAGAAAGAAAGAGGACACTATCACACACCTTATCCAGAAATTAACTCAAAATGAATAAAAAACCTAAATATAAAAGCAAGAACTATGAATCTTCTAGAAGAAAATGTAGGAAAATAGCTTCATGACCTGGTGGTAGATGGTGGGTTCTTAAAGCAGATAAGAGGAGGACTGAGATGGAATACTGATGTTAAATGTATGTAAAAGTTTTAAGTAGCTTTACTGGAAAAGTGTGGAAACGTACACATTATAGTGAATGGTAGCTCATTTATAAATGGGGATGTGGCTGAAAATGGTAGTCAAGGGATGTAGAAGCCAATTGACAGAATGCTAGAGAATAATCTAGGGACTAAATAGCATAGTAAATCCAGAGGTGGATGAGAATTGTGGTTGATGGTATAGATGCAAGAGTGTCCTTTGTGACGTAGAGCAAATGTACATCTCTATTGCAGGGTGCTGGGAATGTGGAGAAACATGGGAAAAATACAACTGGAGTGACCTATGGGAATGTGGTTAGCAGTAATAATGTAATATTCTTGCATCTATGCCAAAGATATACTGTGTTGATAATGGGGGAATATGGAAAATTTGTGCCAAATGTACACTATGGACTTGGAAATAATCAGATGATATTATCTCATAATCTGTAACAAATGTTTGACAAAAGTGTGGTGTGTTGATAGAGGGATGTTGTTTGGGAATTCTTCACTTGTGCATGATGGTTGTATAAGTCAAACATTCTTTACAGGAATACAACAAATCCAGTCTCAACAACATAAACCTAACAATGGACATTCAAATCAGGAAAATGTAACATATAACTAGTAGAAAAATCAGTCAGGAGATTAGACCCAGAAATAATACAGATAACAGAATAAGTAGACAAAGACTTTAGAACAGCTATCAGATATAGGCTCAAGGATTTTAAAAGAAACATGAACATAATAACTAGAGAAAGGAAAAAATATTACAAAGTTCGAAATGGAACTTTCTAGAGATGAAAACATGATATCTCAAATTTTAAAAATATTACTAGATGGGATTAACACAGGTATTCCTCTGGACTCTGCTCTTCTGGGAATTTAGCAAGGCTCTTCCTTTCCCTTGAATTTCCTCCGTTGGTTATGACTCTTTTCCTTCTGCAATTAAGGAAGCAAGAAATGAGGGCTGTTGAGCTGCCATCAGCCCACCACAGGTAGTGTCTGTCATCACCTCTCATTCTGAAATATTTGGGACTCCTTCCCACTCTACATTTGGGGAAGGAGAACTAGGGAAGTTGCTCAGGTAGGCATTTCTATAATTTGCTTTGCTTTTATTCTTTTTCTTGATGCTGTTTGTTTATAACAGTTCTCAGTGTTATTAGGCAGCTTTTAGCAGTCCTCAGTCATTTCTCCCTGGAATACAGAAAGTAGATTCAAGGGCATCATAACAGGAGCATTGGGAACACTGCTGGTCTGTTTGGGGACTGCTCAAATCCTCTTTCCACACAGATTTTTATGTAAAATGTAACCCTTGCCCTCTGTCCTTAGTCCCAGAACACACAGGGTCTTGATTTTAGAGACAACTGTTGAACAGGATTTTGGAATATTCCACTGTCATAGGCATAAACAAAGGGGATGAGATGAGACCATAAAATCTATTTCCCAATTTTCAAAAAGTTCTTCTAGAATATCCGTAAAGAGCTTGTGTGACTAATAGACTATGAATAAATATAACTTTGATGCATTATGCAGCATGTTGTCTGACTGGAACTGAGACAAATGAGACAAATAGATGTTCTATTCAGAATAATCAGAATCTTTAATGATAAAGTTCAGAAAAGAATATGCTATTTTTTCTAAGCCTGAACACATGTGAAGGAAGTACTTTTAGATAGCCCTCATGCACAGATGTTAAAGTTCATGTATTTTTATTTCTCCCTTTTATAAGATCTGAGAAAATGGCAAATTTACAAAACACCTAAGAATATTAGCACATAAGCAAGCATTACTTCAAACATACTATTGCTCGCAGGTGGGGTGGGGTGCTGGTATTTGCTTGACTTATCCATCTCTATCCCATTTCTTTTTCAATTATTTTAATTTAGTTTTAATAGATAATTGACATGATTTAAAAAATTATATGTAGATACATTTGTGTCTGTGTATGTGTAGCAAAATGTCTCCTTCCTATTCCTGTCCTCCATCTACTCAGTTCCATGCCACCACGAATATCAATATACATTCTTATTTTTCCATCTGTTTACCCCAAAGGTAACATACTATACACATTGTTCTGTACTGGTAGCATACCAAGGGTGGGTTGTGGGAATGTTCAACCCAGGCTTACCAGAAATCCTAGCCATTGCTTGGAACTTAGACCAAATACATTGTTTAGAACTGTTGGCACATGGTTATTTAAAAAAATCAAAGAGTTGACCAACTTTTAGTTCTTTTTTAAAGTTGTTTTTACATTTCTATAGATAACAGAAATAGAATTGGGAAGTGGACGTGGCTCAAGTGATTGGGCACCTGCCAACCACATGGGAGGGCCTGGATTCAGTTCCAAATCAGGGTTTCATCTGGTGATTCTTTTCTCTCTGAGGACTTGCTGGTGGTGGTCCTGGAATTCTGCTCACATGGCAGGGCACAGGGGCAGGGTCTGTCATGGGCTCTGACTTCTCTTCCAAACCTCATTACTTACAGCTTTGGGCTGCTCTCTCTCTGGCTTTTCTTTTCCCCATGTTCATTGAAATTTCTGGAGGCTTCTCTTCATTTCTACAGCTATTTTTTTTCTGTGTCTGAAGATTTTCATTCCTTCATTTAGAAAAGACTCCAGTAAGAGGATTAAGACCCACCCTCAACCATGCAATCTAATTAAAGGCCCTTAACTGAAGTAATGTAATAAAAATTTCTTACCTTCAATAGGTTTGCATGCACAAGAATGGATTAGCCCTAAGGACATGCTTTTCTGGGGTCCACAAAGGCTTCAAACTGTCACAACATGCAAGCTGAAATATTTAAAGTTCACGAGGACTGCAACTTATTTTCAAAGGGTTCAGCAAAAAAGTAAAAATAACCAAAAGTAGAAAAATGTTACCAGTTGTTGAATCCAGGTGAAGGGTATTTAAAGTCCTTATATTATGCTTTCAACTTTTCTGTGTATTTGAACATTTTCAAAATAAACGGTTAAGGGTAAAAGCCCATGGAAATAAATTTGAGGTCCATACCCATCTAGGATGGGATAAATCATCAAAGGGAATAATGACTGCAATTGACTGGAACACTTTCAAGTATATAAAAATCCATGCATTTATATAATGATAATCCAAAACCGACCAACCAACCATCTCATTGTTCACCATTGGATTTTGTACTTGTACCAATTACTATTCTGGAAATTAACAGGTTAAAGAAAATAATTAAGCATTTATTCTATTTTTCCTATAAAACTGAATTTTGGGGTACCAGATATTGCATGTTGGAATGTCTTTCTTGGAGAAATACAGCAATAAATGCAGAAGGAATGACAGAATTGAAAATCACAAAATTACAACCTCTGATGACATAAAAGGCCTCAGTAATGACCATAATGGCTGCTAAAACCATTATATTAATGATGGATCAGGAACTTTATAATGGGTTTCAAAATATGATCAATCTTAACATCACCTAACCCACAGGTTCTATGGACATGGCAGATGGAGTTCAGTGCCATGCCATTTGGCCCTACTTTGGAGTTTGTGTTTCTGTGTGATGGAGCTGGACTCAGATGTGATCTTTTTTCACAAGCCTCTCCTGTTACCTTTTACCAGAATTGTAGTTGGTGCTAGGGTTTAATATATACCCAGGGGATCTGAATCTCTGGACTGACCATGTGATAGCCAGGCCCTGGGCCTCAAAAGACTTACAAATCCTACACTCTGGTTTATTGGACTTACCCCACTCAGCTAACATGGCAGTGAAGAAGGTCAACCACCACACCATGGAGCCAAGAGTGCCTACAACTGAAAGCAGGAGGATTGCATCCAGCATCCATGTGGAATCTAAGCCCCTCTTGATAGAGATGTGGAGTGGACACAACCCTTCCAAGGTCCATAGGATGGAGGAATAGAATATGGATTAGAGTGGACTTACTGATATTCTATACATGAACTATTGTGATTAGTAATCGAAGAAAATGTGGCATTGGTGTGGAGAAAGTGGCCATGGTGGCTGCTGGGGGTAGGGAGTGGGAGGAAGAGATGCGATGTGGGGGCATTTTCGGGGGTTGGAGTTGTCCTGGGTGGTGCTGCAGGGACAGTTACCAGACATTGTATGTCTTCCCATGGCCCACTGGGTGGACTGTGGGAGAATGTGGGCTATGGTGTGGACTATTGACCATGAGGTGCAGCGGTGCTCAGAGATGTATTCACCAAGTGCAATGAATGTCTCATGATGATGGAGGAGGTTGTAGTTATGGGTGGAGGAATGGGGTGAGGAGGTGGGGGATATATGGGGACCTCATATTTTCTGAATGTAACATTAAAAAAATAAAGACAAAAAAAAAAAAGAAAATTGTTTTAAAAACAAACAAACAAAAAACATCACCTAAACTGTGACAAGGAGACATTGTGTGATGTTATGCAATAGCAAGAAATGGCATCTCTTAGGAAGTTTTCTTGCCAAAAAGCTTATTAGGCCTCTGGACCAAACTACTAGTTTGTAGGAAGGATAGGGATGAACAAGTTAAACAATGAAAGGAGAAAATAATCAAGGAAATCCAGAACATAGAATATTCTACAGGAAAAATTACTTGGTTTCTTCCAAAAGTAAATTGCACAGGGAAAGAAAAGACAGAAAGAATAAAAGGGAATAAAATGACGTATCAACCAAATGCAATATATGACCTTGTTTGGATGCTGATTAAAACAAACTTAAGGTAAAAAAATCTTTTTCAAGAACATCAGAAAAATTTACTATGTTGACTCCAAAAAGATAGGAAATGCCCCACTTAAATCTAATATCTTGGAGATATAGATTAGAAAGAAAACAAGGGCTCGTTGTTGGACCTTCCTTCTTTTTTGGTCTTTGCAGTTGCACTTGGGGGATTGTTGCTGTTCCTTTAGGGAATGTGACAGAGCTCCCCTGGCTAGGAACTCAGCACTCCCTCGGTTGTTGTTTTTAATTGTAACCACCATGAAAATATCCAAACATTTTTATGTACCCTGGATATATGGCTGTAGAACTCCCTGCCAACAATGTGTCCCCTGTCAATAACACCCCACCCCAGTATTCCTCCCCTGCCATTGTTGAACCTCTCTGTGATCCAAAACTTCCTGAAAAGTGAAGCCCAATATATTGCCAGGTTCCATTAATAGTAAAATGGAATATAGTGATGAGTTTAAAGGTTAGATATAGAATACATATTAATTTAGTAAAATTAAGGTAAAAGTAAATTGGGGTATCAAAAAATTTAAAAATGCAAAAGATTTGTTTTTAATGTTTTACCTTCCATCACTGCAATAAGTGTTGCCCTGTATGCAAATTGGCAAGGCAACGACTTCCATCTTTTCCTCAGTGTCTACATCCTTTCTTTTACTTTTTTTTCCCTAATTATTAAGCTTATCTTCACAAAAGTTTTTTATCACAGTAATTCATATATACAATATACAGTACTCCCACATGTCCAACATAAAACCCTTTCCCTTCCACAGCAATAATCTTTTTACATATTCATACTATATTTACTGAAACTGATGTACAGATATTGAGACAGTAGCTTTCAAACAGGGTAACATTTGGGTTTACATTGTGGTTTATATTTTAGACTATACAATATTCTACATTTTTAGTTATCTTACGTTTTACATTATGATTTACATTTTAGCCTATCAGCCCCTATATATTTTTGGTGTAATTAACATGTCTTATATCCATCCTTGCATAATCTTGTGGAACACTTCTATTGCCCTCATATTTTTTGAATGTAACATTAAAAAAGTAAATAAAGACAAAAAAAATTTCATAAAGGTGAGTTATGAATCTAAGCTGAGAGACTCCCTCCAGACTTAGCTTTTTCATTGGTGACTCATTGGAAGGACAGGGAAGACTTCAAAGAGGAATGGTAAACTAAAGCCTTAAAGTTGGGTGGGTTTATTCAGTAGCGATTGGGGAAACAGCCTTTGTTTTTATCACAAAATACTTCTCTTGCCATTTCATCCTGGTCACATGGCAATGAGATCACACATTTTGTCCCATCTTTCAGCCCTTTCCCCTAATCTTTTCCCCCTTTCAACTCACACAGTGTTAAACCCCCTTCCTTCCTTTAAATGTTTCCTGGTTTTCCTCTGGCAATGACACCATTTTCTAAAGTGCATAGAGAACAAGTTCTTATCTCAAATTAAAATTCCTCCTTTCCACAAAATCCACTGAGCATTCACTAAGCCTCATTAAATAAATGTGCTAGTTACCCTCCCACCACAAATCTGAGAGGCCAAATCTTGAGCTAGTTCTGCTCTGGGAAGATCAGATTAGCCAATTGTTGGATTTTTAAGGACATTTTATTTCTTCCTGGTTAATAACAAATCCTGGACCTGTTTTTCCCATAGACAAAAGCAGCATCTATCATCAGAGTTTTGTGGGAAAGTATAATCTGAATGGAATTGCCCTGTAAGTTTAAGTCTTTTTCTGAAACCTTGTCCCTCTGTGCCCATAAAGTCTGCAGAGTAAATCCTTATTAAACTGATAGCTATTATTCAAAGCAGCTCACGTTTCAGAGCAATTACTATTCTCCAGGCAACTAAATGCCCAATTAGTATTTAATAAAGAACAACACCTAGTACAGTGCCCAGGAGATAGGTATTTAGCAAATCCTTTTTTATTGCCCAATTCTTTTAACTTGACTGACCTAAATATCCTTACAAAATTTTGGTGATATAAATAGCACCTATGGTTTGGCTGTAAAGGAATTATCTTTACTAATTCCCTTGTCATAAAGAACACCAACCCCCAACTGAGGAGGCATATGCATTATTACTTTTGTCTTGATTGTTATCCCTGTCAAGAACAGAGAACAGAGATTCAATTTAGGGTAACATTCAGGCAAGTGTTCTTCCTCTGTGTATTAGTTAGCCAAAGGGGTGCTGATGCAAAATACCAGAAATTGGTGGGTTTTTATAAAAGGTATTTATTTGGGGTAGAAGCTTACAGTTACCAGGCCATAAAGCTTAAGATACTTCCCTCACCAAAGACTACTGTTGGAGCAAGTGTTGCTCCACATATTGGAGCAAGAGGGCTGCTGACATCTGCCAGGGTTCAGTCTTCCTGGGTTCCTCTCTTCCTGGGGCTCATTTCTCTCTAGGTTCAACTCTGTTTTCTCCACAAGGTCAGCTGTAGACTATTAGGTTCTCTAGTCTTTGCCTTTCTCCACAAGGTCAGCTGTAAAGTATCAGGGGACTGGCTTTGTCCCTCTTCCAGGGCTTGATTCTCTCTGGGCTCAGCTGCTCTGCTCCATTGTGTGCTTACTTCCAGGGCTCCAGCTCAAAACTCCAACATCAAAACTCCAACTAACTCCTCTGCTCTGCCATGCCCTTTTCTCTGTGAGTCCCCACCCACCAAGAGGGGGGGACTCAATGTCCTACTGATGTGGCCCAGTCATAGCCCTAATCAAAATCATGCCCAGAGGAAAAGACCAGTTTACAAACATAATCCAAGATTTCTTTTTGGAATTCATCAAAAATATCAAACTGCTACACTCTGTCTCAGGTTTTGAAACACCTTCTTCTCTCTGAGTGGGAAAGCATGCAGGTAGTACCAGGGATAGATAACTGTCCTTACTGAACAGCAGTGCAGGGGACACCTGATCAGTAAACACCTAGGGCTACTGAACATGATTCTAACCCTATTCTATTAGGATCCTCGAAAAGTCAAGAACTTTTAAAAGGTGAAATATCAAAATGGATACTCTTGAATGGATTCACTGAATTCCTCAAAGAGGCATTTAAGCTATTTTGGGCTTAATTTTGACCACTGATTCTTCCCACCAGAGAGTTGGCAGTAGCTCTTCATCAGGAGTCTCTTGTGAGTGCCCATGTCCTGCTTCTCTCTCCTTCTCTATCCTTGTGTGCGTATGTTGTCTTCTTTTAAGTTCCGTTGCAAAGGGTTCAGAAGAATTCAAAGAATTCAGTGTGCAACTCTTCAGTGAAGAGAGATTTGTTATGTTTGCTACAAATTCTTATGTGTGTTTTTTTTCCTGTGTGTGGTACTAATTGATGCCACCTTCCTCTTACTTTCACTGTCTGCTTTGAGCTTGTCAGTAGTGCTCTCTCTCATGCAGCTCATCCCAGAAGAGCTGCCTTTGTGTGTGTTTTCAGGGGAAGAGTCTCTGAAATCCTATGGCTCATTTTGAGCTGACTCTCTGTGTAGTAACAAGTGCTATTTGTTTTTGAGAAGCAGCATGCTGCTTTTGGAAAGAGCATTTGGAATCTGGAGTAGAAAGACCTCAGTTCAAATCCCAGCTCTGTCACCCACCAGACATATGACTTGGAATAGTTTGATTAATGTCTATGGGCCTTGCTTCCCTATTCTATCAAATAAGAATAATATTGTCAACTTTGTAGATTTTTGTGATGATTAAGTGAGATAATATGTAGCACTTTCAATACATAGTTGATGCTTAATACCGTACTTCATCAAATCTAAAACACCTTTGATAATTAAACACCATTCCTTTAAACATTACTAAAGGAAAAACAGGAAAGTAGATGTGGCTTCAGTGACTAAGCTCCATCCTACCATATGGGGGGCCTCTGGTTCAGTTCCCAGTACCTCCTAAAGAAGACAGCGAGCTGGTGCAAGACAGGTGTGGCAAGCTGATGCAACAAGAGACACAAAAAGAAAACCATAATAAGAGGTACAACAAAGCAGGGTGCAGAGGTTCCCAGTGCCTCCTAAACAAGATGAGCAAGAGAGCAAGCTGATTTGATGGTCAGGCATGGGAAGCTGATGCAACAAGATGAAGCAACAAGAGACACAGGAGGAAAAGCATGATGAGAGACACAGCATAGCAGGGAATGGAGATGGCTCAAGCGATTAGGTGCTGCCCTCCCACATCAGAGATCTCGGGTTTAGTTCTTGGTGCCTCCTAAAGAAACAAAAGAAGATGAACAGACATAGCAAGTGTAAACAGTGAGGGAGTGGGGAGAAATAAATAAATAAAACTTAAAAAAATAACAGAAAAACACTGCTGATTAATACTGAGATACTATAAATTGTAAGACACATCTTGATTTTAAGGAAAAAATATGTCTTAGAATCAATGAAATTAGCTATCATTTACTTCATGGGAACAGTAGAATATGGTGTTACAAGTATAAGCTCTGGAATCAAAATGTCTCTTTTCAAATCTCAGCTCCATCAATTGCTAGCTGTGTGACTTTGGAAGTATATTTAACCTACTTAAATATTAGCTTCCTTATCCATTAAATGTGCACACTAGTAGTGCCTAATTAATATGGAGCTAATAAAAATGACATGAGACAAAACATTGGATACATTTAGCACATACAGAAACATAACAGTTTTTGCCTGTTGTAGTCATTAGATTTGTTTATAAATATTCCAGTTCTGCTCTGCTTTTGGGCATATGGTATCTTACAGTTCTTTTCTCATTTAGATTAGGTGTGGCCATATAAATTGCTTAGACCAAGGAAATGTGAGAAAGACAGTTGTTGATAGTTGGGATATTTAACAGCCAGTGCATAATCCACTACTTTTCCTTTCCCCTTTCCCTGCAATCACAGGAACAGATGTTGACTCAATGAACAGAGGTCCTCTTCCTCCTCTGTTAATCAAGGTAGTGTGAGTGAAAAATAAAACTCTCTTGTTTTAAGGGAATGTAACTTGGAGGATATGTTTGTTACTACAGCATAATCTGGAATATTTTGGTACCCAAAGTGAGATGCTGCTACAAAACCCTATGTTCCGTGACTTTGGTTCAGGAGTTAGTTGGAGAGTGGTGAGTAACTGGTATTAGAGGCTTAGTATTAGAGGCTTGGTATTAGAGGTGATTCAGGCTCTTCAGTGGTAACTTGGGAAACAAGCCATGAACCTAATGAATATATTGATTTAGGGAAAGAAGTTGGAAAAGAGAATAATGTTGGTTACTGTTGACTGCATTTAACAAAGCTTTACAAGAAAGAATAAAAGCAGAAAGGAATTGGCTAGTTTGCAAGCACATATGAAAAGCAAGTGAGAAAAGCCAAGACTTCAGGGACTTGCAGGATTGGAAGAGACAACTAATCCTCAATTCCAAGTAGTAAAAAATAAAACTGAGAAATCCTTTGAGTGACAAAGTCTGATTAAAACTCAGCCTTAAGGCAAGGATCAAACCAAGGTATGGCTCTCCCACCCATTGTTTAAAACTTCTGAATAGATCCAACAAAGGTTTGGCACTTGGGAAATTCTTTCAGTTGTGGCTCAGGAAAGAGAAGGGAAGTGTGTAGCTCTCCCACTGAAGCCAGGGTATCCATAATGAAGCTAAAAGAGAGAGACGTGGGAGCAAGTGAGCAAAGAAACATATTAAATATGAGAATTATACCTGAAAAAAGAACTTTGGATTTGGCTGCTGGTGCATGGAGTTTATTAAAACCAAACAGGTAAAAAGCCAACTAAGCTTTGAGAAAGTTGTACTGCCAAAACAACCACCAGTAGAAAGGAAGGTAATGGTGTCTGACACCTAATTAGCCACATACAGAGAGTGGAATGAGAAAATGGGTCAAACTCAAAGAAGGATATATTCTCAAATGCTCGTTTTAGATGTGGCAAAAGAGAATAATGGGATAGGAAAAAAATCCTAGGGTAGGGAGCCTCTCCCAGAGACCAGAATTAGGGCCTAATCAGGAGCAGCCCCCAGGCCTAGCTTCAAGCGCCTCTGAAGATTTCTGGTTTTCTCAATTGCCTCAGACCTGAGACTGCTGTGCCTCCCGTTCTTCCCCTTTCTGAATGGAAGTGTTGTTTGTTTTTTGTTTTTTGTTTTTTTTTGGTTATCCTGGCCTTCTTCCACCTTGATATATTGAGTGTGTGGGAGGCAAATAACTTGTCTTTTATATTCAGAGTTTGCAAATCAAAGGAGGTCACATCCAGACATGTAGTGGAGAACTATCGCAGGACACCCAGAGATCCTGGGCTTAAGCTACAGGCCTAGACTGGATGGGGCTTTGGGTTGGGAAGGCTGTAGGTTAGAAAGGAAAGTATACCAAATATTCAGTGACCAGCAAGATGGCCTGTGGTGGTCATTAAGGAGGCTTATGCCTCTCCTGATTCCCTTCTTCTGGGCACAAGGTGGGATTACATCTCCCTGCCCTTCTTTGAAGGTGGGGTAGACATTCCACTTCCTTTGGCCTCTGAAGTATGCAGAGCAGTGACGGATAGTCACTTCTGAATGGAAGCTTTAAGAGTCAGGGCAGCAAAGCCGATGTGGCTCAAGTGATAGGGCTTCTGCCTACTGTATGGGAGGACCCGGGTTCAATCCAATCCCTGGGGCTTTCTGGTGAAAAAGAAGAAGAGAAAGTGTGCCTGCATGGTGAGCCAGTGCCCGTGTGGCAGGCTGAGTGCGCACATGGCAAGCTGAGTGCCTGTGCAATAAGCCAGTGCCCATGCAAGAGTGAGTCATGATGCAAGATAATGATGCAACAAATGAACGATGAAAGGGAGAGTCAAGGTGAAGTGCAGCAGAAATCAGGAACTGAGGTAGCACAATTGACAGGGAACCTCTCCCCACATCAGAGGTCCCTAGGATCGAATCCCAGTGAATCCTAGAGAAGAAAAAAATGAGAAAAGAAGACCGAAAGAGAAATAGATTCAGAGGATCACACAGTAGAATGGATACAGAGAGAAAAAACTGTAGTGGGGGGAAGGCGGGTTATAAATAAATAAATATTTTTTAAAAAGAGCCAGGGCAAAACTTGTCACATGATTCTGGAAAGCATGTGACAAAATAGAATCTCTATCAGCCTGGAACCCTGAGTGCTTCAGTAAACAGTGTCTTCATGCTGATCCCCAATGAACATATGGCAAAAGTGAGAAAGAAAGCTTTTGTCTTAAGTTGTTGAGATTTGGGTGTTGTTTGTTACCACAAAATGACCTAGTCCATCCTAAGTCAAGTCAGGCACATATATCTAATAATTTTATATTAATTTTAGAAAGTCAGCTTCTGCAATGTCACTATCCCCTTGGGAAACAAAGAAACCCTTTCCCTCTAATACTTCCTTTTTCTTTATTTGGAAGCATACTCCCAGCCATACTTCAAAGACTTTCAGCTAGATAATTCAAAGACTTTCAAGTCAGATAATTACCATTTTTGGATTCATGGGTTCACTGAGGTCTGAAGAGATTCAATCTGATCCTGGATCTTTTGATTCCCAACCCAAAGCACTTTTTCTTCTGCACTATGATATCATGTCATTATAATCTCCTCTAGCTGTCACCTTGGCCAAACCCCACATCTGAGGCTCTATCTACTAAGGCTTTCTCTTTCTCTCTTATTTATTTATCTTTAAAGTTCATTTATTTTTACTTCTTTTACAAATCAATTTTATTAATACATATTAATAAAGCATAAATCCATCCAACATGTGTACACTCAATGGTATTTGGTATAATCCCATAGCTGTGCATTCATCACTTCAATCATTTTTAGAGCATTTTCATTATCCCAGTAATAATAATAATATTAAAATACAAAAACCAAACAAACAAAACCTCACCACCTCTCAATCTCTCTATGCTTCCCCTGCCATACATAGCTGCTATTGTGTTTCCTTTTCTCTAGTTTATATGTATTTATATTTTGTAAGAACTGTGTTATAAATGTAATATAACCCATATTCATATTTCACATGAGGTTTCACTATGTTATACAGTCCCATTTACATTTTAGCTTTTATTCTAGTAATATACATGTCATTAGGCTTTCCCTTTCAACCACTGTCATACCTGTATAATAGCTCTGCTAGTTATAAACACCATGGTGTGTGCTTTCTCTTTTATTTGCAGCCTGCAATCATTTTTAGAATGCTTACAGAATTTTTAGGATGTTTATACCTAATCAAAGCAAAAACATATTACTTTCCTCATAGCATGGTTTCAGGTGTGCAGGGAAGGCATTCCTGCTTTCCCTATCCATTTTATGATATGTGATACTTAACACTAGATTATTACTTTTTCATCTAAGTCTTTGTTCTCTGACAGCATGCATCTTGGAAAGTTATGCTAACTCTCTGAGCTAATATCAGTCATTTATACCTTACTGTAACTGGGTTGTTATGTTCTGGAAGCAGGATTTGACATCTGAAGAATAAGTAAGAGAAGATGCTGTGCATCTGAGGAAGATTGGTTATTTGGAAAGGTGGCTGTAGCAGTTTGATATTATTGACAAATTAAAAAAAGAAATATTGGATTATGTTTGTAAACTGGTCTTTTCCTCTGGCATGATTAAATTATGATTAGGGCTTTGATTGGGCCACATCAGTTGGATGTTGAGTCCCTGCCTACCAAGGGAAAACACCCACACAGAGAAAATGACATGGCAGAAGAGTTAGTTGGAGTTTTGAGCTGGAGCCTGGAAAGTATGCACACAGAGGAGCAGAGCAGCTGAGCCTGGAGAGCATCGAGCCCTGGAGACAGAGCTGGTGGGATAATTGGCCTTGTGGAGAGAGCAGGGCAGCTGAACCTGGAGAGAAATAAGCCTGGGAAGAGAGGAACCCGGGAAGCCTGAACTCTTGGCAGATGTCGGCAACCATCCTGCTCCAACAGGTGGCAATAGACTTTGGTGAGGGAAGTAACTTATGGTTTATGGCCTGGTAAATACCCTTTATAAGAGCCAAGAGATTTCTGGTATTTTGCATCAGCACCCCTTTGGCTGACTAATACAGTAGATAAAGGCAAAAACAGGGGCTAGAGGGTTTCAAGGAAAAATGTCACCTAATTTTGTTTGGCTCAGACAAATAGAAGAGGGCCTGACATTTATAATTCTTTTGAATAAATTATTTATTTATTTATTTTATTTTATTGAGGTACTGGGGTCCAGGATTGAAACTAAGACCTTGTATATAGGAGGCCAGCACTCAACCACTGAGCCACATCAACTCTCCTGAGTTGTTTTTTTAAAATTTCTTTTGCTTGTTGTTTTTGTTTTTTTTAGTTGTCTTTTTTTAAAAGATAAATAGATCACACAAAATGCCACACTAAAAAAAATATGGAACACTTCACGAATTTGTGTGTCATCCTTGCACAGGGGCCATGCTAATCTTCTCTGTGCAGTTCCAATTTTAGTATATGTGCTGCTGAAGCGAGCACTGTTTTTGTTTTTAGGAGGCACATGGGACCGAACCCGGGACCTCCCATGTGGGAAGTAGGCACTCAACCACTTGAGCCACATCCACTACCTCGAACTGCTTTTTGATTTTCTGCAAGTCCTGGCTATTTTAGATTGCACTATTTTGAGTGCAAGTAAGACATGTAACTTGACCTAGTTTAAGAAAAAAAAAAAAAGAACTTTTAGGGATAATTCATGAAGTCCAAGATGTAATCAGATGGCCTGCTATGCTGTTGGGACCCATGCATGGGTACTATCTCTGCTCCAGGCATTGGGGAAAGAGCTCTGTGCAGCTTCCCTCCTGCCTTTGCTTCTTTTTCTTTTAAGAAGGAGAGGTGGAATGAAGAGGGCTTAGATTTAGGTGTGGGCCAAGGGGGGCCTTTGTAACTCCTTTGTTCTGCTTTGCTTCAGGCCCTAGGTCTGTCTTTAAATTAGACAAAGGAATTCCCTGGCCACCATGGGACAGCATGGACTGGGAGGACAGCCCCCTGAGTATAGGATTTAAGGATTCAGAAGCCCATTTCCTGGTCTCTTTCAATACCTTTCCATTTGTAATATCTGGTGTACCTGCATGGAAAGAAGAGACAAAATAGAGTGAACCAAAAAGAAACAATTTAGGAATTTCAATGGTTCATAAGGTCAGAAACAGGACCTTTTAATTCAGAGGCATCTAGAAGATCTGAGCTAAATTTGCCTTAGCTGAAGGCACTTACTCTCCTAGCTCTTCCTTTTGTATCTGTTGTGGTTTAGAGTTGTGTACCCCAGGGAAATATGCTCTTAATCTTATTCCATTCCTGTGAGTGTGAACATATTGCAGTTAGGACCTTTTGATGAGGTTACTTCAACTAAGGTGTCACCTAACTGAATCAGGATAGATCTTAATCCTAATCCTGGAGGCCTTATAGAGAAGGCCCCAGAGAGAGAATTCATGGGGGCAGCCAGAAGCTGGAAGTCAGTGGAACCTGGAAAAGCAAGGAAAGGATGCTGCCATATGACAGAAAAGCCAAGGATCCCCCAAGTATTGCCAGCCAGCCAGAAGATACTGACCAGGGAGGAAGGAGGGGGCAGAAAGTCTTCAAGTCTCTGAAATCATGAACCAATAACTTCCTGCTGTTAAGTCAATCCATTGTATGGTATTTGTTTTAGCAGCTGGGAAAATAAAACACCATCACTCTGGAAATGCTTCCCATTATTCTGATTCCTTTAAATATCCAAACAAGTTCTAGATAGTCTAAGAAAGGGAGACTATAGGCATAACTTCTTTTCTAACCGTGGCAGAACAAATCATCTCAGGAGGTTGCCAAGAGAAACTCTGGGCTGAACATCTATTAAACTATCTGTCCAGCCAACATGCCTCAGACTATTTCCACATCTATGACACCATTTACCATGAAGCAGCCCATGACTTCCCTCACCATAGGGACCTCAGTCCTGAAAGGGAAGGGGGATCACCACTGGGGCTTGGGCTATTTATCTGTGTCAGAGAGCAATTCTCATAAAAGCAGCAGGTTCTTACCTCATAGTTGTTGGGGCTGCACTCAGGAGGGAAAGTAATAGGAAGGCACAGGAAAGAAAACAGACCTGAATATTTAAGGTTAGGCAGGGACAAAGGGTTTACATCCTAAAGGTCAGCATGATACCAGAATAAAGTTTTTGCCTTTATAAGGTCAAGGTCAACTAACAATATCCTGAAGCCGGGAGAATCCCTATGGGCATGAGATTCTTTGGGTGGAAATAACATTATTTCTCTATCTTTTGCTCTAAGCACTGAAAGCTCCCAGCTTGATCACCAAACTGCTACATTCTGTGTTTGCTGATGCAGAAGAATAGCACTTCCCCATAGCATGCCACCAGATGGTAATTGGATTCTAACAATAGAACAAAATACAGAGAATTCCCACTGCTTGGCTGGTTTTTAACTTATGTGACAGCCAAGAGCCAACCCCTCCACTCTGTGGTGGGGTGGTGAAGAGGCTGTGAAGATTTTGGCCTGTTAAGCTGTCTAAGAAGCACTTGGTTGCAGGAGTCACAGGTTTACTGGCTGGCAGTGGCCCTGGGGGCTCCAGTTTTCTCTCTTTGGGTTGACTCTAGACAGTGGTCTGCTCCTTGTTCCTGTATTTTCAGAAACTTGCAAGAGAGCTTGGGCTTCTACATTTGAAGCCAGCTCTTCTCTCATCTCTACCGCCCTCAGTGGGAGGCAGTCTTCTGGAATCAGAGCTTCAACCTCAGTGAAGAACCAATTTCTTTCTTTACTTCCATTCTCAGACCACGTCTATCTTAGTTTTCTGTAACTGCTACAAAAAATACCATGCACTAGTTGGTTTCAGAAACAGGGGTTTATTTCCTCATGGTTTTGGTAGTTAGAAGTCAAGGTTTTGATAGGCTATGCTTTCTCCTGGAGTCTCAGCATTCTCATGCTGGCTTGCTGTAATATTTGGGGTTCCTTGGCTTGCACCTCTGCCTCTGTCACATGGCCTCTCCTTCTGGCTTCTACTTGTGCTGCTCATTTGTCTGTTTAGATTTCCTTTTCTTATAAGGACTTCAGCCATATGATTTGAGACTTACCTGATTTAATTTGGCCTTCTCTCAACAGAGTCTTCAGAGATCTTATTCACAAAAGAGTCCACATCTTAGCTAATAATAGTATTTTCAAAGATCCTATTTAGAAATGGTTCACACCCACATGAAGGCAGATGAAAACTTGAACATTTCTTTTTGGGGGAACAATGATTCAATCCCCAACAACATTGTAAGCATCCGGTGACTTTCAGGAAGACCCTTGTTGTAAAATATAAAATTCTTTGGGTGGAACTGTTTTTTTTTCCTCAGGGTCTTGACTCCAACTTCTGGAAAAACTGAAATTATACAGTTAAGGAATGGGAACAAGCAAACTGTGGTAAATGCATCTATAGCTACCTAGATGAAATTTTGTTAGGGAAGATGCTCAGCATGACACAAGTCAGTTATCAGAAACTTGGGCTCTCAAGAAAATAGGCCAACTGATCAATGTTACCTGAAATGATCAGCTGTTTTTCATAGATAATTTCTACAAATATGTCTGTGATGGTAATCTGCTAGATTAGGACATACCTACTAAGGCATTCGGTGTAAAACAGCACTGAAGAGAATCATTGATTTTTCTGATAATCCAACAATAAGCACATATACACAGGACTATAGGAGCCAAAAAATAGAATTATGACATGTGCTCTTTGACCTAAATATATTTACAAACTGAATGAGAGATTGTGCCTCAGAAATAACCTAGTCCAGCTTCCTCTTTTTGTAGATGAGGAAAGAAGGATCAGAGAAGCAAAATTCAGCCATAAAACTAAATGGTAAGAGAAATAGCCTTTAACATATAACTCACATCTGTATTATTTTCATAACTCAGAAAAATTGGAAAAGGAAGGGGTTATCTACAGAGAAGGGGAAAAGTCAAAATGCAAATGCCTTGACCTCTGACCTCTGGGCTTTATCCTGTGAAGGATTCTAAGACAGCCAGTAGACAGTCTGGAGAACCTGAATGCTGATATCCACAGAAAAAGAGAGTGAGCCTTACAAAGCATGCCCTTTACAGCATCTGTGCTATGCAAGTCCAGACAAATCTCTTTGGGCTGCAGTAATGAGGGAAGCCTTCCTGGAGAAAGGAACATTTGAACTAAGCTTTAGATGGCTAGAATTCAGGTAAGGAGCTGCAGGCCTCACCTGGGCCAGAAGATGCAGTCCTGCACATATGTAGAAGGCCTATATTTAGTGCAAAGTCCGGTGCCTTTTAAAATGTAGCTGGAGAGAGATAACAGAGGCCTGAATTATTCACGTAAAAACTTGGAGCATTTTTAAATGCTCCAAACATCAGTGGTTAAACATCAGTGTCAATAATGAAACTCCCTCAAAGGACATTATCAAGAAAGTGAAAAGACAGTCTACAGAATGGAAGAAAATATTGCTAGCCATATTTCCAATTAGGTTTTAATATCTGGAATATATAAAAACTGCTACAACTGAACAGCATAAAGACAACTGAATTAAAAATGGGCAAAGATTTGAAAAGACATTTCTCCAAGGAAGATAAACAAATGCCCAAGAAGCCATGAAAAAATGCTCATTGCTGGTCATCGGGGAAACGCAAATCAAAACCACACTGAGAGTCCACATCACTCCCACTGGGATGGCTATTATTAAGAAAACAGAAAATAGCCAGTGTTGTCGAGGATGTGGAAAAATTAGAACTTTTATGCATTGTTGGCGGGAGTGTAAAAAGGGTTTAGCCACTTTGGAAATCAGTCTGGTGGTTCCTCAGAATTGATCACAGAATTACTGTATGGCCTGGCAATCCAATTTCTTGATCTCTAACCCAAAGAATTGAAAGCAGGGACTTGAATAGATACTTGTACACCAATGTTCATAGCAGCATTATTCTCAATAGCCAGATGGTACAAGTAATCTAAGTGCCTATCAACAGATGAATGGATAAAAAAATTTGTGGTAAATACACACAAAGGAATATTATTCAATAGTAAAAAGGAATGAAGTTCTGAAGTATGCTACAACATGGATGTACCATGAAGATATGTGAAATGAGTGAAATGAGACAGATACAAGAAGACAAAATAAGGTATGATTGTGCTTATATGAAATACCTATAATAAATAAATGAATAGATAGAAGTAGTAGATTATGGGTTACCAAGGACTGGGAGGTGAGGGAATGGGGCATTATTGCTTAATTGATATAGTTTCTGTTTGAGGTGATGAAAAAGTTAGGGTAAAGAATGTTGCTAATGTTAGCACAATATTGTGAATTTAATTAATGCCTCTAAATTGTACATCTGAAAGTGGTTACAACAGGACATTTTGAGTTGTGTATATGTTAATACAATAAAAAATTAAATAAATAAAAAAGTCAATTACTTCAATTATTTCAGTTAGACGGTAGGAAGGACTCAAAAGTGTTGCCCATTGTAAAGTTAGGTTTAGCTCTGAATCTGGATGTTTGTATGCATGAAAGTATCTATAGAGATCCATTTTTCAGATTTACCAATTTAAAGATTGGTAAATTAGTAGAAATTCCTATGTTGATTCTGGGGATTAAATATGAGCAAGAAGGAAATCTGGTGAAGAGCAAAGGGTCCTAGCATAGAACTAGATGTGCTTTGGACTTGGGTTGGTGAATTAATTGTTTAGGAAATTACATATACAGATGTTTCCTGCCTAGATAGTGACCTAAATGAGATGCTTAGCTCCCTATCCTGAACCAACCCCAAAGATGTCACATAAACAAGTATAATGGATCTAAAAACAGCAACAACAACAACAAAATGTGTAAAGATTCTGGGGAGACAGATTGTGATTGGGCCCCAGTGTATGTGTTTTGTGTAGTATTTGTGTGTGTGTGTGTGTGAGAGAGAGGGTTTTTTCCTGGGAGGTGGGGGGGAGGGGGTGGTGGGGAGTGAGAAAGGATCTGGTGCCAAGATTGGAGCCAGATGATAGAAGACTTTTCTACATGCATCCTGCTCTTTCTCTTCAATTGCTACAGGCAGAAAATTGCTTGTCAGGCAGAAAAAGAGCACTGCTGGTCCAGCACCAACTAGAAACATCGGGATAGCATCAGAGCAGGGAGGGACCACGTGGGTAGAGGGTCGATAATAAACTGGGGCTGGCAGAAGTCTTGGTTCCTGGGGTTACCTCTTTCTCCATATCTTATGGGCTCCAAAGACAAACTGCAAAGGTTTTAATTTTACCTCTATCACTTAATGCTCTGTGACTTTAAAAAAGTTATTTACCTTCTCTCTGTTTCCATTTCCTCATCTCTAAAATGAAAATAATATTACCTTCCTCCTAGAGTTGTTGAAAATATGTATTACGTATTAAAACTGGAACTAATACATGCCAAGTGCTCTAGAAATGTTAGCTATTATTAAGAAAAGTGGAGAAAGTGGCCTTGAGTGGCAGTGTTATTTGAGAATTGGGGAAAGAGCTCAGAGGTATATTTTTCATACATTATCTGCTTTCTAAACTTACCAGGAGATGCACAAGCAAGTATCTGAGCTTGAGCTTTTGCTCTTTCTTCCAGCTATCTGTTACCAGCCAGGGCAAGTGATACTCTCAGGATAATATGAGTCCTAGAGAAAAGGTGGTGGTACATCTGCACTTTTCAACAAAGGGAAACTTTATATAGCAAAGGATGCAGACTTTTAATAAACCAGACAGACTCAGATTTAAAAATCAGCATAGAAAATACCCTCAATGGGATAAAGGAGGACAATGGAGACGTGAAGCAGAAATAGTCAAAGAAAAACTGGATATGTTAGGAATGGAAAATCTAATGTTAATATAAGAAATTCAGTGAATAGCAGAAAAGATATAATATCATAACGAACAAATGAAATGAAAGATCAGGTCAAGAATTCTCCCAGTAGATTTTAAGAAAGATTAAAACAGCTGCAAATATAAAAGAAAAAGTTGAGAGATGGAGGATAAATATAGAAGTTAACATCTGTATGTTAGGAATTCTAGAAGAAGAGCAAAAATAAGTGTAGAAGAGGAAATACTTTTAAAAAATCAAGAATTTTCTAGAATTAAAGGAGTATGTGACCCCTAATCTGCTTCCCCTTCCTGAATCTATGCCCTCTGGTGGTCCTTTCCTACAGAGGTTCTGGGCTGGCCCAGTGATTTGTTCTGACCAATGGGATAAGAGCAAAACTGATTCAAGCAGAGGCTTAGAAAGTGCCATACACTGGGACTTGCCTCTTTTGCTGCTATTCAAAGCCTATGCTGCTATAAGGACAATCCCACGGTAAATGAAACATGCATAGCCCAGTTGTCTGCTTTTCCCCAGCTGACTGCCAGCTAACACCCAGGAGCAGAGCCAGTTAGCTGAATGGCTGCCAACTGCAAAAGAACCACCCAGCAGAATCCAACCCAACTGCCAACCTGTTGAATCAGGAGTTAATAAAATGTGCTTTAAGCCACTAAGTTATGCTGTGTTTATTGCACAGCAATGGAAAATTAATATAGAGGATATTAATAGCTCAGGCTTAGAAAACACTAGAGAGGATAGATTTTTAAACACACATATACCTTGAACAAGAACATAAACAGCACAGGAAAAATTTTAAAAGCTTTTAGACAGAAAAAAAAGCAGATGATCTTTAATGGAAAAAGAATCAGATTAACATCAGAATTCTCAACAACCCTGGATATAAGAAAATGGGTGAAATTTTTAAAGTATTAAAAGCAAGAGAACTTCAAATCCAGAATTTTATGTTTAAGCAAACAATCATTTAAATATGATGGTAATATAAAAATGTTCTCAGGCTAAGTTTTAAGACACAAAGAACTGCTTGAGAAAAAAATTATGTGAATTACTCCAGCAAGAACAGAAATGAAAACTAAAGGCTATACATGTAATGGTGAGAAATTAGTTGGTAAATCTAAGATTAGTCAGAATAAGCACTGAAGAAATAAAAGAATGAAAGAAGAAAGAAGGAGGGAGGGAGGGAAACAGGGACAATGAGCATACTCGTAATAACTCAGGGTTAAATTCTGAATGGTAGTAACAGAGAAAGGTTGAATGGCATCATGGTTCAGCACTAGGACTCCAGAGTTAAATGTTGTGGGTCTAAAACCTGCCTCTGTCATTCTAGCTGTGTGATCTTAGATGTGTTATTTAACCTCTTTGTTTTTAGTTGCATCACTTTAAAGTGGGACTGATAAAATAGAATCTATATCATGGGATTATTTTGAGAAGAAAAAGAATCCTCTTGTAAAGCCCTTGGATCTGTACCTGATTTATAGTAGCTTTCAATACATATTATTAATATGAGGAGGGGACTAGAGGGAGGTGGAAGATAGACAATTAAATGAACAATGTTCATTTAATTAGCAATAAGAACTTTGAAGAAATTAACATACAGTGGTATAGGGGCAGGTAGATTAGATGGTCAGGAAAGACCTTTCTGCAGAGGGGATGTTTGAGCTGTGACTTGAAGGATATGCTAAGCCTGATCCAAACACCAGGGATGGAGTCCCACACCCTTAAAGCCTTCCAGAGAGGCGGCAAGTCTTCGGAGAGGAATGGCTCATGCCAGGGAGGTACAGGCCGAGGAGCAGGACCCACAGGGTACACACTGAGCCCATGTGTAGGACTGTCAAAGCAGAGCCTCCACATTCAAGGAGCAATGTGAGCCTAAAACAGAATTATCAGCAGTGGCCTGGGGAACAATTGCCAGGCGGCCTCCCTGAGTAGCCTGTTCTTCAAAGGACCTTCAGGCCTGTGCATGTCCCCAGGGGGAGGACAGAAAGGAAAGACTGCAGTAGAACTTCCCCTTCTACAGAGGGCTGGGGTACCTCAAAGCCAGCTTCATGTATAAAGAAAATGTGACATTTCTTGCACTTTCTAGTTTCCACAGTAAGATTTGTGTCTACTACAAAAGCAATTCTTTATGTTTCTTATTTCTTCTACTTCCCTTCCTCTTCCTTCAATGAATGATGATCATATTTGAAGTCACCTTTGGGGAAGAACTACACTCATTTGGCAGGACCCAGGAAATGGTGTTAACTGCTAAAACAAGTGACCACAGCCGAGCCTGTCAACCACAGCCACATCCACATGGATCTCTGTTCATCTAACTCCATGAGGTTCAGAGCCAATGTCTCTTTGGGGCAGATATCCAGGTCTCAATTCAGTGGAAAAGGACCTAGAGATCAGAATTCAAGACCTTTCTCTGTAGCTTCTTGAAGAGGGAACCATGTCCCCCCATTACCACCACTACCCTTCCTCCAGCCCTGGCTCTGGCTCACTAACCAGTTCTGATTTTTGACCAATGCCCATTGGAACCAAACCTCCCTCTTGTGCTCATAATTTCACCAGCATCTTTAAATCTCCTGGCATTCCTGTGGTGGTATTTTGGTCAGAATGCCTACATTATTTGGGAGATGCTGACTCATTCAAATCCTCCATGGGCCTCTCAAAGTATATTATCATGAAAAAATATTACCAAGTTAAGCCAGTTTGAAACCACCACATTTCCTATAATTCAAAACAAGGAAACAATTCTACATTGTCTACCGAGGAGATAGAAAAGCTGACTTTATCCTTGTTTAACATCTAAACGTGAAGTTTCTAGGCCTCAGTTTCCTCATTGTAAAATAAAGACACTTGGCCAAGTTCTTAAGACTATTGTAGCTTGAAAAGTCTGTGACTCTATATATCTTATTGTATGACCTTAGGCAAGTTATTTAACCTCTCCAGGCCTCAATTTTCTTACCTGTAAAGTTGAGGAAGTGATAAGATGGATCTTCTAAGATCATGATGGGGATTAAATGATGCAAAACATTTAGCAAAAGTGACTGGTTCGTGGTCAACTTACTGGGTAGAGAGACCAATGAGCAGGGAAAGAGCCCAGAGACAAAAACAAAACAAAACAAATGACAATAACAACAAAAACCCAGATAATTGAGCAAGTAATCCCAGAATAACTGAGGTTTTGCTTGGATTTTTTTTCAGAAAGAATTCTTCACACTTTCTCTGGCTGTTTATCATCTGTATTACCTGGTGATTAATTTCTTATTAAAATAATTATTGCATGTATTTATACAGCACGTTATAGTATGTAAAGAACTTTCACAGTCATTATCTTTGTTCTTACCCTCACAACAACCTAAGAAGCAGATATTATTACTCCAGGGTGGTAAGTATGAAAACCAAAGCTCAGAGACTCCCAGCCAAGATCTGATGGCTGAAACTTGGTCTTTGGAAATTGCCCTACCACTGTCTTCCTTAGCGAAAATATATCAGTAAATAAACAAAGAAAGAAATAGCAGAAATATGGAGAACCTATTTATACCTAAGGTGAAAAAAAGACAAGCATAAAATTTTAAAACTATACTATTCATATTTAAAATGTTTCAGATATACAATATAAAACATGAGAGTCTTTTGTCCAGTTGTAATTAGACTGATGGAATTATAAATTCAGGCAGGACTTTACAGCCCTACCTCCTCAGACCAGGAAAGCCAAGCCACTTGCCTCACATATGTGGGTGGATAATGATGGATTTAGAACTTAAATGCAAATCACTGGACTCCAAGACCCACAAATGTTTCCAATGTGTCATATTATTTCCAGGTTGACATGGACTTGGTACATTATGATGGTTGTTTTAGCTCCTGAGATTCCCTCCAAGTATTTGCACTACTCTGTTTCCCCTGTCCAGAGAAATTGTGGTTATCAGAAGCCTTTCTGCTAGACAGTAAGTCTTTGAATAAACTTGGGAGGCCAGGTTTTGGTCAAGAGTAATGTAAGATAGTACAGGAAGTGAGCCTGAAATGGGTTCTAAAGTAGATGGTTCCAATATGCTGCAAACATGCTGAAAACAGCTGCACCAATTAAAAGGCAATTAAATGTGTAATAAATGGAAATGCTACAAAATTGTTCTGTAAAAAAATATGCAAATAGAAATTGCTGGGTTGTACTAACTGAGTGAGAAATGTGTGCCGTTATGAAGGTTACCCACTTTTTAGCTGATGTGCTTCTCCACAAAGTCAGTGAGGCACCTTTGAAAACTACAATGCAGAAACAGTTCTTTTCAGGGTTCCACCGGCAGTGTGTGACACTGGTAGGATTACTGCTCATCCCATGCATGGGAGAAAGGGGAATGCAAACCAGGCAAATCGGGGTGGGGGGCGGGTCATAAAGGGAAATGGGGCGGGTGAGCATTGCTTGGTAGTTCTGCCATGGCCTGGAGCCTGTGGATCTAATTATTAAATGACACGGAGGGCCAGAATAGGTGCAGCAGATAATGGAAATGACGGTTTGGACCAGCAAAATAAAGCTGAAAAGGTTTGTGGGCAATACCCTCCCTTTTGGAAATGTCATTCTATCTTTTCTATCTGATTTCATATGGCTCCATAGTCCAGGAGAAAAGACAACCAGGTTGAATCCTAATATATCAAATATGTATCACTTAATTCTCTATTACAGGCTACTCCTGGGCACTGGATACCTGGGTGAATCAATCAGGATTCAAGTGGGGAAGCAGAACCACTCTGCATTAGGGGGTGAGGGCTTTCTTATAGGAATCAGACCTAACACAATGATGAGAAGAGCTGGGGAGGTGAAGATCCAGGAGGGAGGTTGGAGGATCAGAGAAGTCAACATCCAGTCCACCTGAGAATCCACGCACACTCAGCTGCCAAAGAGGAACTATAGAAGAGTCTGCGGGCAGCTGGGTCTCCGCCGGGCTACTGGCAAGTACCTAGCTACCACTGGTCAACAGGATCAGCAGTCAGGAAGAAGAGCAGGGCGCAGAGCGGAGGGGAGTGAGGACAAACTGAAACCTGCTAGCGTCTCTGCATCTTTCAGTCACTGCATCTATTCTTGACGACCTTCAGTGAGTAACAGCTTCTACCTTCCAAATTGCATCCAATTTCCCCTTTTGGCCAACTCTCAGCCAGAACTCTACAAGGAAGGGGAGTCTGCTTAACCAAGTTGGCACAGGATAAAACAGCCTACAGGGTTAGTGGAGGCGACTGGAATGAGCTCTCTTGGAGCAGAGATTTCAGATTAGCATGCAGGGTAGGGAGAGAGGGAGGGGAAGAAGAGACAAGGAAATGGGGAATCAGAGTCTGGTCAAGGTATTGAAGGGCAGGGCATAGAAAAGTTGGGTGGTCTGAACAATTACATTTTGGGGGGAAAATAGAACTGGCTTTATTTCACTGTGGATACTGAGTCATGCTCATCTAAGCACTGAGTTGTATTGGCTTTAAGAAGGGTCATGTGGATCCTTGATATTTAGAAGGTTCTCACATGTTAGAATGCCTTGTACCCTGATCTATATAGTCAGGACTACTCCTTGGCAAAGGACCAGGACATACAGAGTTGGCTGGAGCCACCCAAATTCAAGTATCTTTCCATAACAGAGAGCTGCCTCTATCTTAATTTTTAGGAGAGTAAAAGGAGGTGTTTGACAGGGGATCACTTACATTATGTGAAAGAAACTAGAAAAGAGGTACTAATAGTTTCACTCCATCTATGCAAAATATAAATACAAATAAATGAGAGAGATGGAAACAGAATAGCTGCTATATATGGCAGAGGAAGGATAGAGAGATTGAGAGGTGATTATTAAGGAGTAACTTTTTTGTTTATCTGTTTTTTGTTTATTATTATTATTATTATTGGAGTACTGGAAAGGCTCTGATACTGATTAAAGAATGCGTAACTCTGTAATTATACCTAATACCATTGATAGTACACTTGGGCCATCCCAGTATATGCTTTATGAATATGTACCAAAATTGAATTTTAAAAATATGTAGGTGTATTATATCAGAGTTACTTAATGCTTTTAGGATTCCAGATTGCTGGAAAATGAAGTCACTAAGATGATCACTAAAATTCATTCCAGCCAACACTGTGCTGCAGACTGGATGTCTAGGTCTTACCTCTTACTCAGAACCTAAGGAAAAAACAGGCCCGGTAAGGACACGCTTCCTTCTGTCTTATCCTCTAGGAATCTGGGTGTGGGGGAATATCTCCATCCCATTATCCTACATGCATTATATTGTCAGGGTTCTTTGAGTTAGTGATAGACAACTTTTGTTCTTGAGCTTTATTTCCTTAGTTTATGTTAATTGACGATGAGAGACCATAATCATTAACAATCATTTTAAAGACAAATGACCAACCGCTTCTTGGTTTAGGTGTCTTAATGTTCAGTTGTGGTTTTGAAGATCCAAATTAAGAATCTTTTGAGTAGTGGAGATAAACTCCTGAGAATCCCTGGATCTAGCAAACCATCTGCACTTTTCTCTGGGTGTGGTAAAATGCCCAGAACCCAGAAGTCAGTGTGCCTTTTTAGAATCAGAACTAGTCAGTGCCAAGAATAAAGGAAAAGGAGCAGAAAATAATCTTTTGTTCATTTCTGACTGGGAACATCAAATGGAGTCTTTGACTTGCTCCTCCCTTTTAAAAAAATTTATTCAGATGCTTCTTCACTGGAGATAATAAGCATCTCTTATCTGATGGAGTATGAGTGTGGAAATAAGACTCATTTTTTCAATAAATATTTATGGTGCACCTTCTAGTTCTGTGTTAAATACGAAGAGGAAAGGCCTTGCACAATAGGTCAGAAGATCAGACCTATGGCAGGGGCTGCAGTAACCTACCAGTGTACCTCAGCAGAAAGTGGACAAAATCACATCTTTTATTAAAGGAGACTGGCTGCTCTAGACCTATACTTGCTAACTGAAGTAGATGTGGTTAAAAAAAAAAATGAGGCTAAGTACCACCAATGAGTGTACCCTTGCATTGTGCAATAACAGAGTTGAGACAATCGTATGGGGGAGGGGGGATACCTCCTCCCCAAAGTCTCCCAATGAATGTCCTGTTGGAAACCTGATGCAACTATCAAAACATTCTGTAACAGCATACAGATATCAAGTTTCCATGAGGACAGAAAATAAATGCCAAAAAAACGTAATGAATGCTATCTTCTACTTTTAAGTTATAAGTACAACTCTTTCTCATTTATTTATTTTTAACCACTTTACATTCCTAGCACGTTGTTAGTGGGTTAGTATAGGCTTCTTAGTTTTGTTTTGTTTGTTTTGTTTTTTGTGGAGAAGAAAGGAATTTATTCTCAATCTTGCAAGGAGGGGTGCACGACCAGTAAACATGGGCGGCGCCTCTAGTTTTTTTTTCATGCTCTGACACTAGCCCTTAGCTCCTGTACCATCCATCCTCCTTTTTAACTCCATCATCTTTGCTTCCATTGGTACTTATCCAATGTTAGGTATTATCACAAAATTCTTGGAGCACAGCCCCTTCGTTTGGAAACTTTCTAGATCACCATGTTTTCTCCTATGAAAAGGACATTTGTGAGTAGTGGCAACATGAGATTAAGCAAAGTAGATAGGGTATGACAGAATCTTTCTTGTTCACTTCTGTATCTTCAGGACTAGGTATAGTGCCTGGAAAGTAGTGGATGCTCAATAAATATTGGCTAAATAAATGAATAAGTAAGTGAGTTAAAGAGGAGATCTGCACGAAGGTGTATTGTAGAGAAGTTCCGAAGAGTTCCTGCCAGGAGAAACACTCCTTGTCCCCAGCCCCTATTTCAAATAAGATCTTTGAGGATCAATAGCTTTCTTAGGACATTTGGAAGGGTATAGATCTGTTGTTAGCTTCAGACTAACAAAGTAGTCTTTCCAGGTCCCTGGCATCCCAGAATAGCTGGATGTAATCTTGGTCTTAAAAAAAGCCATGATCATTAAGGAAGACAGGGATTTAAGGTTGGCAAGAAGTTTTTAAAAAGCTATGTAGAAGGATATCAGTGCATCCTCCTTCTCCAATGTCATCAGCACCTTCAGTGGTCTCAGCAGCACCACCAGCATCAGGCAGAATGTATTGAAAGTTCACACGCTGAATGGTTGTGCTGAATACTGCAGAAAGGAAAAAGGACTGGCACACTCTACAGATTCTACTTCTGGAGGCTCAGAGAGCCCGTCTGTGATTCAGCTTGACATGGACCACAAATTCACAATTAACAGCTGTGTCTGTGCTTTCTCTTCCCCTTTGAGGGACACTCCAGTCCTCCCCCTTTGTAAGATCCTAATTAAATCATAAGCTGATTCTGGCCTAAATTTATAATAGATAAATGAACATAGCAAACATTAATAAAATACATGATGTAAATATTCAAATATAAAAAGAAGAAGAAACATATGACTATATCCAGTTTTGTGTTCAGGCAAACCAAAATATTTTCAAGCTGCAGAGGTGGGAGGATAGAATGAGTTGGGGAAAGGAGGATGGGGAGGAAAGAAGGGAATCTAATAGAGTAGGAGGTAGGAAACCCAGAACTGAATAAAACTTGCCCAGTAACAAAATTCCCTTAAGCTGGGCTCATTGAAATATCGGCATTAACCAAGATAAAGCACCTACAGATGTTCAACCAGTCTTAGCTGTTGATGAGCAGAACATCTAAATGCCTCCATTATGAAAAGTGATACTTTCTCATTCAGAAACAATAATGAGCTGTTTTCCCTGATTCCATTGGGAGGGAGTGTGAGGTACTTCAATAATTTTTTTCCTCTATGATGTTACTGCAATGGAGAGTTAAAGAAAGGCCCAAACTTGATACCTCCACTCACCTGCTCCATGGTTGAGGTAATTGTTGTGCTGACTTTCTATAAATTCTCACTCTCATAAATTCCTCAACCTACTAAAATCTGGCTTATCTTCCCTGGGTTCCTAACACAGTGTGATGATTAAGTTCATGTGTGACCTTGGCCAGGTTCCGTTGTTTGGTCAAGCAAGCACTGGCCTGATTATAACTGTGAGGATATTTTGTGGACTTAAATCATCAGTAGACTGATTGCAAATATGGCTAATGACATCTACAATCAACTGAGAAGATTGCCTTTAACAATGAGAGTAGTCTTGTCCAATCAGTTGAAGGCTTTAAAAGGAGAAGTGATGATTTCAGCAGTCTGAAGAAAGAATTTCCATCTCTGCTTCAACCAGTCAGCTTCCCCTGGGGAATTCATCAAAAACCTTCATTGGAGTTCCCAGCTTGGAGCCTGCCCTACAGAGTTTGGACTATGTTCATTCTCATAGTTGAATGAGACAATTCTTACAAAAATTTCACTATTCACAGATATCAGCTGTCAGTTCTATTTCTCTAAAGAATCCTGACTAATACATGCAGTCTAATGAAACTATTATAATAGCACTATGAACCTAGTCTATTGAATACACACATTTTTCTTTCTGAAACTCTCCCCAGAATTTGACGCATTTAAGTTCCTCCTCCCTTGGCTCTGCCAAATCACTTCTCTTATTACCACAGATCATTTCTTATATCTCCTTTAGAAGGGTCCTCTTTCTTTGCTGACCCTTAAATGTTGCTGTATCCTGTGCCATCCTTAGCATTTCACCTTCTCATGCTACTCACTCTTCCCAGGTGATCTCATCTATTCCCATTCAGTCAACCATCATCTCTAGGTTAGGCTGCTCCCTCCACCTTCATAATTATAAATCCAATGGTCCTACAGACATTTTCAGCCCAAACTAGAGATTTATAAAAATTCACCATCATCTTTCCTAAACTGACTTATCCCAACCATCTCTTTTGATTTCCTTTACCTCCATCCATCCAGTGGATGATGGTAAAGATAGATCCATTATACCAAGCTAGAATTTAGTAGAAAACATTAATTCTTCCTTCTCCCTCAGTCCTCAAACCTAATAAATCACAATGTCCTTTTATTTTTTTCTCCTAAAAATTTCTATAATCCATCTCTGAGGGCCATCCCAAGCTTCAGAGCTTCCTGTGGGACTAATACTCAGTCCTCCCTCTCTCACTTACTATAGGTACTATTCTAGAACATACACACTTCCCTGTAAATCTCCTGCATTGTAAATCTCCATCTCAGAGTCAGTATTCTGGTTACTCAACTTCTGAAAATCAGTGCCACGAGTGATCTTAGGAGGCAGATTCTAAAATGAGATTTGGAGATGGATTATTCACTGGCTAATGGGCAATGACGTCCCATCACTAGTGATAGGTGGGTACTAAGAGACTTTGGCTTGAAGTAGTGGTACAATTGTTAAAATTTTCACCCATGGTGAATTGGATGGTATAACAATGGAAGGGAATACACTGGTGGATTCAATATGTCAGGCATTTGAAAGGTTGGAGAGAAGTAATTATAAGAACTATGCAATCAGATGCTGGGGCTGCCAGTGCACTGGAGAAATATATGAAAGGCTGACGGTAAGTAACCAAGTTAAGGTGAAGTGTAAAAGCCAGAGGACTCATTGGAAGCATATAAAGATACTCTCATTTCCTGTAGCTGGAGGGCAGAAAAGGCTGAGGTTTAAGCTTTAGACTTACTTAGAAGGATAGGGGAACTCCAGAGAAAGTTGAATTCTCAATGTTAGCAAGTATGCTGATTGGGGAGGGCACTGAGACTTGGAATGGGACTGTATGGGTCAATGCGTTTAAAATATTGTTTCCCCAGATTCCCCTGAAATACAAGGTCTGAAAAAGTAACCATTCTTCCTTATTAAAGGCTGGTGCTCAGGTTTTTTTGACAATGCAGAGGTCTCTGCTTTGCAAGACAACAACCCCTCCTCCTCAGGGCTTTACTCTCTCCTTCCCTCCTACTGTCAAATCACAAAGACAAAAAAAAACCTAGCAGGGAAAGAGATAGGACTGCTAAAGGAGAAAAGGACTATACTCTAAAGTAGTTGCAGGACTTGGCCATTATATTCCAGTGTATATACATGTTAGGGACTGGATCCTGAGAGTACTTCATTGAGGAAGACTTTATCAATATGGGGGCATTTTCCCTTGAAACATTATTATTATTATTTTAAAGGTTTATTTTATTTATTTCTCTCTCCTTCACCCTTCCCTCTCCCCCGCTCCCCATTGTCTGCTGTCTAGTGTCCATTTGTTGTGTGTTCTTCTGTGTCCACTTGCATTCTCACCAGCAACAGGAATCTATGTCTCTTTTTTCATTGTATCATCTTGCTGCATCAGCTCTCCGTGTGTGCAGTGGCACTCCTGGGCGGGCTGTGCTTTCTTTGCATAGGGGCAGTTCTCCTTGTGGGGTGCACTCCTTGCGTGTGGGGCTCCCCTATGTGGGGGACACCTCTGTGTGGCATGGCACTCCTTATGTGCGGCAGCTGCACGTTGGCCAGCTCACCACATGGGCAGGAGCCCTGGGTTTGAATCTCCCAGACGGTAGGTGGATGCTCCGTCAGTTGAGCAACAACACCTCCTCCTTGAAACATTATTTAATACCCTGGCAAGTACTCCAGGATACACAAACACACTGTTAGCTGACTCTTGAAATGGAGAAAGCAGTGGACAATACTGAGTGAAGAAGAAATGTCAGAACTCCAACAACAGTTGGTAGAAGGAGGGATCAAAAGGTTCAGAGAACAAAGGATATAGAATGGATATACCATGTTATCAAAGCATAAAGGAATATGGTGGTGAGAGGATCTCAGTGGTACCTGTTCTAGATGGGCCAAGGCCGATGGTAAGAGATGCTGTTACAGAACTGAAAATAGGTATATTAGGATTCTGAAATAATAGTGGTGGATAACCATCAAAAGCAAGATAGGGGGCAATTGTCATAATGAGCAGGAATGGCAGAATGGCAGCCATGGGGCATGACTGGCAAAGAGCTATGGGGGTGGTTAATGGAACAAGACTGATGGACAGCTTGCAAGGACAGCTTGCTCAATCTACACAATCAAAATAAATCAAGGGTGGATGATCAGAAGGCTTAAGGCAGCTTCCCCAATAGAAAGCTGTATTTCCATGCCTGAATTGGTTTTGGACTCAGTAGTGAAGGAAAGACTGGATTATCTAAGGCTATTTATTTGGGTAATTGGGGAAAAAGGAATACTCACTCCTTGTGAGAAATGTTGGACACACAGTCCAACTTGACCTTTTTAAAAAAATTTTATTTATTTCTCTCCCCTTCTCCCTGTTGTCTGTTCTCTGCATCCATTCACTGTGTGTCCTTCTGCATCCATTTGCATTTTCAGGCAGCACTGGAAAACCGCGTCTCTTTTTTGTTGCATCATCTTGCTGCATCAGGTCTTCATGTGTGAGGGCACCACTCCTGGGCGGGAAGCACTTTTTTCATATGGGGTACACTCCTTGCATGTGGAGCACCCCTATGCAGGGGCACCCCTGAATGGCGTGACACTCCCTGCGCATAGCACAACACTCCTTACACACAGCAACACTGCGCATGGGTCAGGAGGTCCTGGGTATCTAACCCTGGACCCTCCATATGGTAGGTGGATCCTCTTTCAGCTGAGCCACATCTGCTTCCCCCAAGTTGACCTTAATACTCGTGATACCATGACTTCCCTTTTAGAATAGGGATACCCAGGAGCCAGGTAACATAGAATCTTAGCTGAAGTCCAAGTCACAGTCAGTCCATTGGGTCCATAAATCTAGCCCGTGGTCATTTCCTTGCTCTCCAAATATATAATCAGAAGTACATATGTGGTGATTGGCAGAACTCCCACACTGGTTCATTAAAATTAACCCCTCCCCCAGATGAGATAGAAAATAAAAAATATTCTTTCCCAGGGTTAATGACAGAGATTAGTACCATCCTTTAAGAACCAAAGGTTGGTGGGCTAATGATCTCCCTTTAATTCACCCATCTGGCCCTGACAAAAATAAATAAATAACAAACAAAACAGACAGGTCTTGGAAGATGACACATAAGTATTGCAAACAGAATTAAGTGGTTGTGGCCCTAATTACTGCTGTCATGCCAGATGTGGTATTTTGGCTATAGCAGATTATCCCAGATTTAAAGACTTATTACATGGCCACTGATCTGGCAAATGTGCTCTTTTTTATCCCAATTAAGAAAGAGAACCACAGACTGTTTGCATTCACATGGAATGGACAATAGTTAACATTTGTGATTCCTTTGGCCCCAACTCTCAGGAGTTTTGATGCTCACAGATGATTTCTCTAAGGAATTTGCCTTTGCTGAAAGGAACTTCCTTGCAAAAACTTATATACCATTTCCCGGGATCAGTCCATATCCAGTGACTGGTTAATGTAGTGTTATAAACCCCATCTCATGTACTTCTATTTGGGATATCTCTGAAAGGCCATCTCTGTGGGTTTGGGTGAACCCTTTGCTGCAGCTGTATTGCAGTTTAACTTCTCCCTTTATCCAATCCTGCTTCCCTTGCTCCCTTAAAGATTTTGTTCCTGAGACCACTCCCCAATAAACCAATTGCACACAAATCAGTCTCAACAGTGTTTTCCCATGGAACCCCATCTATGACAAACACTGAACCACATGCAGGGCACCTACATTGGTCACTGTTTCTTTTTTCAGTGCTCTGCACATGCTAATCCTCTGGAAAGAAAGCACTTTCTCCTGTGGTGGATGCTGAGATCTATTGCCCAGATCCCCTTCAGGAATGAAGGACTTTTCCCATAGCACCTGGGGTTGCTGACAGAAAACAACCCTCAGCTGTCAGCCCTCTTTTGAAGAAAACATCACAGCTCCTCTTGGGGCAGCCTTCTTCCAATGACTGATCATCATGATGGTATAATGGCCTTTTACCCTAATTCCTACTTGGGAAAAGTCTGAAGGCCACCTCAGTTCCAGAGCTCCTATGGGATTGGCTAAGGCCTTTGGGTTACATCACAGCTCTATTTCTCCCTTTCTCCACTCCTGTGTGTCCTTTCCCTCCAAAGAGCATTCCCTAATAAATGTCTCCTGTGCTAATCCTTATCTCAGAATCCAACCTGCAAGATGCCTCTTTCCTGAGGTAAATCTTACTCATCTTTTAAAAACTCAGATGTCCCCCCTTCTAGAACCACCCAAACCATGACCTGTATCCAATCTTCCCTTCCAGACTGGGTTAGGCTTCCTTTGTTAGTGTTTCTATAACATCGTGTGAATCCTGCCATTACCTCCGTCACAGCAATTTTCTTTCTCTAGTATTTATCTATATATATGTTTTTCTCCTGCCCTATACTATGTTGCTTTTTGTGTTGCCCAACTGACCATCCCAGGGGTAGAAGAAAGAACACTAAAGCATGCTGCAGAGATCTGAATTCTAGTCCAAGCTCTCCTAGCAATTTTTTATTATATGTGTCAATTTGCTCAACATTAAAATGGGAATGGTAACCTCCATCCTTCCTGTATTACCCAATCATTAAAAATCTAACATTAGAGTTGTGGTTGGGGGAAACTCCAAGTAGGACGCTCTCAGGAGAAGTTAAATCTACTTTCCAATTAAAAATGTCCATCTTTTCAGCCTTCCACAATGTGAGCACTGGAGATGTCTGCCTGCAAGGAGACCAGTGCAGAGTACCAGTCTTGTTTCTTGGGCCATGGATATACTAATGTAAACATAAGCCCATGATTTTCCAGGCAGCTCCAATTTATTTTTTTAATCAAGATGATTAATTAAGCATATTAAGCATATTTAAATATAATTACCTTTTTTTTTTTAGCATTTTGCATAGAAACAAATTTCTAAACAACAAAAAGAAATCCTTTATTAAACCATGTGACCAAAATTGAGGTTTGGAAAATTACTCGTATATATCCTAAATCCAAGGAGTAAATTCACATTATGATTTATTTGGCTGTCTCTTATGAGTTTGATTAATGTGAATAAATTTCCCAGACTCCTGGTCAGGTCCATGTAATGAAATTTAGTTACTAAATTTTCAAGGCTGAGACTCTGACTTCCTAAAGTTCTTAGCTATGTGAAACTACTTCCTGAGACCCAGCATAAAATGATAATACATAGTGACAATTTATTGAGCTCCTACTGTGAGCCAGACTCTGTTTTGGCCATTTTACATTTATTACTTTACTATTTATAATGACCCAGTAAGGTAACTTATCCCTTTTATACAGTCGATGACACTGGGGTTTACACTCAGTGGGGTGATGGAGCCAGCTTATACCGTTTTATGGTTTACGAGAGGTAGAGTTTGAACCACTTACCTGTTTTACATTCAGTGTCATCACTTTGGTAGCCTGAGATCTGCCATGATGGAGTATTTATATCACAGAAATCGACATGTTACAAGTCAGGATTTTATATATTTATTTATTTTGAGAAGCAGCTGTTAAACATTTACCAGCACACCACTGCTTACAGCTAATGTCCAGCTGAACCAAGATTCAAACTCAGGTCTATCATTCTCCAAACCTTGCTCTGGCTCTCCTGTATCAGGAGAAGCTAGGGGCTGAAGTCAGTACTCAGCAATTTCCCATGGCTCTGAGGCTTTCTGCTCAAAAGACTGCCCCTTCCCTTCTAAAATCTGCTAACTCAAAATAGGGAAAAACGTTTAGCCATGGGCTACCGAGAATTCCCTCTATTCTGTTCCAACTCTTGCCAAAAAAGTCAAATGCTAAAACTGTTAGATGGAAACCAAAGAGACAGAGACCATTTGGCTCCTGTTTGTTCAGTACTCATGGATAAATGCAAAGGGGGAACTGAATAAGCCATTAGTTCCCAAATGCTTTGAGGAGCCCCACTGGAGAGCTCTTTTATTTGGCAGTGAGAAGGACCCCATGGAAGCCTTAATTGACACCAACTAATTATAGGAGATGGAGTTTAATCTCTGGGCCAAGTGTCCATCTGCTTCCCATTTCCAACCATTTAGTACACATTAAATGTGAACACAACATAAACTCAGAACAACCTCAGCGATGCATTACATTTCCAAGACAAGAATAAGACAAGAAATGAATTTCATGGAAGATGACGGCAGAACAGGCCAAATGTTCTACTAAAATCTGGCATGGACTAGAGTAGATATTGAGAAAACAGTCTTTAATAACTAATTCAGTATTTACTAACACTGGGCTGCTCACCAATTTAGATGACATATCAATCCCAAGGCAATATTTAATAATCTTGCATATTCATTTTGCATGTACTGTATATTCCTTTTCTTGGTATGTTAGTCCCATCTTTGCTTTTTAATTGTTAATTCTTTGAGTTTAGAGACCATATCTATAATGTCCTTATAGTCATAAGTTCAGTGCTTTTTTGCACAATAAATATGTCCTAAGCTTGGGCTGCTCTACCAGTGATTGTCTCAAACTGACAGAGAAATACGCCCCAGGGCTATCTGTACAAGTTGACAAAGTTTCCCGCAATACTTGTGTTCGTTCTTGCATACTTTGCTTCAAAATAAGTAAGTGGGGCATGGTAACGGTGGAGCTGGCAATAACACAAGGCAGTGTTCTCTCACACCCAACACAGAAACCACCACTCTGTCCCCTGCAAAATCTGTGGCTTTCTCTGTCAGTCCAGGATGTAGGCATCAAGCTATTAAGGAAAAATCCAGGACATAAGGGAGTCTTGAAAGGAGGCAAAGGAAAGCTCTCTTACCACTAAACTGAGGAAAGTCTGGTCCAGGAGAAGCATTTGCTCTTCAAGGCATAACAGTGGGCACATTAACAAAATTAGCATAACCTGAATTTTGAAAGAACATGAGTTGTAAGGTGAATAGAAAACAACTTTATCCTCCACACATTCCCTCCATTCAAACCTGCCCTATGATACAGTTTCTCCTTACCCCTTGGATGATAACTAGAGCTGATTCCATGGTTTCCAGGACATTCTCAGATAAGGAAAAGTCCTCTGCCACCAAATATTTCAAAATAGTACTGTCTCAGTAATTAAAAAGCCCAGGGTTGTATAAGAGTAAAAACAAACAAACTTCATTGAAAAAAATAATTCTTAAAACTTCTCCATAAGCCAGTCTAGCTTTGTTCAAGATAGAAATCTTGCAGTGGAAAGGAACATGGTGTAGGGAGGTGGGGAGGTGGAGAGGTGGAAAGGAACATGGTGTAGGGAGGTGGGGAGGTGGAGAGGTGGAAAGGAACATGGTGTAGGGAGGTGGGGAGGTGGAGAGGTGGAAAGGAACATGGTGTAGGGAGGTGGGGAGGTGGAGAGGTGGGCAGGTGAGGAAAATCTGAGTCACTGGTTTTGTTACCGCCAAGTGGATTCATTTACTCAGTGCACACAGAAGCCATACTGAATCACCAGGATTTCCAGAAAAGAGTTTATTGCTTAGTCGACCAGCAAGGAGACTGGATGCACACCTCAGATCAGTCTGCCCGAACAAAATGGGTGCTGGGGTTTTATACCATCTGGGGGAGGTGGGCTTATAGGAGTGGCTAAGGATGGGGTGAGATAACATGGGCCAACCAGTTTGGGAAAGGTAGGGTTAAGCAGAGCATGCTCGGTTGCAAGTAACACTTGGTCTTAAAATGGAGGTCTAGCATGCTCAGTGACTTAGAATTGTTTGGAGCTGGCTTTAGCAGGTACTGCAAGGTGTGAGAAGAAACAGTAACTTACCTCGTGAGGCAGAAAGCCTCCTCTGAATAAACATGAGCAAGTGGACCCTTGAATGAAGGAGAAGTAGAAACTTCTAGAAAATTCTACAAACAAGTAAGGGAGGGGCTACTCTGAAAAGTGGGTTAGTAACTGACAGTTTCAAGTGGGTTAAGTGGCAGTCTCAGTTTCTTCCTTCCTCATGTTTCCAGCTACTCTTCTCAGCCTACTTCCCCCTTGATAGCTGGGATTTTTGTTCTCCTCCAGTGAGAGAATGAAGAAGGAGAAGAGGTGAGGGGGACTAGACAGGTCTTACCTCTCTGTAGAGCCATGAACTGGCACTAAATTCTCTGAGCTTATTTAGAACCTTACTGCAATTACTAGAACCTCCAGATGTATAATGCTGATAATTCCTGATCCCCAGGAAAGCTTTCAGTAGTTCATCATAAGTATGTTTGCTACAGTGGTTTCTGAATTTTGGAGAGAGTATCAAATTTATCATAGTATGCTAAAAGTTTTTTACTATAATGAGTGTTGGGTTCTAAAAAATATTTTCTACATCTATTGTGATGATCATATGAGCTTTCTATTTTACTGTTACTGTGTGATTTATATTGATCGATTTATCAACTGTTAATTCTTGCATTCCAGGGCTTAGCTCAGAACTTAAAATGTCATTAGCATTCAGAGTAGATGATTTCGCATCTCTATGCCAGACTCACTTTGGGCCCCATTTCACTCCTCTTTTAGAGTTAGGATTTAGGAGACCACAGTCCTGACAGGTATCTCCTGCTCAGACCTCAGTTCACTGTTGCACTATTTGAAAGAGACCTTGGTTTTCTACCTGGCTCTATGCTCATGGCTGCCCAGGAGGTTTTTGCCACTGTACAGAGAAAACAGATGAGAGCTACAAAGGAGTGAATGTAGCCAGAGCCTCAAAGAAAAAAAGAAAAAAAATCAAAGTGCGGAAATGAGCCTCTGACCTGAGTTGGGGGAGTTGAGGAAAGGCATTCATTCCAGCTCCCTGACTAGCAGAGAACTCAAAGAAGGGAACTTTGTGACTGTGCACAGAAGGAAATATTGAATAGAGGGTGCACATTTGAGTGTCGCAGCAGAAGCATTGGTAAGGTAGACTTTATAAGTAGCCACCTGCTTCTGAACCTTGACCTACCTAGCTTTGAGGTTGTTTTGAAAATGGATGTCTGAAGACTATTATGGCAGGTTCTGGAACTCTGGGATTCCTTGGCATGCTAGAACAGTCTTGTAGTGGGGGAACTGTTTATAGCTACTGGAAGTCTCCTAAAAATTAAAACATAATGAGTGTAAGATCCCTGACTGATGAGTCTATTCCCTGTTACTTATGAGAAAAAGAAGCAGGGGATGCAGGATATAACACCATTTCAAAGGACCCCAAGATAAGGGGAAGGTTGCTTTGCCAGGAATTAGTGTCTCTTTACCTTACAAGGTTCTCGAGGCCTTCCATATATCTCTTCCTTGGATCAGGCAGTGCATCTAGTGACCACTATGGGTATGACTTTATGCTGGCCTCAGAGAGAGACCCTCCTTATGAGAAGAATACAACCCACCATTATAGCATAATGGGGAACAGTTGAAATAATCTCATATATGATAGGATGTAGTCTCAATCAGACTCTTGAAAAAGAAATTTTATATTAGCTTTCCCTTTTAAAACTGTTTTGTGCTTCATGGTCTAGCTTAAAAGAAGGAATGACCACATGGGCTGCCACTGAGGTGGTGGCAGGGGTAGTGGTGAGGTTATTGAGCCAGTGAGGGCAGGCTAGGATCTTTTGGTTTTATTGGGTAGTTGACAACAGACCAAGGAGAAAGAAGTCAGGAAGGAGTTTAAGGGGAGCAGTGAGGGAGGACATTTTCCTTATATCCATTTTTGCCTGCATTTCTTTCAATCATATTGAAATGAAGAAAGGTTAGCAGACAGTTTTGGAGCCACCAGGGAAGGCTGCTGGCTCATCGTGGGGTTCCAGCCTCAGCTCACATACTGTCCTGTGTTCACAGGAGAAGGGGCAGTAGAAAAGCCTGAGTCAGGTCACTTGGCTCTAGACCCAGGTCTGCACCAAGTGTCCATATGGCCTGGGCAAGTCTCTTCTCTCAGCCTCTGATTTGTCATGTAGAGAATGAAGAAGCTGGATGAAAATCCCCAAAGCTCTGACCTTCTATGTTTCTAGAGAAACTGCACAAGAGGGTCAGGATAGTGGCAGCTGCGAAGCCCAGGGGGCGTCAGACACCCTCCTCTTGGTGGTGGTGGGGTGGGCGCAGAGCTGCTGTTCCTGTCAAGGCAGAGAATTTGAGCCAATTAACGCCTCGTTCAGGGTTTTGGTTTTTTTTGGGGGTTGAGTGGATTTTCAGGTGGTCTGGCTCTCTCAGAATACAAACTGTTTTCCTTAGCTGCCCTTCTTCCTCTTATAAGCCGATGAGAGGATTAATGACAAGAGGCTTTATTTCTGATCTTTGGAAAGGCAAGGGAAAGTTAAACAAGAGAAGTGGATCAATACAGCATCATTTCCACTTACAGGGACTTAGAATCACAAGACATTAAAGCTGGAACCCTTCGATGCCATCTGGACCATGTTTCTAGGACCATGCAGCTAGGAATACTGAGACTTAGAGATATATAGTTAGTTCATCAGGATTACTCGCAGGTAGTTAGAGGGAATGTCAGAATTACAATTCAGCTGCTTTTTGCATGATACTATACTTCTCTGTACAGAAAGAAGAGTACATTCTTGTGTCTGGTAATTAATATTTGAAAAACCACTTCTGCTTTTTGGGTAAACAGCTTTGGGGCATCTGCCTTGCTCAAGAACTCATTCTTTCCCCACTTTCATTCAAAGCAGCGGTACAGTGGTGGGAGGCGGAGCAGCTCTGTTAGCCAACCAGACCATCTTCCCTGTGGATCTGGAATCCAGATTAAGCAAATCCAGTCCAGCCTAGTTCCCTCCCATTCTAGAGCTATGCTGTGGCCACATTTTAAAAATTTTTATGTGCTGTGTGAGATAAGGGTGGTCTTTGGAAGAAGAAATGGGAGATGTAGCGAGCACACTCAGGGGCCTAGGGGCTTCCCATACCCTGTCTAGTCCCTTCTGAGGCCCTGCAGCCTTTCTGTCTCTAGGGCCTATGAAATACCTACATCTTAATATGAAACATCCTCTTCTTTTCGCTCCCCTTAGATGGTTGAATTGAATTGGTGCTGACACGGGCAACCAATAATTTCTTGACTATGTTTCTTCTTATATTAGGAAAAGAATCATTTTTTCAGGCATTGAACATATGTTTTATGTCCCTTTGGTTTAGTGGACATGCTATTACAGAGGACCATTGTTTTCTCCAGCTCCTTCCAGAAGCCAAACTAATAGAGCCACCTCTCTCCCCCATTCAACGAATTGCTACATCTGGGCAGGTTTTCTTTCATAAGGACATTCAAATTATTGCTCTTACCCATTTCTAATGCCACTATATTTAGGACCTTATTTCTTTATGCTTGGCTATTTGCAATAATTCCCCAAAGTTAACCTGACTCCAGTCTTTAATTTCAACCTACTATACCTTTAGATCCATCTCCTAAACCCTGCTTTGAGTATGTCCTTGCCTTCTCTGAGTGTTAAAATGGCAGGATGTGAGCCACAGAATGGGGGAGTGCTGGGAAAGGGCTAGGACCAGGTATTTGTTTTCTACTGCTACCTAACAAGTTACCACAAGTTTAGCATTTTAAAACAACAGCCATTTATAATCTCAGAGTGTGTACATCTGGGTAGACATGGCTGGGTTCTAAGCTCAGAGTCTCAAAATGCCAAAAGCAAGGTGTTGGCCAGACTGTACTCCTATCTAGAGGTTCTAAGGAAAAATCTGCTCCCAAGCTTATTCAGGTGGTTGGCAGGATTCAGTTCTTCAGTGCTGTAGGACTGAGGCCCCCACTTCCTTGCTAGCTGTTAGCCAACAGTCACTCTCTGCTTTTAGAGGCTTCTCACATTTTTTCCCACATGGACCCCAATATCTCCAAAGCAATGACTGTGCATCGAGTCCTTCTCATGCTTCATTCCCACTGGCTTGCCCTTCTACCACAAGCTGGAGAAAGTTCTCTGCTTTTCCAGATTAGGTTAGTATCACCCTGACTGACTCATAACCTTACTTATATCTTTAGATCCCTTTGGCCCTACAACATGACATACTTATGGTAATGGTATTTCATCATATTCACAGGTTCTGCCCACACTCAAGGGGGAGCATTATACAAGACTGAGGGTCATTGGGGGTCTTTCTTGAGTGCTGCCCACCACAGACAGGTCATGGGAGAAGTCCTCACCCAGGTGATTTGGAGTGGTCAAGGTATGAGTGCTGGCATGTGCACAGTGGATGGACCAGTGCATGGTTGGTGACTTAAAGAAGGTCAAGGAAGCAGCATGACCAACAGGTGAAATAGACACTAACGATCCTATGTTTCCGTTGCTGCACCATCTTTGCCTTTCCCCCACTTGTGCTCTCTGTTCCACCTATAGTTTCCTACCTCTCGACTTTGGCTCAAGAGGTACTCCTTCCTGAGCCCCTTACTAATTCTCCCCTTTCCCAACACTTGTAGCAGACCACCTATATAATTGGAGAGGCCATTGCAAAATGAAAATGTGGGACTCATTTTAAAAAAGAACTAGTAATTTCAAGATGGCAACTGCAGAGTATTTAATCAAGGTTGGGGCCTTTTCTGACTACACAGGTCAAAACTTATAAATCCAGCCCTGACTTATAGGGCCTCCCTGTTTCTTTTCACCCCTACTCCTGTTCATGTCCACATAGAATTTCTAAAAAATTATGTTTGAGTAAAAACAAAGGATCTTAGGTACACTATGTGATGCAGAGCTCTCAAAAGTTCTCTAAATACATACATATTGCTTTTGCTCTGGGCAGCCAAGAGAGGAAGATGCAACAAAGCCTGAGTTTTAAAGAAGTATGAAGATCATAATGCTAAATCTTTTCCCAAAAAAAGATGGCTGAAAAAAAAACAGCTATAAGAGGTACCTAAAGTTACAACATATAGGTAGCTGCAGATCAATGTTCAGGTCCATAGTCGTAGTATTCAGAAATTCTTCTTAGCCTCAAGTGTGGCATGCAACAATCTTGGGAAGAAAAATGAATTGGCCAAGAAGACAGATGAATAGAAGCAAATGGAGAAAATTAGTTTGATGTTGATAACCTTATCTCAGTTTAATACTTACATTTTTAATTTCTGAGCAATAAAGTCTGTTTTCTTTAAAAAAAAATACATACACATTGCTTTGAGAGCGAGTCTTGGCTTAATGCGTACTATAGAGTAACATGATAATGCATGCTACAAAATGGTGATTCATTACAGGAAAAGTCATCCAACTTCAGAAATATGGAATACTGGTGGGCCAGAATCATGGAACAGCAAATCCTGGAGCTGCAATACCTCTTGGGGAAAGAGGACAGAATGAAAAGAAAACCCCCACTATCAAACATCAAGGCTTCTGGTGACCTGCTTTTTCTAAGGTGCCAAAGACATTTCCCAAATGACCTTAGGGAAGGAGTTGGCACTTTAGGACTGGGGGTGGAAGAGTGGGACAGGAGTGGAACAGGGAGACTGTCCTTAAAACCATTATCTAATGAGCTTGAATAATTAGCAAGGCTGCGTTCTGCCTTCCATCCTGGGCCTAACGGGACAGTGAGAGGTATGAAATGGCTGCTGGCAGATGAACGGGGATCGCCTCTGCCATCTGTCTTCTGAACGATCCTGTAGTACGGCTATTATTTCAGTCAGACACTGGCAGGCGGGCAATTGTTCACAGCCTCCATGAAGAATAGTGGCTGTCAGGGTTTGGTAAGTGCTATGACTTCCCACAGACCTGCTTTCAGCTTGTGTGAGACATGAACATATGGAGGGACATAGGGCTGGTGACTGACCAGGAATTTTTACTGGTCTCTTCGCCTTCCTCAGTCACTTTATTCCTCTTCCTGTATTTCCTGCCCCCTCCTCTCTATCCCCACCTCAATCTTTCCATACCCCCCTCCCTCCCTACTCTCTTTACCCCATATTTACCCCCTCTCTCCTCCTTCCTCCTCCTTTCTCTATTTTCTCCCCTCCTCCTCTCACAAAACTACATAAATATCTTGGGAGAAAAGTTACTGCTGTCTCCAGGAGGCCTGGAGTGGGCAGGAAGGAAAGGCGGGAGTAGCAAGGTAGAATGTGAAAGGGAAGGGAAACTTAACCAAAACCTACTGCAAACTCAGGCAGAGGTGGGCTCAGGGATGCCCTGGTGGTGCTATCCCAGGTAAGGAGAGTTACAGAGAGGAAAGTTAAAAATCACAATGATGAGGTGCCAAAAAAAGACATACAAGACTAAATGTTATGCTCATCCTGGCTAGTTGATTGGCCAGAAGATATGGAAGACATAGAGTCTTATCAAAAAACCCTCAAAGGTAGATGTGAACGTGAACACATTAAATAGCGTCTTATATTTTGATGTTCTCATTTTGCCAGCATTTTAATTTGCATCCCTTCATGGACAAATCTGAATGACATGATTCAGTCCACACCCGGTTTGACGCACAGATGGATTGGAGGCACCTCGCACAGTCCTTACCTCCTTGCACCATAGACTCCCACGGCCACAGAGGCAGTTGGGTAGGGCTCCACTGTTTCCTCCACCTGGAACAGGAAATGTTTATGAAAGGACGGTGCCTGGAGGATCAAGTTCAAGGTAGAATCAAACGATTGCTCCCTAACTTTAGCAAATATGGCAAGAAACCTAGAACCCCCTTCAACTTTGGTTATACTATTTTCTTTCTCTACAAATCTTTTTCCTCTTCCCTTTCTCAACCCTCCGACCACTACCAACACCCTGCTCATAAGCCAAAGCTTAAAAAACCAAACCAAACCAAACTAAACCAAACAAAAAACCTCTCCCTGGCTGCCTCAGCTGCAGAAGGTGTCATATATTAAAATAACTGGATGTCATTAGAAAATATAATTTAAGTTTCTTTACTTGAACACTGCCAGGAAGAGAATTCAAGTAATTTATGTCAAGCATTATCTGTTTTAATGTCTGTTTTACTCACAGTCAATTAGCTGCAAGTGTTCTTCACTAAAATTTTGGTGACATAAACACTTGGGGATCAGTTTGATTCTGTGTTGAATAGCTGAAAGCTATTCCTAGCAAGTTATAGAGTATCCAGTGGTTTTCTGTCAGATAACCTATCACTAGGGTGACCAGGTGATTGATCATGAAGCTGGGACACTTTGGTAATGAAATGAACCTTTATTAATGATTACACCTGGGCAACAGATAAAAACCCAGACTGTCCTGGACAAACTTGGATGCTTGGCACCCTGCCTATCAAGAAAAGGCTGTTTAGAGGAGGAGCATTTCCTTGAAAGTGAGGGTGGTTACCTCCTTTGAATGCCTAAAGTCCTGACTGAGATTGTCACCCATTTGGCATTTAGCATATTCTGCTTTAAAATTCTGTTTCTTTTTATATGGATCTGTCCTTGAGGTTAGGGTCTGAATTCATAGTTCCATTCCCCAGGAGATATCTAGAAGTCTCAAAGGTTTGTTGGTCATGACCACAGTTGCCTCAGTGGAGTTACTGGCTCTTCCTGGTTTTGGAGGGTTGGTGTCTGGGTAGAAGCGCTCTCCTAAGAGCTTACCCAACTTACCACAAATTTAGTGACTTAAAACAACACACTTATTCTCATGTAGTTCTGGAGGTCAGAAGTCCTAAAGTCAAGGTGTTAGCAGGGCTGTGTTACTCATGGAGACTCTAAAGGAGAATCCATTTCCTTTCCTTTTCTACTTACAGAGGCCGCCTACAGTCCTTGGTTCCTGACTTCACCCTCCATCTTCAAAGCCAGCAGTGTAGCATTTTCCAGTCTCTTTCCTGTCTCCCTCTTATATGGATCCTTGTGCTTACATTTGTCCCCACAGGATAATCCATGATAATCTCCCCACCTCAAGATCCTTAACTTAATCACATCTTCAAAGTCCCTTCAGGCATGTAAGGTAAAATATTCACATGCTCCCGGATTAGGATGTGGACATCTTTGGGGGATGATTGTTCAGCTGGCCACAAAGACACTCTTGGATAGATCCTTAGTGGGCCCTGGCACTTTACCTAAAGGTCACACCTATCAATAGTGTTTCTCAGCCTGAACAGAGGAAATATATTCCTGGTACTAAACTGATAGTGGTCTTAGAGCATTTCTAGGGAATCATGGGTGAAACAAATATATACAATAAACATTTTGATGGGAAGCGGACTTGGTCCAGTGGTTAGGGCATCCGTCTACCACATGGGAGGTCCGCAGTTCAAACCCCAGGCCTCCTTGACCTGTGTGGAGCTGGCCCATGTGCAGTGCTGATGGGCGCAAGGAATGCCATGCCATGCTAGGGTGTCCCCCACCTAGGGGAGCCCCACGTACAAGGAGTGCTCCCTGTAAGGAGAACCGCCCAGTGTGAAAGAAAGTGCAGCCTGCCCAGGAATGGCCCTGCACACACGGAGAGCTGACACAACAAAAAGAAACACAGATTCCCATGCCGCTAACAACAACAGAAGCGGACAAAAAGAAGAACACACAGCAAAATGGACACAGAGAACAGACAATTAGGGTGGTGGGGAAGGGGAGAGAAATAAAAATAAATAAAAAATAAACATTTTGATAAATTTTTAAAAAAGATTTATTTCTCCCCCCTCCCTCTATTGTCTGCTCTCTGTGTCCGTTAGCTTTGTGTTCTTCTACATCTACTTGTATTTTCATTGGGCAGCTCTGGGAACCAATCCTGGGGCATTCCAGAGTGAGAAAGAGGCTATTATTCTCTTGTACCACCTCAGCTCTCTGATGTGCTGTGTATCTCTTATTCTCTCTCCTCTGTGTCTCTTTTTGTTGCATCATCTTGCTGTGCCAGCTTTCCACGTGGGCCAGCACTCCTGCACGGGGCAGTACTCTGCGTGGGTCAGTACTCTGGATGGGCCAACTTGCCACACAGGCCAGCGTGCCTTCACCAGGAAGCCCTGGGCATCGAATCCTGGACCTCCTGTACGGTAGGTGGGAGCCCAATTGGTTGAGCCACATCTCCTTCCCTACATTTTGATAAATTTAATGAAAGAAGGGGACACTGTGGGAGGGAAAAACAGGGGACCTACTGTAGATATGGTGGTCAGGGAAGACCTTTCTGAGTAAGAGACATTTAAGTGGAAACTTGACAGGAAATGATCAGCCATGTGAAGAGTTAGGGAAAGGGCCATTCTTGACAGCAGAAAGAGCATATGTGAAGATTAGTAGGTGGAGAAGAACCTGGCATGTTTGAAGAGCTGAAAGATGGCCAGGCCAGTTAAAACATGGTTTGTAATAAGGTGGGGTTTATTCACAGTTCTGACTGAATTCAGGAGGATCCATCTCTGTATGCCCAGCAGAACTGGGCACTGCATGTAAAGCTTTCTTTTCTTAAATAAAACCTACAGTGAAATTTGGGGTCAATGTTTTCCATGGGTTTGCTTGTGGAATTAAGGCTTGTGAAGACCTTCAGAAGCTGCCCTCTCTTGAAAGGTGAGACTACTCACTATAGGATCATTCCTACCAAAGGATTGGTTTCAATAGCCCTCCTAGGGTTGATGCAGTGCTTTCTCCTAATAGCCCTTTACTGTGGCTCACACTTTGTAAGGATGATATTTATAAGAGTTAGCCTCTATCCCTCATGTGGCAATACCAGTCTCCTTTTGCTTTCCATCCACCCTCATTCCACCTCTGGGAGGAGGAGCTGAGTAAGAGCAGAGACAGAAGAGGGACCAGAAGGATGCCCAGTGGCGAGGATTAGGGTCCACACTCCATTACTCTGTGGCTTCCTCAAGTCTAGAAAGTCTACCACAGCTGGTGAACAGCATGGGCAATCAGGAGAATCATGGTGGCACCTTGGGGAAAGGATACATGCTCTCAGTGGCAGAAGGCTTGAGAGAAACAGAAATGTCTTCTTCCAGTCCTTTCTCCTGCTGTTTCCAAAGCCGGGCCTCTCAGTGGTGTGGAGCTGAGGACAGCTGAGTCCTTCCTCATTCTGAAATAATGTCTTGGATTGTGCCTTCAAACATTATCACTCTGGGATAACTAATTACCATTCCTTTACCTTTGGCTCAGTGAATCTCTAAGACTTTGTCCATTTCTGTGGCCCTCTCCATTTTAATCTTGTGTGAGGACAACCAGGCAGAGTAAGGACCCAAATGTGCTTCTGACCAGTCCCTGCCCAGAGAAAGAGAGTGTGCACAACCTTCCTGACTTGTTTCTGAATTTTGAAATTTTGTTCGTTTGATTTCAATAGGGTTTCCCAGGTTAGTAGAAATCAGTTTCTCCAACAGGATGTCAGAACATCTCTAGTTGCCAGCGGTCCTTTCTCATGCTCTGGAGCCTTCCCCTGTAGGGTTGCCTCTAAGCCCAGCTGTCTCCTGCCCTGAACAGTTTAGGACTGTCTCCTTCTAGGGTCTTTGTTGCATTTCCCACAACAGCAAGTAGGGTCCATGGTGTGTCTGTGTTTTTTGAGGAGGAGGTGGGGTGGGTGGTTGGTGGAGGAAAGATCATACCATCTAGTACCAAGGGATGGGCGTGTAGGGGGAGGGAGGGTAGTAGGTGTGATAAAGAAATTCCTAGTCATGGATGGGAATGGGTGAAAACCAGGGGCGAATAACTCACACCTCCTTAGTTAACACTTGTACTTCCCAGAGCTCTTTCATATGCCACATCTTACTTTGCTCATTAGGTATCTAAGGCAGGCAGGGTACAGATTATTCTCCTTTGAAAATATGAGGAACCAGACACAGAAAAATTATATAAGTTCCTTAAGGACACAAAATCACTGACAAAGCCAGGAGGATCTCTGCTATGAGAAAAGCTACCTAATTTTTTCAAAATGAAATTTGCACGGCTCAACATTTGTTAAAAAAATAAATGATCTGTATGCCAATTATTACAGAGCTAGAATCTAGAATTTTGGTCAGGGCAGGTCTGCCATTATAACTTGCCTGAAGCTTCTTGCCTAGACAGTCCTTTATAAATGGCCTATTTCCCAAATAACATTGGGTTTACTTGAACCTCGTAAATAACAGCACCATGACAACCACGGGGAAACAGCGTATGCTGACAGCATAGTCTTTTCTGGGGCTTTCTTTCCTTCCTTGAACTGAGTGCCTAAAGTTGTTTCCAGAAAAGGCATGTTAGCACTGATTTATACTTTAGTGAGATTTTAGTTACTTCCTTTTTTCTCTGAGGGCTATTTGTACTCTGGGTCCAGGTTCATTTTGTGAAGTAAATGGTTCTCTTTAAATTACTTTCAACACAAGTCATTTAAGGACAGTATATTTTGGAGCAGCATACGTGAAATCACACCGACACATTCATAGAAAACTTTGAACTTTTTTTTTTTAGGAGGCACCAGGGATTGAACCCAAGACCTCGAAATGCAAAGCAGGCACTCAACCACTGAGCTAAACCTGCTCTGCTGAACTTCTTCTGAAAACAGGAGTATGAAGTACTGTCAGAAGGACACTTTCAAATAATACCAGACAAGAAAAACTATTCATTTCCATCCCCAGTGCTGATGACATTGACACCAAGGCCAACTGTTCTCTCTTCTCTCTGTTGTGAATTGTCTCTTTTTGGTAAGTTCTTCCAGAATGTGACCACTGAGTTCCTTAGGCTAGGAGCCTCCACTTTCCCCCAGAGCTGGGGTCTATGAAATGACAAGGTCCTTGGTCCATAAAATGGACTGGAAGGCTTGGGTAATTTAGGCCCCATTTGCCCTGTGCCAACATGGATTTGAGGAAAGTATGCCCATTTGGCCAGCCAGCAGCACAGCCAGGCAGGCATCCCATACCTGTGAGCTTTACTGCTTGGTTTTAGATCCATCACAGTGGCAGCCCACACTTCCAGCTGATATCCACTTAGGTACCAGGCATGAAGTGGAAGGATTTACATTCGTTATTTCAGGTAATTCTTATAATAACCTGTGGTGTCAATAACCACCCTCATTTCACAGCTAAGAATGAGGTTCAGTAACTTGCCCAAGGCCACGGTCCGAGTAAGAGTGGAGCTGGAATTCAAGGCAGGGCAGGTTGTCTTGGGAGACCAGGCACTTCACCAGAATGCAACACGAGCCTCTTGGAGTCACCACCAGGGGGCGCGCTGTCCCTGTCCACTCCAGCGCAGCTCAAAGGAGCTGTTTCCTCAGATCAGAGGTGTGGACTGGGATACAGTTGGCACATTCTTTTCTTCCAGTTTCTTTTTAGAAGCCCAAATGGCGTGGCACCTTCCCTACTGGAAAGCTTCAGACTAATGTAAGTGTACCTACTAGAACCAGTTACATGATTCCAGGTCTAAGAAAGCAGAAACTCCCTGAAGGAAGAAAGGCACCCCACTATGAAAAAAAGTGTTCAATAGTAGAAACCACATTTTCGTTCCAGGGGCAGGACTGGCTTTAAGGAAAACAAACAGAAAGCTCAAGGCTTTAATCATTCAGAATGCTGTGTTACAATGAAACATTATTTGGTATACAGGGTTGGATGATATTAAAGGAATTTTCTTTGGAAACTGAAGCATTCAAGTCATGCTATAGATCTCAGGGTAAGCTCAGAGGAGACATAGGCTCATTTTTCCTCCTTCTATGTCATCTGACAAATAATCAAGGTGGCAAAGTAACTGTGCTACAATGTTCCAGGACAAAGGCTCCAACTCTAATACTGACAAGTGACACTGGGGACTTGCAGGGCTTGAGATTCCTGTCCATCTACGTCTAGGAGCATGAGGAGGCCCAACTCCATCCAGCTCCATTTAAACAGGCATTCTTGCGCTGCTTCAGCACACAAAGACAGGAAAAAAAATGTATGTTCTAGAAAACATCTTCACCCCATCACAGAGAATCAATAGCATTTAAATTGTCTAATAGATAAAACATGAGAGCAATGTCAATACACACCAGCAGCTGACTCAGTCACTTAGGTCTGTTTTTCAATTCTTGAGGGACTGAAGGAGGCCAGGCAGCTTTGCCCCAGCAACCACTGTCCCATGGTGCCACCTAAGGAGAGATGCTGCAGAGCTGTCATGCCCAGGACCTTGATTCCTCGCCAGAGAAAAGAAAATATGGCAGCGAAATTCAGGGGAAGGGGAATGGGGTGAGTGGGAAGTGAAAATATGACTCAGGAAATTCTGAGGCTCCAAATGAGACTTATAATGGGGGTTAAGGCAGAAGGTTACACTATAGCCATAATAGAGCTTAAATGCACGTTATATATAATATCCTTGACAGCTTTAATTTGCTGGATTAAATCTAGTAAGCATTTGGAGAAACCAGGTGTCCCACCATCTGGGGCCTGCTGGAGACATTTTTTTCTTTGCAATAGACACAATGACCAATGGCACCAAAAGATGAATTTGGGAGTAAAATGTTTGTGTTTTTAAAAGCTCCCCAGGGAAGCAGATGTGACTCAGGAGGCTCCTACCTACCACATGGGAGGTTGCTGGTTCGGATCCCGGTGCTTCCTAAAGAAGACAGCGAGCTGGCATGATGGGCCGGTGCGGTGAGCTGATGCGACAGGATGATAGAAAAGAGAAAAGAGACACTGGGAGGAAAAACAATGAGACACAACAAAGCAGAGAGTGGAGGTGGCTCAAGTGATTAGGCACCTCCCTCCCACATTGGAGGTCCGGGAGTTTGGCTCCTGGTGCCTCCTAAAGAAACAAGGAAGAGGAACAGACACAGCTAGTGCAAACAACAAGGGGGGTGGGAAGAAATAAATAAACCTTTAAGGAAAAATAAAGCTCCCCAAGTGACCGTGACAGACAGGATAGAGGAACTGCCTGGAGCCACTGCAAACCAACTTTCTTTTACTAGGTAACAGTTTGGGAGGGATTAGCAAAAGCAAGACGAGGGCAGGGAGGGCAAAAAGGTCACTGCTAAAAAGGTAGGGGGTAGAGGTATAAAAGATGACAATTTTTGCCTCAGGCTGGCTCTGGCTATACGAAGTCATTTTAGATTAATTTCTGGGTTTTAAAAAAGCAAAACAAAAGAAAATCCATCTTTTGCACCGTGAAAGGACTAGACTGTTGGCACAACACAATCACATTCAGAGAAATGAAGTGAAACATTCCTTGTGGGTAGGATGTGTTCTTTTTCCAGGTCTCCTAAGACTTTAAATTTCTCATGCTCTGACAATGGCACACCTGGCACATTTGCACAATCTTAGTAATCCCTGCGAATGCTGCCACCTGCCTGCCCATGTCCAGATGGACAAGATGCCGCAAAATGACTCATGGAGGAATTGAGGCTCAGCTCAGCTCTTTTCTCAGAGCCAGTTGTGCATGAGTGGAGAACCTGTTATCGACAGACTAGCTCCCACCCAGGCTAGCCCAAGCCCTCAGAAGAGGCACCCAGAATGGACGTGACAGTAAATAATACGCAGACATTTGCATTTCATTTTGAAATTTATTTCTGGTATTTCCACCACCCTTCCCTCTTCTTCTCTTTACCCCACCTCTGCCCTCAATCTGCATGTTCTGGAAGATAATGATGATGATAAATCAATAATTTTCCCTAAGTCTGTTCCCATTGGCAACAGAGGAAAAGGCAACGTTGATTTTTCAGAAAACACTTTCAGCATTAATCTACCTATAAAATTAGAATTGGTATTGGTATAATTGCTAATAAGTAAAATTTACACTAACAAAAATGATCCTTGCAAGGCAATCGGTTTATAATTTAGTTCACAAGAGCTGATTCCTTTAAATGCCTAATTAATTGAAGGCAGTATATTCACCTAGCCAAACCCTATCTCTATCTTTTCTTCTCAGAAAAGTAAAGGCTGCAGCTTTCCCCTTTCACCTGCAGGCTTCCCAGGAAATATTTCAAAGTCCCGCCTGCTTTACTGTTGATGCCAACCCCGAGGTGGCTGTTCTGCCTCAGTAGTAACCTGTGTCACTTCCCCTGAAGACAAATGGGGCAATAAAATAAGATGCATTTACTTTTCCATAAAATAAATCCACATAATATGATCAAGTTGTCTTTGTAATTTTACCGAGCATAAAAAATTAGTCTGCTGAATGAGGACATATGTTGGCACGTGAATACTTGAGCTGGGCTCATCACTAATATCAGTAGAAAAGTTACTATTAATTGGCTTGTTTTACTCATGAGAAGAAAAAACATAACTTTGCTAGATAGAAGCTCATTGTCTAAATTAAGGTTAATTTTTTAGTCTTCTTAAATTTCAAGGTTTTTCACTAGAATGTGCATCCTCATCATGAAATCCTGGTTCTGCAGTCTACTGTAGACACACAAGACTTTTCTACTAACATGAAAAGTGTGGTGATGCCTACACATTTCATAATGTTTTACAGATTTCACAAATAACTGGGAGAAACAAACTTTCATCACAGACAAACTATTTAATGACAAAATTAGAGTTTGCTGTAATAGTGAATCAATAAAGCAGGTGTTACTTGTCTCTGAACAAAACAAATTATATTTGACATCTTAGGGGACTTCTGAAGAATTAATAATTGTACAATAGACATCAGCAGTGTTACAATTTTGAAAATTAAGAGCAAATATATCTTTAATATCCCTTATTTAGGACATTCTGTAAATATTTTTACATAAATGCACAACCTTTGCGAGCCACAAAAGTAGTATTAGGACAGATTTCACTGTAATTTTAAGTCTAACACATGACCTTTATTTTTTTTTCAGAGCTTAAAAAAAGTTAACTACCGATCTTGCTACATTTTACAAATACATTCTTTAATATGAAACATTAACCTGAATAACTGCATATTCCCTGTACATGGATATCTAATAATACTAGTGAAGAATACTACAGCTATGTTCCCGGAAGAAGTGGTAACACTGGAAAGTTTCTATTCTTTATGCATCTTCAAAACAATTAAAAAAGTCCTTCATGGAAATGTTGTATCCTCCCAATTTATAGTGAAGTGCAGAAAATAAAACAAACAATTTAAATGTCTTCTAGCAAGCTCATCCAAACAAATTGGTCCTAAACAATGTGAAACATTTCACCTATTTTCTCTAGGTAAGACTGTATTCATATTTTGTATTGCAGCACCTCTACAAAAGGAAAGCAAAGGAGGTCACAAGTGTGGACATGAACTTCACATCACTGGGCTCCTCTGCAAGAAGCTGGAGCTAGAGGAGTGACAAGGACTGCTGCCATAACTTCTCTGCTGGGAGGAGGCCATGGTAGGACTTTGATACAGAGCAGTCAAGGACATAACCATGGTCTGAAGCAAATCAATAGAGGAAGCTAATAAAGATTCAGGTAGGCTTTCTTCTAATCCAGGCTATTGCCAAATAAGACTTACATCTAAAAGGATAAACAGAGTGAGGACAGAGGGCAAGGAATGGAATACTCGTATTTATGGAGAATAACTATCACAACTCTATCAGGAAGGAAAAACCTCAAATTTCACAGTACACTTATGACTTCATCCTCTGCTACTTTAGAAGTAGCTTCCCCAAAACTGTTGTTAGATAGTTGGCAACAAATTATATTGAGTTTCCCAACAGTCAAGGGTTTTAGATTTATACACTTTCAATTATTTACGCCAACTAACTATCTCTGAAGCTAGAATCCAAATTGGGTAGATGAGAGAGAGAGAGAGAGAGAGAGAGAGAGAGAGAGAGAGAGAGAGAGAGAGAGAGAGAGAGTGTGTGTGTGTGTGTGTGTGTGTGTGTTTTGAGGTCTGAAAATGAAAACCAATTTGGGATGTTATCTGGGGCTTTTTTTCAGAAGTTACTAAAAAAAATGACTCTAATGGTATTCACTAGATGGCAAGTTCTTTGCTTAACTTTTTAAAGTACCAAATACTATAGTTACCTTACATATTTCACTATATAAATTTTATAGAGTATTCTTTAACTGGATCAGCTCCCGAAGGGGATTTAGCAATTTGTCACAGGCGAATACCTTCTGTCTTTTGACATATGCTGCCCAAGATATCCTCTTTCCCAATAGTTAAACTTTCCATCTCCTTGGGATGGCTTTATCAGAAGAACTTAGGCTATTTAAATTGGCAATAATAATGCAAAAGTCATTTAATGTTATATAAGAGGCTACAGAACACTTGGACTCCACCAGCTTGTTGGGCTGAAAGGGGTCTTGAAGACTCGGGCAGCTTAAAAATCCACACACTAAACAGCAGCTGAGAATGTGCCTGGGATGTGCAGCCTGCCTCCTTGTTTCATGAAGAAATGCACAGCTTTTATGCTTAGCATTTTAACACTTTAGGAAACAAAACTCCCAGACGCCAAACCCACTAATATCTGGAGTAATACAAAATCAGGTGTGTGAACCAACTTTATTAAAGTTGACTGCAGTGTGAAGCCTTTGTGGCTGTGCTGTTGTTTGTCAGACCAGGAAGGCTGCAATTGCCATGAAATGCAATTTGTTAAGAAAATCATAATTTAAATTATATTAAATAGACAGACAACAGTAACAACATCAAAACCCCAAAAATCAGGTATCAAGAAAACAAAGACAATTTTCCAAGGACAATGTGAGAGTGTCTCTAAAATATGCATGACTTTGTAAAAAGAAAAACAAATGGTTTTAAATGTAGTATCTTTTCACATTATCACTTACACAGACCTTGACTGGACAAATCAATTCTTGATAAAAATCCAAGCTCTTTATAATATTAGCTTTTGAGACAATGACAAAAGAAATAGCCAGAAATGCACAGGTTTTGAAATAGGCTTTTCCTTAGGTCTTTCACCTCAAATTTTTTATCCTTCATATGGTAATTCCAAATTGTCAGCCTGGAAACAAGTAGCAGTAGTATTTAAACTGTAGCTCAGAAAATAGATTTCTATATGTGATAGTGATTTTCTTTTTGAATGGTGGTGATGTTCATGCAAAAGATTACTACATAAAGAGCAAAATTTAAGACTGCTGTTTCCTGATAAATCCAATTGTTTTCCATAATACAGACTTATGTCTCAGGATATAGAATCTTAACCTTCAAACCAAAAGCAGCTAGGAGACTGAGTAAACCCAATTAATGTTTGACTTTTATTTTCATCCAGGACAATAACATATGATGTCACCACATTAAACTGTTTTCCTGTTTAATATCAGGAAAAAAAATACATGTTGCTAGTTAAGATCCAGCTAGGTTAATCATTTGGTCCATATTTCATATTCAAACTATTAAAAAAAAAAAAAAGGAAAACACATACACACACGCACAAGTTGGAAAAACCACAAAATGAAGCTGATGCTACTGTAGCATTTCTTAGCAAGTTCATTAGGGAAATATATAAACACAACGTATTTTCTTTCATATTAACATCTGAAAAAGAAAAAAAAAACCAAAAAACCTGAATGTCCATATACTGGAAAAAAGAAGCAAGCAGAGGTCTGGAATTCTTGTAAAAACTGCTGGACAAACTTTTCCATTTCTCTTAAGCGGTCACCAGGATAGGCAGTTTTCAACATTTGTGCTTCATGGCAAGCTAAGGAGAGAGGAGTGAGAAAAGTAAGACCGTATTAGCAGCAGTGTGTTTACTCCATGAGGGGCCCGAGGATTCACTGTGCTGCTCCTCTCCACGTTGATGAGAGCAGCATCACTGTTACTATCCAGAGGCTCCTGATAAATGCCCCTTGTTCAAGCATTCTGTTTGTTACTCCTCCTTACAGCCATTTGATTGGCACATGTGCTGAGTGTGTGTTGACAGGTGAGGGAGACTGCCATGTGGTGTTGCATCATACCATTGAAGGAACAAATGGAAAAAACAATGCACAGATGGAATGAGTGATTTACCCCAGGAGCTGGTGGCCTTTGGGCTCCCAGGCTACTAGTTACTAGGTATCTAGTAACTATTCACTGACATCTCATAAAATATTAGAAATTAGCAAATGGTGAAAGATCTGCAATAATCCATTTTAGTATCCAGCCTAGACACTCAAACAAGTCCAAAGCACTTGACAATTAAATGGGATTATTGGCCAGGGCTGAACAATAGACCAACTTCAGACCTTGATTTGCTACTCCTCCCACTGGTATTTGAGAAGTATTAACCATGAACATCTGATGAGTGCTGCTGCCCTGCTGGCCTTCAGCTAAGGGGCTTGCTGCCACTCGCTCACAGATAAGAATCTTCAGCAGCAATGGCACTGCTGCTCCAACCAGGCCCTGTTACCTCCAAGGTGCTGCGGGAATGCCCCTAGCTTTGGTCAGGGGAGCCCCCACCAGCCAGGGCTGTGAAAGCTGTTTCACAGAAATAAAAATGGACTGGACATTTTGTTTTTGAGCTCTTTTTGCAGAAAGTGGCATCATTCTCATGCTATCTAGTTTTTTTTCATTCCCTGGAATTAGGGGCTTTAAAATATGGAAGGCAGGATGGCAGAGCAGGAAGAGCATGGGGTGGGCGTGGTCAGGATTCCTGGGTGCTGCTGCTTTCCCGCTACAAACGTGCTGTATGAGCCTTGTTCTAAAGCCACAATTGCTCCATACCTCAGTTTCCTCTTTGTCTATAAGACTGTCTCCAAGTCTAAATGCTGATGGATTAATTAGGATGGCAGAGTTCCTACAGGAGAGGAGTTTAAACTATCTTCCTCCTATAGGTTTCTCCTTAATATTTTATGGGAAGCTTTCTCCTTTAATGCTGTGTAACCTATACTTGATGGGGGGTGGTGCGCACTTTAAGAGGTCTGGGCGCTTGAGGTTCTTTCTGGCTCAGAGACCCCAGGGAAGCAGGTGACTGTAGGGACATAGCCATTTCCTCCCAGTGAGCAGAGAAATGCCACTCATCCCTCCTTTCCCCCAAACATAGGCTTGTGGAAAACAGGGCAGTTCAAGGCTCCTTTCTGGGAGAAATGTCATCTGAGGATGCCTAGGTGTAGATAATCCTCTTGCCTGCTGACTCACCACCCCTGGCGGACCGTCAAAGCACAGCACATGCTGCAACGCTGTGCTTTTTTGGGTCAGGGGAAAGCGAGCAGGCCTGCCTCTGTGGTTTACTTGTACTTTCCTAAGGGTTGAGGCTATGCTAAGCCCACAACTCAAGAAAGAACCACATGTCCTCAAGCCAGGCTAAATGGAGCAGGGTGGGTGGCTAAAGCGAGGAGCTGAGAGGAACATTTTCCATGTGCTCTAGGGAAGACAACCATCCAACCACCTTGATGGCAGGGTCACCTGAAAGTGATCCACTTGCTAATATATCTAGGTCATTCTGGGAGCCCTGAGGAAAGGCAGAAGATCTTGTTTCTGGCCATCTAGAAAGGTGCAGCATCCTCTCTAGTAAGGGCTGGGGGTCCTTATTCAACCAGAGAGCACTGACGAATGTCACTTGGAAATGCTGCTGTCCTGCTCAGAGCTCTACCACGGGCACTGCTTGCCTTGTAAACACAGCCCACCCCTTCTGAGTCAACAGAGCCACATCTGTCTGGGAGTTGGAAGGCCCAGGCTCCAGCTCGGAGCCCTCCCTGCCCCAGCATGGTCTGGGCCCATGAACTGACCTCTTCACGGTCAGCTTACTCTAGAGGGTCCAAATCAGGAGTCCCAGCCCCTGGGAAAACAGCCACATCTTATCTGAAGAGGCCAATCTGCTTGTCAGGAATACTGCCAGTGCTGGGGTGATTCCTAAGTACACACCCCAAGGGTGAAAACTGCAGGTCCGCCTAGGGCATTGTGTCTCTCACATTTCCTCTTACACACCAACAGACACTAACTTCCCCCAGCCTCCTCCCACTTAGGGAACCTATCAGAGGGGAAACCAAAACAAACACAGACTGCACCTGCCCCTGCCCCAATCCATTTCCACTGAAAGCAGGTAACTGGTTGCTCTGGACTCTCCTGTTGGTCAGAGCAGGAGGCCCCTTCACCTTAGTTGGCCTACTCAGTTCCTGTTCCCATAGCAGCAGCCCTTAGGAGACCCACCCACCTCACTTTCCCTTTGGGTTTGGAAGGCAGTTTGGGAGGGCACAAAACCTTGACTCCCACTGCTTCCCTGTCCTTGTACTGGGAATCCTCCATTACCAGTTAACTTTTCTCCAAACCCCATATAGTGCTCATTAGGTGACTGAACAGGGCACATTCACCAGAAGCTCTTTTTTTTTTAATAGAAAGAATTGTGATCATTATTCATTTAGATTTATATGTGCCAGGTACTGTGCTAATAGCTTTAAATGTTGAACTCACTCAGTTCTCTTAATACCCTAGGAGGAAGATTCTGTTATTAATTAGCCCTGTTTTGCTGATAAAGAATCTGGGGCTTAGAAAAATTAAGCACTTGTCCAAGGTCCCTGAGCTAGTAAATGATGGAGCTGGATTCAAACATAGGATGTTAACTACTATGCCTTCCCAACTACCCAGCAAACTTGGCCACAATATCAGGGAAACAGGGCGGTCAGGGCCAAAATCTCTGGCCATCTGGTTATGTTATTCTAGCCAGTGTTTGTACAATCCCAAGGGAAGTCTATGTGGATGACATCCAGGGATTGTCGACTCCACCTATAGGAAGAAAAATTTCAGTTTTCCTTGGTACTCTGGTTCATGGTTTAATCATTAACCTTAACTCTTATTTTAGCAGAATTTTATCAGTACACTGTTTATTGTTCTATTCTGTGTGGTAAGACCTGAAAGATATTTGCTTGTCTATCACCCTTTCCAGACCTGAAGGCAGTTATAAAGTTATTCCCTTTAGCCTTCTCTTTCACAAATTAACACTTTAAATGTTCCCACAGATTTCCACGGTCCATCCCATTTTAACCACTAAATTGCTGTTATAAATTAGGCGGGGGCTAGAATTCTAGCATGTCCAACTCATCACTATTTCTGTATCACAAAGACTGAAGAAGGGAGGAAAGGGAAAATGGAAACCATAACCCTGAGCTTCCACCCCACTGCCACAATGCCCCGACAAACTGTGCCTGGTCGCCCGCAGGGCTGCGTGCATTTTCAGACAGATCTGGACAGCCGTGCTCAGGGCGCCTGAAGCGGGGCCCCTGGCAGCAGGTACAGGGATAGCCTGACACAACAGAGCTAACAGTGTGAGCAGACACATCTGGGCAAAAGAGATACAGGAAAGGGAGGCAGGGAGCACCCAATGGGAAATGGTGAGCCTCCGGGAAGGTCTCTGGAAAGGCTGTTTTAGCTTGGCTGGGGGTACTTTTCTCTTTACTCTTCAGGCTCTCCACTCGTGTTTCCTTAGTGGAAGCAGGTTTCTGTTGAAGTGAAAGGTCACCTGAAAAGCATATGTGAAGGGTCAGATCATGAGTCTGAGAAGCCAACCCAAGCCTTCAGCAGAAGTTGTTTCTGGAAACTTAAATTCAGATCACTAGCCAGAAAATCACTCTTGTTTGATCTGACGCAAAAGAACAGTAATAAATTCTATCTGCTGACCAACAGGGCTGCCTTCTCTTTCCTTCAGTTTGTGCATTAGATAGCGGGCTGCCAATAAAAACTCCCCTTTCCCCTTCTGAAAGGCACTCTTCTTTGTGAGTGTGAACGTGCGTGTGTGCCCACAATCATGGGGGAAAGGCCGTTTTGTGTGCTCAGAAGCAGGAGGCAATCCTGCAGGCAGTTCTGCACCAGGCAGGAGTTCCAGATCAGGGCCCTGAAATAACAATCATCCCCGACTGGAGGGAACACTAGCAAGGGGGACTATGAGTATGGTGAAGAGGAAAATACAGGAAGCCTGGCTCAGGGTGGGGAAGGGCCAGCGAGGAAGACTGAACACCGGTCTGCCTACCGCCCTCCAGGGAGGTTTTAAGCACTGCCCAATGGAAGAGGGACATTCTGAGAATGGATCTTTCTCCTCTTTTCTTTTCCTCCCCTTATTCCATTCCCTGAAACTTGAGCCCTGAACTCTTGTCCACATTTCCCAGAGATCCAAGGTCAGAGATAGGGATGAGGGCATCAGAAAGGAAAGGACCGAAGAAACAGGACAAGAAGACTCTTACGGGGAAGTGGACTTGGCCCAGTGGTTAGCGCGTCCGCCTACCACATGGGAGGTCCGAGGTTCAAACCCCGGGCCTCCTTGACCCGTGTGGAACTGGCCCATGCGCAGTGCTGATGCGCACAAGGAGTGCCCTGCCACGCAGGGGTGTCCCCCGCGTAGGGGAGCCCCACACCCCCAAGGAGTGTGTTCTGTAAGGAGAGCCACCCAGCGCAAAAGAAAGTGCGGCCTGCCCAAGAATGGCACCACACACACGGAGAGCTGACCTAACAAGATGACGCAACAAAAAGAAACACAGATTCCCGGTGCCACTGATAAGGATAGAAGCGGTCACAGAAGAACACACAGCAAATGGAAACAGAGAGCAGACAACTGGGGGGCAGGCAGTAAGGGGAGAGAAATAAATAATTAAAAAAAAAAAAGAAGTCTCTTATGACTCAGGTACTTACTTAATAGCAGGTGGGAATTGTATAAAAGGACACACACATGCACATACATACACACACACAAAAGATCTGACTTTGTATCTCCTATCATGGGAAACTTACTAAAATACAGTTTCTTGGCACCGAAGCTCCCTGACAACCCAGAGCTACCAACTGGCCCCTCTGCAGGACCCACCTTATGAGCAGTTTCTGCAAACTGCTGAGCACTGTTCTTCATGTCTTCTGTCTTCTCCTCTGCTCGGCCTAACCGCTCCCCACGCTCGTTCAGGGCCTGGCTCGCCTTCTGTACTGCGCTGGTCACGCTATCGGCAGCTGAGTGGAGGATGCTGTTTCCTGAAAGAAGCAGAGCAAGAGCGTCAGAAGCTGGCTTGGCTGACCTGGCTGCTAGGAGGGAGTTCCCTCGAAGAGCAAGGCAGGTCACCCTCCAGTAAAGCCGCTAGTGTCTAGGAACTAGTGTCTAGGAAGCCTGACTCACTTGTAGGGGAAAACCCATGACTGCAGAACCTGGGCAAATGCTGAATGCTTCTCTCCTGCTCCCATCATGGACACATCCCTCATTTCCATTCTATCAATGTTCTGTCTGGTGAGGTTCACAAGGAAGGGAGGGTCCATCTGGATTTAGGACATGGCTTGTATTGGTAACTGGAAGTCCTGGAGAGGTCATAGAATTAGGCAAGTTCAAGGACACACACCTGGATATTGTATTTCCTTTGAACAGGGGTTTAGGCATTACCTATAGGAAAACTGGGACCCTAGAACTTTTCCAGGTATGAGCCTGTAATTCCTTTCAACTCTTCCTTTCCATTTCACCCCTTCACCCAGCAGTATGCCACACCCCATGTTAAGTGACCGTGAACCACCCTCAAAGTTCAGAGTGAATGTGTTGGCTACCTCCTTCGAATCCTGTGCCATGCCTCGGCTGACTGCCCTTCTTGTCTCTGACCTCTAATATATGAAATATGGAGCCTTAGCACTTCAGTTAACCACTAGGTAGAAAACAGTATGAGAAACCAGCCCTAAAAGAAAGTTTGCATTTGACAAATTGTGGAATGATGATAGTAAGCAGGTTGAAAAATCAACACATCACAAAGGGTCATGCATCTCTGACATCCTTCTGTCAGGACTGGGAAACCATTTACCAGCAAAGAACTGGCAGATGCCCTACCCAGCAACACTCAAATTGACAACCAAAGGAAATTTATAACAGTATTCTGTTAACATTGAGTGGAAGCTATTTAATGGCATTTTATGTAATAGCTTTATGTCTTTGAATAAGTTTATTACATCATTTAGCTTTGTACCTGGAATGGATGCATCTAGCCACAGACAGGCTTTTAATAGAAATATAATTTCTACCAGTCTCAGATGCAAAGGCTCCCTAATTTCCCCTCTGTGGGAACCATTTGTGGTTTGTAGAAAAGATCTCAGACAAAGCAAATGCCTGTCCCAGAGGAAGTACTTAGTAAATTGTTTTTGGGGGATGGGTTTCTTCTTCTTTGGAGGATGGTATTCAAGGGCTTCAATTATATTCTAAAGGAAGAAGAATGGGGGTAAACTTAGTTTTACTCAGCTGTGTCAAGCACTATGTAAGCCAAGGATAAATTGGCACAGATTAAAGGGGACCAAAGGAGATGCTGCTCTGGAGAAATCTAGGTGAACAGAGGGTTGGAACAGAAGCTCTAAGTCTTCAGGACAGATTTAGGAGAAGTCTGGGTTTTCCTTTGTTTTTCCTGATACTCAGGACTAGGAGAGCCCATCACCACTGCCTAACCCTGGAATGGCATTTTACATTCCTAAAGCATCTTCACAAATACCTCATTTGAGTGTTGCAAAGGTTCTGCTGAGAATACAGAGACTAATGGAGATTAAGTGGCATGCACAAGATCATACCACTTGGGAAATGACACTGGTTGTTCTGGATCTTGGTCTTCCAATGATTTTTTCCAAGTCTGTACCTTCTTCTTTGCAAATATGGTGGTGGTCATGGAAAGCAGACATTATGACAGAGCTATGGACAGACTAGCACAGATAGGTTTTGAGAGGTTATTTCCCAAGGTGATCCTCTTGGTAAATTAAGAGTTACTGCCCCACACCACATTGCCAGTCAGTGCTCTCAGGAAAGATGGGGACACTGAAGGAGAAGGAGGGAATGGAAAGTTTATGGGAGTGTGGAGAGGGCACAAGAAAATCCTCTCCCTTTCCAGCTTCCTCCCACAAACCCACAGCTTCACCACCAGAGGCTTGGGAGAAGACAGGGTAGGCAATCTGCAACCTCACAGCTAGGAACAGCAGCATTAAGTCCAAGGGCTTTTAGGATTAGCTACCATAAAAACGAGAGACTATATAACCAGGACCTGTCCTTACACATCAGAATTGACCCTGATGATCTCCTAAGAGTTATACACATCTGTGTTCCTAGAATTAATCTGTACAGTGTAAGTTATACTGTTTTCTTGTTATGACTTCCTTAAAATTAATCTAATACAGGTGTTGTCAGGGAACACTGCACCCATTTTCATTTGATACTAATTAACCAACAGACATAGTAACTGAAAGAGGGAACCAGATGTTGTCTTCACTACTCAAAGATGATTTTGCTGACCATCATCAATAGGAAATCCACTTGCAGTTATTTTCTGACATGAGGATGGATTTAAACAAATCTCAATGCCTCAGTTGAAATGATGTCTCCTGGCTTAAATTCTACCTATGTACCAAGGACCAGTTAAGGCCTATCACCTGAATCAAGCTTCCAGGTCAATTCCATTCTCTTATTCCTTTCAGCTTTCTAAGATATTCTTGAGTACTTAATCATGTGTTATCCTGGACAATTCTTCTGCACTTTTTCACCTGTGCAATGACTTCCCAGCTGGGTTGTAAATTCCCCAAGGGCATCATTTGACTTTGTTGATTATTCTTTATACACCGAATCTTTCCCTTGACTTAGGTCTTCTGCTTATTAACTTTCTTCTCTTTTGGTTCCTTTTGCTCATGCTCTCCCTTAAATATTAAAGGTTTCTTTCCTTGGCTCTCTTCCCTTTTCTTCTATAGACTCTAGGGTGATCTTATCCAGCCCATCGCTTCACTGACTAAATTATTATTTCTTGCTAGGTTGTTCTTCTGAGCTCCAGACCCATATGTTTTTTCACTGGGCAATTCCAACTCAATGACACAGTTCTTGAATTCAGTATGTCCAAACCTGACCCTGTTACCTGTCCTTTGGAGTCCCCCATCTCATTAAATAATTTTCCTATCTGCCCAGTAACGTAATCCAGAAATCTGGGGTTCTAGTCTAGATTTCTCTCTGCCTTCTACCCCATACAATGAAAGGTCACATTCTATGCAGTTTCCTAGTCTCTGCCCTCTTTACCACCCTCATGGCCTCTGTATTGATTTAGACCTTATTGCCTTCAGAATTATAGCAAGAGCCTTTTATCTAAGTGCCCCCATTCCTTTTCTGGCCCATATTCCACTACCTCCACAAAGAACTTTTAAAAAGTGAAATATGGTATCATCTCCCTACTGCTACCAAGATAAAACTGAGATTTCTCTGACTCCTGCTTCTCTATCTTTGCTCGTCTCTTAGAACCCCATTAATTTCCCCTCCTCCTAGGATTCTCCAATCCCAAGAATTGCCAAATCACCTAGATTTCCACAAATATGTCATGTTTCTCTTACCTCTGCCTATAACTCTATTTCCCATCTTGTCTTCCTGCTAAGTCTCAGAGCTTCAATACACTTTAGACCCCTTTTCTAGGAAGCTTTATCATGCCTAGCCTACCCTATCCCCACCTGTTCCCCCAAAACACACTATTTCAAATGGTACATTTATTTTGCTCCATATAATTGGTGTATATCTAGTGTGAGCTCCCCAAGTGCAAGGGTGGGGCTCTATTCACTTCTGTATTCCCAGTCCATGGCACTCAATAGACACCAGTAGATGTTGGTTGACTTGTAGGCAGGATGTATATATCCTCTTATGATTTCTTCATGGTTTAGCAGAGGGCTGGGCACATAATGATGATGTCATATGCTTTAACCAGGTCCTGAAATTTTAAACTTGCCTAATGACTAGGGAGTTAGTCTGTATCTATGAAAAAGCAAAGTTAATTATCTCCTCAAGATCTGCCTAGAAATATGATGTGCTAAGTCCACAACACAATGCCAAAAAGGGAATGTTTTCTTTATATTAAAAGTAAAAAGAGTTTGAAAAAAAGTCTGTTACTAGCCTTAAAATAAACAACTGTAAGTATAAAAATAACAGAAGTTTAGCTCCATAAATCATAAAGCCATTGTGAATATAACAATGATCTGAGCACTTACTATGTTCCAGACACCACTGTAATCACTTACTAAAACCTGCTCCTCACAGTCTTATGCAGTAGGCAGACGAACAACTGCATTTTTACAGCTGGGGACATCAGGTGCAGAGAGAGGTCAGCAACATGCCAAGGGTTACATGGTAAATGAGCAGCAGTGTGAGGTCTGAACCCAGGAAGTCCAGCTACAGAACCAGTTGTCTTACTCATTGAGCTATATTTCGTCCTCCAAGGGAATTTGCTTTTATTGAGATAAATGACAGAGTCTACATTAACTGTTAGGAGTGAAGAGTTCAGTGTAATTCCTCACACAGTTCTTAAAAGTCATAACACAGAACAGAAAACATCCTATTCCCTAGTACTAATTTTAAAAAAACAAAACACTGTACTGTAGGAAATTAATAATAAACATTACTATAAAAAGACAATAAAATCTAATAGTCTATCACTCAGAGATAACCCCAATTTATAGATGTGGTACATTTTATTCTGATAGCTTTTCTGCATGTGCTTTTTTTCCCCCATACTCATTTATTAGATACTTATTATATGCTATAAGCCAGCGTCAATGATGAGTAGACATGTTGATATTTTTCAACCAAAAGGAAAGCATAACACACATATTGTTTCCCAGCCAGTCAATTTTGGACTTTAAAATTCTTCCAATATGTTTCCTAGTACTGAAAATTTAAGTTGTTTTCAACCAGTCTCCTAGATCTGAATATTTTGGTTGTGTTAACTTTTACCTATTACAAATAGCACAAAACAGCAATAACTAGCTGAAAATAAATCAGGAGAAAATGAGAAAAAGCCCCACAAAACTGGGTTGAGACCATACCATATTATATTTAGCCTATTGTAGGTACTTTGCCATGCCATGAAAAATTCTTTGAGATTATTTATAATGGTTGTATGACACCATCATAATTTTATTAGACTACTTTCCATTTAGATAATTGGTTTCCAAAAGTTTGACTTATATAAATGGGGCTGCAGTTACCATCTTGCATTTACACATACACATACACACCCCAACTCACTCACTTTTGCCACATCTCTGATAATTCCTAGAAATAGAATTGCTGTTACCAAGGACCTTTTAAAGGTTCTTGGAGCATAATGAGAACTGCTTCCCTGAAACAGTCAAGATTATTTCTTGAGTGCATACTATGTGCCAGGCACTGCATGTTGACACATTTGGCTGAGTGACCTTCAGAGAGCAATTGAACCTCTTTCATCTTCAACTTTCTCACAGTAGAAAGTGGCTCAGGTCACACACCTCACCTGGATAAAGATGAGGATGTATACAAAGTCCCTGGCAAAAGAAAGATGTTCAATTGAAACCTTGTCCCTCCACTTCCCATCATATCTGCTTCCTAGGGAACTATGGGACAATGGCACAACCCCATCCAATTCCATTTTTGTCTCTTCCTCTTCTCTTCTATCTCAAGGCTGAGTGTCTTGAGGATCGCTGGAGATTCTTCTTGGACATCTTTGTATATACCCTGCTGTGTGCAGCACAGAGTGCTGCTCAGAGATTGCTGAACACAATCATTAAACCTAGGCAACTAGGACAACTGACTCAAGAGTTGGGGCCCATCTTTGTTAAATCTGGAAATAAAGCCATTTCCTGAGGCAGATAGAACAGTAATTTTCTCTAAATAGACAGGAAACATATTAATACCCAAATTTATTCAAGCAGTCTGAGAAGAGGCTGTCAACCACAGAAAATAAAGTCAACTACCTTTTAAATTATAGTCTCTGGAGAGCAGAGCAGAGACCAGTATTACTTCATTGATGCTGCACTCAACATCAGTTCCATTCAATACGTGCTTTTTAAAAATATAGATGCTGGCATCCTTTATGCTAAGCAATTTAAAAGACTGTTGAGAAAGCAACTTGGGATAAAGCTATAACACTGTACTCATTCACTGTTAAAAAACACAATTAAAAGAAACTTAAATGTATAGGAAAAAGGGATAGTAAGTATGTTGAAAAGTGGCAATATAAGAGAGGAGGAGGAAAGAATTTAAAAGCACACAGAACATGCCAACAGCTCAAATATCAACATAATTTCATTTGGTCATCATCCTAAACTTCAGGTTGCTTCTTGGGAATTAAAATTCCTAATTTGATAACTAGTAAAGAGGTAATTTAAATAGTATTTTCAGCAACCACTTCCTATGGCAAATACATAGATAGATATTTAAGACTGAAAGTAGTTGTCATGTTTGGAAAATAAGGCAGTAGGAAAATCATTTTAAAAAGAAAAGATCCATAAATATATCCCCACCTATATACAAAGCTGAGTTAATGGGTTCATCAAAGAATGCTCTTTTAGAACTGAAGTTTCTCAGTAGTTCTCCTTGAATTACTTCTATTTCATAATCAATTTAACCTCTTACGAATAATTGTACAATAAAGCCCCACTTATCCAAACTAACTCTGAGGAAATCCAATTTGAATAATGGACGATCACTCATTCTCACACACACACACACACACACACACACACACACACACACACACATTTGGGTTCTAGTAAAATAATTTCACAAAAATTGGCAGGAAAATCTATTCAATTAAATCTGTTAACAGACCAGAAGCATTAATAACTCTCATATCAAATACCCAAAGTATTCAATAAGAATTTGTTTTGAGTAGATTAAGTCCTTATTCTATTCTTGCCAATAGTATTGATTTTCTTAAGACCATTTTCACCGGTAAGACGTATGGTAAACTTAAGTCTGGTTCAGTATTTGTCACAGTCAAATTAATTTCACTGTATATAAATCTATGGGAGTCACCTGAGATGTTTTCTTTTTTTTTCTACTTTCAATCTGCTACCATTTCTCTGCTGAACACACCACCACTAGAGGACATGTTAACAAAGAAAAAGAGTTGCACGGAGATCTGGTTCCTTGCCTGTAAGGTCGCATCTCAGTTCTAACACTGCTCTTAACCATTTACACTCTATTCTGCTTCCCGAGATAAGTGTCCCCACCTCTGCCCCCAGGAGTGATAATCCAGTTGCACTCATGAGGTTCTGCTTACTACTGTGACTTACACTAAATTTTCTTAAATGAATAATTGAAATAACAATGAGGAGATTAACTTCAACGAACAAGTTGGTTCTTAATTCATAGACTCCATTAATTATCTGTGAGCTTGGGTAATTACTAAGCTCTTTCTACACTGCATTGGCTAATCAATACTAGCCACATTGCTGCATTTCAATGTGAGAAAACCTTTAGGATACACTTTTTTTGGAAAAACATTTTTTTTTTTTTAAAGAAGCTTTAGGTTACATAAATGTTACATCAAAAATATAGGGGATTCCCACATACCCCATCCCTTTCCCTCACACATTTTTCCCCATTAACAACATCTTTCATTAGTGTGGTATATTTGTTACAACTGATGAACACATACTGAAGCATTCCTACTAATTAAACTATAGTTTACATTATAGTTTACACTTTGAACCACACAATTTTATAGGTTTTGACAAAATGTATAATAGCCTATATCTGTCATTGTAATATTATGCAGGACAATTCCAATGTCCCCAAAATGCCCCATGTTGCATCTATTTTTCCCTCTTCCTCCCCTCAGAACCTCTGGTGGCCACTGCCTTTATACCAATGATACAAGTTCTTCCATTGCTAGAATACTCATGTCTACTTTAGTCCACAGTTACAGTCCCCTCTTATGTTTGTTCATTCCTCAATCTTGAGGATTTAGGGATGGTGATGCCCACTCTTTCTGACTGAGATGGGGCTTAGCTCCTATGGGGCAGATGGATGGAGCTGTCTTGCCTGCAGTTGTAGATACTCTGTTTTTTGGGATGGGCATTGTCTATCATCACCCTTTTATTAGTTGCCCTGGTGTCTCCAATGAACGGGAGAGCAGGTATTGCAACTCTGTTGAGAATCAGGGCTCAACCGGCACATGATCCCTTTTTAAGAGGGGGTTCTTCCAAAAGGTTAAATTTCATTTGGTGCTTTTGTGATATGACTAATCATTCTGGTAATGACTTTAATCCTGTTAAAAAGCAGGGTTACATAAAGACCTACTAAAAGAAGATATACACCGGGGCAAAGACACAGTGTGAACATCAGCCAATCACAAGCACAGAAACAGCTACCATTCACTGACTGTCTATCATATGGCAGGTGCTATGCTATGGTGTATTATTCTTATAAGGAAGATATTTTTACCTTTATTTTACAGTTGAGAAAACTAGTGCTCAGAGACACGAGGTAACTTGCCCAAGATCACCCAGGTATTGACGCCAAAATTCTTAACAGATATGTTAGCATTTCCCTAAGCAGTTCTGTGGGGTGCTATTTGAAAAATTCAATTCTGTAGAAAAATGACTTGGTGATATACCAAAGCTGACTGGCTTCTTTATTGTGGAACTCTGGAGAACCTTTAATATGTTGGTATAAATTGTGAGTCAAAAGGAGGTGGGGTGAGCAGGAGGGTGGTATGCAGAGCTTCCCTAGCATATTTACTCACAGAACTCTTTTGCAAAGATTATCTTCATAGGGTGGAACATTTACTTTGGAAAATGCTGCAATAAACTATACTGACTTCCAAATTAAAGGAGGAAAAATAAATAAACCCAGGCTGTCCTCATCAATTTAGTAATAGATAGACAAGTCATGTAATTACATTAAAAAGGCTTGCTTTATAGAGGCAGCAGAACAGATATAGCATGCTGAATGGCAGTTCCAAAATTATCTTTTGTTTCAAGTTGGTGGCTAATTTCAGGGACCATGAAACTTGTTTGTTGCCTGGAGTTGGATGACAAAGAGAAATGGACCCAGGGCTCAGGAATACTTTATAAATCCATATATGCAAAAGCTTGCTTGAAGGAGACCTTGGAGTTAACTATTACTGGAGTTAACAAAGGAAGAGAAATGAACCATGTGGTCAGGTAAATCTCTCCTGTTGGCAATGTGAAGGTAATTTAGCTGGTGGAAGTCCAGCCTTTTCCCAGGTTAAAGGCTAATCACTCACACAGTGAGCCCAATGCTCTCTCCCAATCCTAGAGATGGCTATAAGTTCATACTCTCCTCTAAATTCACTGTCCCAATGTTTCCAATGACAAAGTTCAAACATTTAGAATCTTAATCATGTTCCTTTGAACACTTCAACTCAGGCTTTGTAGAAATTCACCAATATCTTTAGTATTAATTTAACCTTTGTCCTTCTGAACACGCTCTTACAAGAGTTATAGGGCATCAGGGGATTAAACTCAAGGACACTTCTTTGATCAGTCAAAATCAGGTTCCCAGAAGGATGGCTTACAAGCTATTTCAGAAGGATGTCCCTTGATCTGAGGTTAAAAGAAAACTAAATTGGTCCTAAATTTGGTAATGTGGATTTTGTTCTATTTTTGGTATTTATGGTGATAAACCAGGTATGATTTGCTGCTCTCAGCTTTTATTGTAGTTGGAAGGTAGTAAAACTTTAACGACTGTAATTTCATGTCCTGTTATACACAGTTTGAAAATCTTTTACATGTCACTGGCTAAAATTAATTCTGTTCAACATGTGGAGTGTGCTACTTATTAGCTGTGTGACCTTGAGAAAATTATATACCCTGCAGTGCTTCAGCTTCCTTACCTGTCATGGGATTGGTCTAGTAACTATATTATAAAGTTTTTGTGAGGAATAAACAAATTTATATACAGGGGTGAACTTAGAACAGTGTTTAGTAAATAGCAGACACACAACTTTAGCCATTATTAAAGAGCTAAATTTCAGGTATTTGGTAACTTGGTACAAAAGAATTTTTCTGTAAACCCTACTTGCTACTTTTCATTCCCTATTCAGTTGCCATGAACATTCTTGAAGAAAGAGTCTACTCTTGGTACTGCTGTTACCTCTTTGTACTTCCCAATCACTTTAAACTTTCAGTAAAGTTGCTTCTATCCTACTCTAATAACACTGTTCTCTCAAACTCACCAATGACCTGTCAAGTCCATCGCCTATTTTAAATTTCCCCCAGTTGGCCATTGGATCCCTTCAGACTACAAGTTGTCTACTACTTTTTTGAAGGTCATTCTTTCCCTTGGCTTCTATAATACACTACCTCTTGATTCTTCCTTTGATTATTCCTGGTAGTTCATTCCTTTCTTGGATAGGAGTGTAAACATTGAGGTCAGAAAGGCCTGGGTTTGAGTTTGGCTCCACCAAATACTAGCTATGTGACCTCCTCCAGCAGACAGCTTAATGTCTCTGAGCCTCTGTTTTCTGATTAGTATAATGAGTATAGAAATAGTACCTATAGGGTGTGCTGTGAGAATTAAATGAGGGTATACACCTGGCATATACGAGCTCAACCTGTACTTCTTCCGGTAATAACCAACTCATTCTGCATACTTGTTGTAGAATTAACATGTGCTGGGTGCTGTATGCCTGTTTGCTTCTCAGATGATACCTTAATATTAACTCAATCTTTCACTTCCTTCAACCTCCAGGTCACCTAATCTCCCAAGCTTGATTCACCTTTGATTCCAACCTCTGTCTACCCCACACCCAAATGTTCATGCAGTCCAGGGCATTCTGTCTCAGCAAAGCTCTTCAGTTAGCCTTCTACTTTACTTGTGGTCCCTACTGTATTTTAGGTCCTATCAGGTCTTACTAGGTAACCACAGTTGCATGCATGGTTTTCTGGTCACTGGTCTCTAAGTTCTCTAGTACATTCTCATTCTATACTACTAAACCTGATCACACCACTTCCTTGTTTCAGTCCTTTGTTGGCTCCTCCATAAATGACACAATCAACAAAAGAAGACCCTTCCTGATCTAGTTCTAAGCTACTCACTTGCCACACCCATAGGCTCCCCAATCACTATCTACTGCCTCATTGTTTCTTGACAAATTTTAGAAAATTTTAGAAAGCGTTTAAAGTTTTATCAACCTTTAAATGATAGGTAGGGTAGAGCATATAATACATGAATTTGGAAGAATCAATGTGAATAAAAAGCTTAAAAATAAGTAATATAACCAGCTCTGTCCCTTTGAATGACCAGTATCAGCAATAGCATTTTTTCATAATATGTGTACTCAAATGCAAACCTAGCTCTCAGATTTTGGTGTCTAAAACTATTTTATGTTAAAAGAAAGCAAAGTTTTTTGGAAAGCAGCTGATTCCATGCCTTGGGACAGGGAAAACTCAAGATTTATCTGAAATATCTCACTGCCAGACAGCAAAAGGATACCCTCAAAAATGGTAGGGGCAGTGCTACAGGAAAAAAGAAGCCAGTTTAAAGTAGATCCCATGGAGAAAGTTATGATATATTGAATATCAATAAAAGTTATAACATTGATAACAATTAAAGTTATTTAACATAAGTTTACAAAAGCTAAGCCTTAAGGCTAGATAAGAGAATACAAAATTTATAAAAATGAAAGCTGAAATATAAAAGGGGAATTATTAACATAGGAGGCTGAATTTTATTGATTTTAATAAATAAAGACTATTAAAATATTGGGGTATTTTGTTTTTTCTAAGTATTTATCTAAATGGAAAAGTTTTTTATCTATGTGAGTAGTAATGGGTAAATTCTGGAAACTATGAGTAAGTCAAGAGTTCCAGAAAGGACTGATGAACTTTAACAGTCAGATATAACTACTAACGACAAAGAATGACAGTGATACTTCCAGAGTAGTGAAATTTATTCTCTTCTTTGGAAATCTGGCTACCTATGAAGGCTAGGTGTCATGTCCTAGGTTATGAAACCACTAGAAAACTGACAAATTTTAACAGGATACTAAAAAGGCACCTGCACATTTCTAATAATGCCAACAGAGAGACTGATGTGCAATAGTGACAGGGCAGAGGATTATGTAATGCTGGCCAATCAAAGCAAAGGACACACCGTTTTGGGAGAAAACTCTCAGGATGAAAACATGTGGACACGCATGAAAAGTATGGGCTATAACAGTGCTAAGACAGGAATCATGAAGCTCAATTATAAAAAGGGACTGGGGAGATAGCTAGAGATTTGGGTTTGAACCACCTTAAGAGAAGACACCAGGGCCCTGTACTCCCACCAAAAACCAAGTGTTTGACAACTTACTTCCTATAGACTCAGAAAGTATGAGAATAAACAGTTTCATTAAGTGTAATACTCTTTTGAGTTCTGTAATTGTTATTTTTGCATATTTTTTTCTGTTTAAAATATCTGAAGCATTCAAAATAAACAGCCATATTAAATTGTTATTGAAGTGTAAACTGTTTAAGGGATTTAATGAACCAAGTTTGGTAAACACTGTTTAAAAGTTTAAGAAAATTTGATTTTGCAAATTTTGCTCAGTAGAAATATTTAATAAATTGATCATGAAACAAAGTGGAAATAAAAGTATATCTTCTCCTTACACACAATTCTGTCAGTCTTCAAGAAATATAACTAATATCCTAAGATATATTTAATACCATCTGATTTTTTGCCTCTAAAAATCAGATGGTTACTCAATCTATGAAGCCTTTTCTTTCCTTCCTTTTAACCTGGTAATTCATACTTGCCATATGTCACTCCAACATCTCAGTTGCCCTTATGGTTTCTTTGTTCATTGATTGGAATATTTTTTGGTCACCCATATTTGCCACAGGCATGGTGGATGGCTGGGAGCACAGTGGTAGGCAAAGTAGACAAGCTCTCCCCATACCCTGACCCTACCCCAGGTCAGGCAAGGAATCTACAGTCTAGAAACAGGAGGCAAATCATATATAGGCTAAAAAATATTGTATGATCTCATTGATTCGAAAAAATTAGAACATGCAAACTCAAGAGTCAGAAAGTAGAATACAGGTTACCAAAGGATGAGATGGGGACAGGGAATGGGAAGTTAAGGCTTATTAAAATATACAGGGTTCCTATTTTGAATGATGGAAACGTTTTGGTAATGGATGGTGGTGATGGTAATTAACAGCACTGAAATATATATCTGAATGAGATTAAAAGGAGAAATGTTAGAGTGTATACATGGCAATGCACTGAAAATTTTGAAAAAAATCCATGGAACTACATTATACTAATTAGTGAACCCTAAGTTAAACCATGGACTATAGTTAATAGTACAATTATAAAAATGTGCTATCATCTATTGGAACAAATGTTACATGCTGATGCAAGGTATTAATGATAGGGTGGTATATGGGAATCCTATATTTTAAGCATAATTGTTCTGTAAACCCACTTCTCTAATAGGGAAAAAAATGTATATGTGTTTGCGTGCATAGAAATTCAGAGATGTGTTATGATGTGTATATGTACACACACATGAATTCAGAAGAGTGCCAGGCAGTTAGCAAACATGGTTCTGTGATAGTGAACTCAAGGGAAAAGGAGACTGATTTAGCATCAGTGGAGAAGACCTGTGTGAAGAGGTAACATTTAAGCTGCAATGTAAAAACACAAGCTGGGGCAAAGTCCAAGCACAAAGGCTTTTAAGGAAAAAAACAAAAACAAAAACCCTGATGTGTTCTAGGAACAGATGTGGCTGGAGAAGATGGAAAGTAGCTTGAGATGAGACTAGAGATAAGCAGGAGCTGATTATGAAGTGCCTTATAGACCATGGTGATGGGATGAATTTTAAGGGCATTACCACACTAATGAAAGAAGTTGTTGATGTGGAGAAAAGTGTAACATTCTATGTAATCTAATATCTTTTAAAAATAAATAAAAAATATATTTAAAAAAAAAAGAAGGAACTGTAGCAATTCAAGTTAAGAGATAATGGTGGCCTGTGATAATGATGTCAGTGGAGATGAAAGAAATGGAAGGATTCGGGATACATACTGAAGGACTGAATATGAGAAATGAGGGAAAAGGAAGACCAGCCAAGTAAGTAAATTCCAGTTTTCTGGCTTGAGCAACTGGGTATATATAGTGGTGCAATTTACAAGATAGAAAAAGCTGACAGAAAAACAAATTTCCTTGGAGGGTGGGCAAAGATAAGATTCAAGTGTTTCATTTTGGATAAAGTTACCCTTTAATTGAGTGACATTCAAGAGGAGAAAATCAGGCAAATAGATTTCCCTGTATGAAGCTCTGTAGAGAAGTCTGGGATGGAGATAAAATTTAGAAGTTATTAACATAGAAATGGATAAGCTCACCTAGGGAGTAATACTAAAGAGAGAGGGAAAGAGGTCTCCAAACTCTATCTTTCTGAATTTAGAGTAAGGTTATGGCAAAAGTGCCTGAAAAGGAAACTTGAAAGAAATAGCCTGACTGGAAAGCAACTTAGGGGTCACCTAGTTCCTTGGATAGAAGATCGTGGCCAGAAGGGTAAACAGTTAGTTCAAGGTCACACCCCAGGTATAAGAAGAGCTGGTCCTGGCTCAGATTTCAGTGAGGTCTTCAACTCACTGGTGGTCTTCAAGACTTTTGCTTGAATATTTTCTAAAATTTAAGGAAAAAATGTAGATATTGAGGATCTGGAAAATGACTTTCTTAAAACTGTCCATGCTCAAGTCCCTTTGGAGACAGTTTTCCTTTCTTTTTGGAGAACTTCAACCCAGTAAGCAAGTAAAAATACCTCAGTTTGTGATTTTGACGCTACCTAGCTTTGATTCTTATCATGGTAAGATCTAAGGGGAAAAATCATAAAATTTCAGAGAATCATGAATATATACCACCAGGTATGGCCAATTCATGTTGTCTAAAAGGAATGAAGAATTATGAAGAAAACTCTCAATTACTAAATGAGTTTCTGACAGTTTAGTCTTTAAACTGGCAGTGTGACTGGCATCATACTATGCATGGGAAACCTCTTATCTTAAGCAAGAGAGAAAAGACAGATGAAATGAGACAAACTTCCACAGCAAAAAGATAATATTGTTGCTAAGTTTGAGGCAAAATATGCTGAGTATAACAAAAAGTCTTCTATTATAGTCACCAAGGTCACTTTACTACTGGATGAGGTCATTATTGTGGTAGTTGAATCCTATTATTTAGTAGAAAATAAAGGGAATCAAGTCATTCTGAAGTCTTGACCTATTTCCTTTTATGACATTGGCACTTGAAAATTTCAAATTTGGGCCCATTATGCTTCAGACATTGTCACCAGGGGCAAGAAAATTCAGCATACAGTTCATTAAACTAGAGTTTCCCTTTCTGACTCTGTCCCATGCTGGCATCCACATGAACTTGAGAGTTATTTGATTTCTTGTTTTAATTTGGTGAATGTAAAATGGAGAATCTTGCTTCTTTCCTACCTCATAGATTGGGAATATGCAGAGTAAGGTGTTGAATGACCAGTTATGTTAACACATGTCAAGTTCAATTTATGTCCAAGATGATAGTTGTACGTAGAATTGTTAAAACCATTTTTCTGGTATCACACTTAATTTTTAAATTGTTTTAAAATCCCAATGGAATTTTATGACTATTCATTAGTCCTTTTGTGACTTTTTTTGTTTTATTACTAATGAATTCCTGTGACACCTTTTTGCTTCCTAAAGGTTCTCTGGAAACTCCTGCCAACTGTTCATTAAAATCCACTGCAATTATCATTAACTGACTCAAGTTACTATAAATTACATAAAAGAGGTAATCCACACTGCATCATTTTAAACATAAACCTCTTCATATTCTAAGATATAAACTGAAGGAAAGAATGCCCCACCAACTGTAGAGCTGAGATGTCTATTACCAAAATTACAGATATAACTTATTTCCACTGGTATAATTAGTAATAGGAACTATGATTTGCTAATTGCCTGCAATGTGCCAGGAACTGTACCATCAATTTTATTTCCTATTTTCTATTAATCCTAATGTCTGACCTTCAGGATGGATACTGCTAATCTCACAGAATCTTTTTTTTTTTTAATTTATTTTATTTATTTCTCTCCCCTTCCCCCTGGTTGTCTGCTGTGTCCACTCACTGTGTGTTCTTCTGTGTCCGCTTGCACCCTCGGTGGCATCGGGAAACTGCATCTCTTTTTTGTTATGTCATCTTGCTGCGTCAGCTCTCTGTGTGTGCAGCGCTGCTGCTCCTGGGCAGGCTGCACTTTTTTCACACAAGGCAGCTCTCCTCACAGGGCGCGTTGCGTGTGGGGCACCTACACGTGGGGGCGCCCCAGTGGCACAGCACTCCTTGCGTGCATCAGCATTGCACGTGGGCCAGCTCACCACATGGGTCAGGAGGCCCTGGGGATTGAACCCTGAGCCCTCCCATATGGTACGCGGACGCCCTATCAGTTGAGCCATGTCTGCTTCCCTTCCACAGAATCTTGATTTGAATTCAAGTCAGACTCCAAAATCACTATTCTTTGTTGTACTTTGAATGTTTGCACGGTTTCTTAAGGGTGGACCTTAATATTTAACTAGTAACTAGGGTAGGTTTTCATGAGTCCCAGCCTTATGACTTTACTGTTATAACTAGGATATGACCATGGCATTCACATGCTGCTGTTCTCTACCCCATGCCTCCTCCACTTTTCATCAGTGTGGGTAATCTAAGTCTCAATTCCTGCTCTAGGAAAACAGTTCTGATTCCCTGACGCCGAGTGAGGTGTTCTGGCAATGCTTCCCACCCAAGGCATCTTTTACATTTCTCTAGTGAGCATTATTGGTGATGTGCCATGACTGTCGGTCTACATACTTGTACATCTCATTAAAGTAGAGTCTTCTTGATGACAGGGTAGGCCCTTGATTTTTCGGCACTTTTGAGACAGGGTCTATCATTTAATAGGTATTCAATAGATGTTGAATGGATACTGAATTGATAAAGAATGAAAGAGTTTTGGTTATATGATGATGCTATGAGGTGACTATTATTTGTGCTGAAACTCTGTTTTCATTGGCATTTGTTTCGGGTTGTGCTATTCTAATCAACATACAGAGTGGAGCAACTCCAGGATGTGGAGAAGAAAATTCCAATTATGTATCACTTTCCTAAGATGCTTTAATATGAAAATTCTGTCAAAAATAAAATCATGTACAAAATACAGTGAGTTTCAGGATATTTGCTTCATATGGAAAAACCTCATTTTCAATAGAGACAGCACTATTTCCAATACTGTTGTTATGGTCTGGGGGGAAAATACGATACACAAAGTGTGTGAAAACTAAAACAGATTTTGCTTCTTCCTGTGTTTACTTCATTTAGAATATGAAAGAAGGCGTGTTTTTCACACCTCCTGTTTAAATGCCACATTTTAAAAAATGATTAAGTTTTGAAAAATCAAATTAAAAAATTACCTTCTAGACTTTTCCAGCCCTAGCAAACATACAGGTTAAAAAGCTAACAGAAGCACATCTACAAGATAAAGAATTCCATCACTTTAAAAATAGATCCTATCTCACGCATTGGATTTTCCAAGTGGTGTTATAAACCACTTGCAGTCCTTATTGTAAGAAGGATGCTTACATATAAAGGAATGAATAATCATGTACCTCCCTCATACTTTCAAGGATTGTGACGCTTTTACACCACGTGAGTGCTCCTTGGGCTTCATAAGGTGGAGAGATCACACAATGCTAAAGAAACAAAGATGACTGGCTGAGGACAGGATAGTGAGAAGGAAGGATGGTGAGCAGTGCCTAGACTCCTGCAAATGACCAGGATAAGGGGACTAGGACTGAACATAAGGGCAGGGTAAGGCAGAGGGACCTGGTAAAATGACTAAGATTTAAACAAGGGAGTGGAGGCTACAGAATTACAATGGTGCCGACAGCATATGGTAGGTTTCTAAAGGGAAAAAGCAGAGTCTTGGGGTTGATACCTCACTATAAGATCAAGTTCAAGTTATCCAATTTAGGATTTGACTTTGAATTTCAAAGAGTGCTTCAAGAGTTTTCCTCCAAGATGCACATGAAGGATTTGGCAGAAACAATGCTGGGGATTCACAAAATTGCATTTAATTTTTCTTCTGTTTGGACATGTACGGAAAAGATATTTTTCTGCCTCCCTAGCAGTTAGATTGGTGATAAGACCAGTGGCAATACAGATAATGAGTGTTACTTCTGGGCTGAGAAAGCAAAAAGCCCCTGGGTAACCCTGCAGTTCTCTTTTCCCCCCAAAGGTGCTTGTTGAGAAGTTGGAAGGGAAGATGCATGCAAACTGGATCCTTCCATCACCACTTAAGAGGCTCCACTAGAGAAGCACTGAACCCAACATTGACCCTATGTGTGTGAGAAATCATCTTTAATTTGTTAAACCACTGAGAGAAATTTTGAGGTTATTGCAGCACAACGTAGTATAATTCTGACCACTGAAAGGGATGATGACGATCACATTTTCAGCACTCTGAAGAGAGTACCTAGATTTAAAAGATCCCCTTGAAAATATTTCATTTAAAAAAAAACAATTTGAATTAATAATATTTTTGTGCATGAGGGTGGGAAGGGTGAAAATCATAAATGCATTTTATAAGCAATGTAATGAATGAAAATAGCCACTTAAAGATCTTTAAGGTATCAGAAGAAAAAAGGAAATGTAGATGATCTAATTAAGAACTTTTCTAGAAAGTTAATTTTTGCCCACCTCTATATTACTGACAATATAATAAGAAAATAAAATAGATGTTTTTGAAAAATAAGCACTAACTTTTATGCTTCAAAATATAAAAACAGAATTTATAGATTAATATTCTAATACAAATATTGTTAATAAATATCCCATTTTCTACTTTGGACTTGGTAACATAACTATTCTTCATAACAACAGTATATATAAAACAATTTTCTCCTTTGTGCATTGGGGATGCAGCTACCCATTTTCACTTTCCTCCTTATTAAAAATGTATCTATGAGTAAAACTGATGACCAAAATGGTAGCTAGGTAAAAATAAAATTTTGTACCTTACAAGTGAGTTGGTAAATTGTAGACTATTAGGTGGGAAAAAACAGCAGCAGAAAGAGGGGCAATAGCTGTCAACCCACTCCTTTCACTGCTATGTAAGAAAGCCAGCAGTAGTACTAGTTAGTGGGGGGGCAATAACCTTGAATGTATATATGTAAGTCATATTCAAATTATGGTAACTTTAAAGACATTTTTCTTTAAAAAATCCAGGTTGGGGATTGAACCTGGAACCTTGAGTGTGGGAAGCAGGCTATCAACCACTGGAGCTACATCTGCTCCCCTTTAATTACTTTTAATAGGGTTATTGGCAAAATGCCTTTAATATCATTGATATTAGTTATAGTACAGAAAGTGACTTTTTAAGTATAAATAATTTATCTTGTACCCAAGACTTGGTCAAAATACTAAATACCATTTGCAAATTCATAACTCAGAAGTAAAAATCAACAGTCTATTAATTAATACACTAAATTTTCTTTTGTTAATACTTATAATAGGGAAAAGTAGGTAGAAGGATAAATAAAGGTCAACAAGAGAGAAATAGAGATGAAAGGAAAAATAAATTCTTTTTCTAAATTCTTTAAATCCTCAGAAAAATTCTCGCTCTAAGTAAAATCTTACATGAGTCTAATTAAGCAGTTTTCCTGGAGGGGGGAGCTATAATTAAAACTTTACCTTATATGGCTTACTAACTTGCAGCTGCAAGCTGAATGTTTTAACATATCATCATATTGGCATTAGTTTGACAAAATGTAGTAATCATTTTCTTTTGTGGACTAAAAAGCATCAAGAACATGCATATTTTAATTTGCATGCAAGCTGTTACAGATGTAATTATTAGCGGTTACAGGACATATATGGCATTGTATTTTTTTCTATTCCCTTTTTTAAGGTAATTGAATGCTTTGCTTATTTTGAATAAATGCAACTTGATATAAATGATCTAAAACAAGGAGTGGAAACAGCAGGGAAGATAAAATAGGAGAAATCCCTAAGCTCTGGAGAACATAGAAAAATTTCACCTTAGAGAAAAAAGTGGTCTGAGAACTAGGCAACCTGAACTTGAGGGGCTACCAGTTATTGCCACCAAAATTTTTAAAAATTCATACCCTTTTAAGAAGCTATCATTATCTATCTTTCCCCATGTAAGTTCAGGAGTAGAAGTATATCCATTATTTGAAAGCCAAAATTTCATTGCCACCTAATTCTACTTCCAAATGTGCACATGCAGGTACGTGCACACGCACGCGCGCACACACACACACTTGTCAAAAGTAAGGGGGAAAAAGCTAGCAAAAGCTGATCTGTGGTTTTGGGGGGGCAGTGGGTGGGGGAGTGGTGTGAGTGGGCTGGAACCTCAGTTCCCAGGTTTTTGGGTTGAGTCCAAGCCCAGCATATAGCAGGGCAGTCACCCAGAGCTGTGTGCTATACTGGGACTTGTGCTCATTTCAGTAGGTGCTAGGGCAGAGTCTGTAAAATTTCAACAAAAGTCAACAGATGAGGGCACCTAATAGTGCTATTCATCAAAGATGTCTAGGATCCTTCCCTAACATGAATAGCTGTAGGTGAGTCTCACAATCTTGGGCTTTCCCATCCCAAGTAGTGCTGGCCAGAAAGAATGAGTCATTTCTCAGGAGGGCAAGTGTTAGAGATGTGCTGGTGATCTGAGAGGGGCTGGAATAATAACTAGAAAGGAAGAACAATAGTTAATGACCTCTTGGGGTTCTGGGACAAAACAGAACCTTTTCCTCCTTGTTAAATTCTGATGCAAGATCTGGATTTGGTTTCTCAACTAAGAGCTTCACTGTCTTTCAAGTGAGCACCCACATACTCATTGTGGTCATTGTGGAGATGTAGACAGTGCCCAGTATACTGAAGGCTCCTTTCCTGACTTATAATTAAGTACCTAAAGGCTAATTCCTTTTAGAAATGTACTGACAGGGAGTGAGCAAGTTTGAGTAGAAAATCCTCTATGCATGGACAACTCATCTGCCTTCCCTTATTTAATTTCTGCTACTTCATACCCATTTTCAAATTCCCAACAGAGATAAACAGTGATGCTTCCTATAGGTTGAGATTAAAAAATTAATCAGTCTGAGGAAAATGAAACAAAAAATTTACACCATTAAAAAGAAAACGAAGAAAACAAACAGATATCCTAGATGACCAAAGTCCAACAGGCCTTGAAAATGAAGGCTGGAAACAGTATTTCCCCTCTCAACTGGGAGCCTGGCCAAGCAACCCCACAGGGAATTGAGTTCTGGGACTATGAGTGAAAGTTGCATTGTCTGTTCCTGTCTGCCCTCCTTCTGTTCTGTTCTCTAATTTTAGACAAATGGACCTTGACAGCATCCCTTAACAAAAAGATCAGCAACAAGCTGTTCAAGTCCTAAACCTGACATTTCCCATACTAAGAGAAAGGAGTAGAATTCCTTACCATCTTCTTGTAGATTAATAGCTTGTATGTAAACACAGAAAATATGATGGTGGTTTAAAACCATATCATTACCAATTCTTTTAAATTATATTCCAATTTATATTTTCAAAGTGCACTAAAGCTCCTTAAACCCTTAAATGTATTAAAAAATGTTTCTGAGTAGCAAAAATTTGCTGAAAAGCACTATTGCAGGGCAGGAGTCAACTTCTGCTACGATGGGTCATATAGTAAATAGGCTTTGTGTCCATTAGGTCTCACAGCTACTCAACTCTGCTTTTGTAGTGTGAAAGCAGCCATATTGATATGTAAACAAATAGGAATGGCTGTATTTCAATAAAACTTTATTTATAAATACAGGCAGTTGGATGGATTTGGCCTGAGGCCTGTAGTTTGGGGACTTCTGCTCTAGGGTCATAAAGACTAAGTTATCATGAGCAGCTGGTGCCAACATATAACCAGTTCACACAATACGTAGTTTTGATCCACCATAACAAAGAATTAACCATGGACAAAAAAGAATTTTGCTCATGATCTATAGATAGAAGTGTCTCTTATTTTCCAAACCAAAATTTGGAATATATGATCTAACAGTAGGGTATTAAAACCTGCAAAAAGATTCACATTTACTGAGAAACTATCCTAAGAAACCTAAGAAGTAGGGTAACCATATTTATGGAATAACTTGTAATTCTTAAAAATGAAAATACTCATAGATAATGCCTACAGAGTATTTGCTCTGTGCCAGGAATTGTTCAAAGTGTTTTGCAAGAATTAACTCATTTTATCCTTACAACAACTTTGTGAAGTAGGTCCTATTATACCCATTTTGCAGATGGGACAACTGAGGACCAGATAAATAGTCTGATGGTCATAAGGGTAGTAGGTTATAGAGATGGGATGTGAACCCAAGCTTTCTTGCTCCTGAATCTGCTCCTAGTCACTCCTTTTTAAAAAGAAAGAAAGAAAAGGAGGCATGCCTGTGTTTCACCTCAAATATATCTATATGCTTGGCCCACTCTTTGTTGAGCAGCAAATACTTACTGACTTTACTATGTGATGGATACCACGCCCAGTGCTTTAGGTATATTATGTTCTCTAATCCTATCCACAACTCTGTATGGGAGGAGCTATTATCCCATTTTACAAAAAAGAATACCATGATTTAGGAAGGTTAGAAAATGGCCAAGGGACACACACCTAATAAGCGGTGGAACCACTTTGCTGGTTCTCTTGGGATTGCCATTCCTTTTTATATAAGGTATTCACTTCCTGAACAGCTATTAGCAGGAGGTTCACATTAGGGAGAAGGGACAGGATGACGGTCCAGGCTAGCAGGCATTTTCCTTACGACATAAGCTCATGAAGGAGGCCTCTCAATCCTTCCTTCTTCCCCGTACCAGTACCTCAGGTAACTAGAACCTATGGTAACTGTTTTAGACGATACTCTGATAGAGCAGAGCCACTCCTAAGCTAGTGGTCAGCTGGCGCTGGGTCTTGGTCCCAGCCTTGCTTCCCTGGGAATGAAGATTCTTAAAAGCCACTGCTCCAGGAAATGGCTGGTCACAGATGGTTTATAGACTCTTTTCTTGGGGTGAGGAGCCTGGGTTCCAAGCATTGAATCTGGCTCCCACTTCCTGCCTTGCATGGATACTCTTAGTCTCTGTTATAGACAGAATTCAAACTGCCTCCTTTCAGAATGGAGCCCAGCAGGCAAGCAGTTACATTCCTAACTGGTATGTGCTTCTGTTTTATTTCTGGTTTATGGATACACTTACCTTTTTTCTGAAAGTGGCTATGCCTTTTAATATCGACTATTTTACATTTTATCTTTCTATGTGGTGGTGCAGAGGGAGCCTCAAAATGTATATTCACAATGCCAAATTGTTCTAATATTCAATTTCCAACGAACATTCACTTTTATTAACACAACAATCCCAAAATTCTAACATTGTTCAGCAGTGATAATACTTATTTTTAAATCCCTTTGTTTTCACCAACAAAGAAGAAGCTGATTATGCCTTACTGACAGAGTCTCTTTTTTAGTCTGGCTAATTAAAAGTGGATGACCTCAAATGATAAGTTTCAATTTACTTTTCTTTTGAAGGAAGAAAAGGGTTGAGAAGCTGAAGCAATTCACATGTGCTGTCTATTACTATCTGGGTTATAGCTCAAAACTTCTGCAGTTTTCTCCCTAATCTTAATTAGAGAGGAATCCAGCTACTATTCATGCACTCATTTACTCAGCTTTTAAGAGATGAATCTGAAGTCCAAAAGAAGAGAGTCATAATATTGGAATTATTTTCTTAATCATCATTGAAGAAAGCTTTATCACATTTTTCCAAGTCTTTCATTTCCCAAAAGAAGTTCTAGACATATTCTATTTCTGAAGGCTGCTTTTCCTAGGGCTCCATCTTAATTACCCACACAGGTTTCTGGTCTATAAGTTTCTGCACAAGAGTGGAATATAAATGTACCATACTTTACAAAACATGTATTTCTGAAAATTTATGTATATATCAAATTTCAACAAATCAAATTGCTTTTTCCCTTTGAATTATAATACAATTTCAAAGATGTGTTCCTAGAGGAAAAGATGCAATCTGAAATACCATAAAAGGGAAACAGATGTGGCTCAAATGATTGAGCTCCTGCCTACCACATGGGAGGTCCCTGGTTTGGTTCCTGGTGCCTCCTAAAGAAGACAGTGAGCGGGTGCAATGGGTACATGTGGCAAGCTGACACAAGAGACACAAGAAAAACATAGAGACACAACAAAGCAGGGAGCAGAGGTTCCCAGTGCTTTCTAAAGACGATGAGCAAGAGAGCAAGCTGATGCAACAAGATGGTGCAACAAGAGACGAAGGAGAAAAAGCATAATGAGAGACATAGCAAAGCAGGGAAAAGAGTTGGCTCAAGTGATTAGGTGCCTCCCTCTCACATTGGAGGTCCTGGATTTAGTTCCCGGTGCCTCCTAAAGGAACAAAGATGATGAACAGACACAGCAAATGCAAACAATGAAGGGGCAGGGAGAAATAAATAAATAAAATAAATCTTTGAAAAAGATTTAAAGGGCACCATTAGGAGAGTGCAATAACAGTCAAGTGTTAAACTGGAAAATATTATACCTTCTTAGTGATAATGCAGTTTATTCAGTAATTCAAGTGTTACATTGAAAATACAATATCACTCAATGTCAAGAGCTATATTAATTGCAAGTAAATAAAAATAGAACTTGATTTTGTTGGAGAAATACTTAGAACTTTCAGACAAAAACATACATCAAAAGATAATGGCTTTGAAGAGTTTTTCTACTTTTCTCTAGTGGGGCTGGAAAGAACAGATTTTAGAGAGAGACTTGGGTTCAAATTCTGACTGTCTCTATCTGTGTGACTCTGGGCAAACTAAGTAAACTCTCTAAGGCTTAGTTTGTTTCTTCACCTATAAACTGGGGATAACAATAACTACTTTTTAGAGTTAGAATGAACTTTAAAAAAATGTGTGGTATATCGTGTAAACTTAATATGTGGTAACTGTCAGTGTGATTATCACCAGCTGGGCTTTCTTCCTGCAGAAGATAAGAAAAATGTAAATATAAATGCATATTTCATCTTTACTATATCAGATGTTAAGTGATGCTTTCAAACCAATGTTCCTTGGTTTCTACTCCTTCCTCTATGTTGGAATGCAATTCAATTCTTTAACAGGAAGGAATAACAGAAAGACAGACTTAAAAGAAAACATTTATTCTACCATCTACCACCAAGTACTCACTATATTCCATGGTACTCTCTACGCATCATGCTAAATGTTTCATACATGATCTTGCATTATTAATCTGGTTAACAGAAGAAGAAATCAAGCTTACAGTTTGAGTAATTCATTTACAGATAGCAAGTGACAGAACAGAGACTCAAACCCAGATCTCTATATTTTTAATGAGATGTTTGATTTTTAATGAACATCACCTCATGGCAGGAAGACAAGATTTAAGAAGCACCACCAGAGGGGGAAGTATACACCCAGAACAATGCAGAAAATTGTTGACTCAACATGGTAGCTGCATTTCAGGTGCTCATGCTGAATCATTTTTAAGTGCATGCTGAATTAAAGGCATAATAAATTCAAGCAATTAGCGTGAACTTGTCTGGAATGGGTATGTGCTAAACAGACTTGACCTTGATATTTATATCAAAGTTAATAGGGGGAACTGTCAGTCCCTCAAGAGCAATACTACCAAGTTATTTACAGAGTATAATGATCATTTTCTGAGGGAAAGAGAAGGAGCTATAAAGGAAAAAAGATGATTTTTAACAAAATCAAATGTCTCCTTAAAATTTTAAATGTTAAGTACCCTAAGACTTCCCAGAGCTTGTAAGGAACCTATATAATTATGAAGGAAAAACAAATCCCTTAAGTAAAGGCAAAGGGCCAAGGTGCAAATATCTCAGTTGGTAAATAAGGAACTTCTTCATATTGTAGCACATGGAAAGCTGTTTCAGCCACCTAAATTCCGGGTATTCACAAAAAACTTTTTTAAAAAATTTAAATATTTTTAATTATAACAGATCAGTACAAATAATATTGTCTCTAAAGAGTATTTAAAAGTATATCTTGTTGAAGGAAAAAAATAAATGTAGACCTACATTATACAATAGTGTATGTTATACCCAGGAATCCCCTGGCTTGCCTGTCTGCCATGGCCGACAAGGAAACAGCCTTTGATGACACAGTGGAAGAATGTGTGATCAACGAGGAGTACAAAATATGGAAAAAGAACACTCTTTTCTTTACGATTTAGTGATGACCCATGCTTTGGAAAGGCCCAGCCTCACTGCACAGTGGCTTCCAGATGTAACCAGACCAGAAGGAAAAGACTTCAGCATTTATCAACTTGGTCTGGGGATACATACCAGATTAAAGAAACCACCTTGTGATAGCCAGTGTGCCGCTCCCTAATGACGATGCTCAGTTGATGCATCACGCTATGACAATGATAAAGGAGAATTTGGAGGTTTAGGCTCACTTTGTGGAAAAACTGAAATAGAAATCAAGATCAGTCATGAAGGAGACTGTTATATGCCCCAGAACCCTTGTGTCATTGCCACAATGCCTCCATCCAGTGATGTTCTTGTTTTTGATTACACGAAACACAGTTCTAAATTAGACCCTTCTGGAGAGTACAACCCAGACTTGTGTCTCCGTGGACATCAGAAGGAAGGCTGTGGGCTTTCTTGGAACCCAAATCTCAGTGGACACTTAGTGCTTCACAAGATAATACCATCTGCTTGTGGGACATCTGTGCTGTTCCAAAAGAAGGAAAAGTGGTGGGTGCAGAGACCATCTTTACAGGGCACACAGCAGTGGTAGAAGACATTTCCTGGAATCTTCTCCATGAGTCTCTTTGAACCAGTTGCTGATGATCAGAAATTTACGATCTGGGATATGCATTCGAACAATACTTTCAAACCAAGCCACTCAGTTGATGCTCCCACTGCTGAAGTGAACTGCCTCTCTTTCAATCCTTATGTGTGGTCATTCTTGCCACAGGATCAGCTGGCAAGACTGTTGCCTTGTGGAATCTGAGAAATCTGAAACTCAAGGTGCATTCCTTTGAATCACATAAGGATGAAATATTCCAGGTTCAGTGGTCACCTCACAATGAAACTATTTTGGCTCCTAGTGGTACTGATCACAGACTGAATGTCTGTGATTTAAGTAAAATTGGAGAGGTACAATCCTCAGAAGATGCAGAAAATGGGTCACCAGAGTTATTGTTTGTTCAAGGTGGTCACACTGCTAAGATACCTTATTTTTCCGGGAATCCCAATGAACCTTGAGTGATTTCTTCTGTTATCAGAAGAAAATACCATGCTAATGTGGCAGATGGCAGAGAATATTTATAATGATGAAGACCCTAAAGGAAGTATGGATCCAGAAGGACAAGGATCTTAGATATGTCTGCACTTGTGACTTTAAACTCCCTGTTTTACCCTCTTAATCCTGACATTGATTTAACACTGACTTTGTTCAGCTCTCCCTCTATAGCTACCATTTACAATGCTATTAGCCCAGACATCAGGCATTTTCTAAATATTAACTGGGGGACTTGATTCAGCAAAGCCACAAACTCATATTTAATTTTCTTCAGGAATTTTCTAGAATCAAACCTATGTCTGAAATAGATGCAGAAAGGGGAAAATATGTGTGTGGTCATTTTTCTTCTTATGCTATGTTTCCAACTTATTGAGACTCCTTTAAGGTTAGAGTAAGGAATAGAGCCAAGTGAGGTAGGCGTCTGAATCACGAAGTATACCACTGCAGGATGTACTTATTTAGGAAAAAGGGGAGAGATTCAAGTAATAAAAGTTCCTACTCTAAAACTGCCATATCTGTCTGACTCTCGAGGTACACATTTGTCTGTGTAGACCAGTCTCTCAGTTTCTTAAGTCAGAACTTTATATCTTCCTTTTTTCCCCATATTTTTGCTCATTAGTGTATTTCTTGAGCTGTTTCATATTATCTTTCCTTCCTGTGAGATGTTTTTTTTTTTTAAATTTGGGACCACCAAATTGTAAAGATGTATGTTTTTACCTGACAGTTATACCACAGGTAGACTGTCCAGTTAAGCTGAGATGAATCAATAGCTGACATTTGTTTTTAAAATTAAATTAATCCTAGATAAGAGTTTACTTTCTTCCCCCCAAGAAGTTAGTCCTTGACCACTAGTTTGGTACCATCTCCCTTTTGGGTGACTTGTTTCACCAGCAGGCCTGTTATTTTCCATGGATAACTGTGTAAGTGCTTATAATGGAGCGAATTGCTTTTCTATGCTAAAGAAGAGTGTATATTATAGTTTTGAGAATTACTTAAGAAACGGTATGGTAGACAATACTAGCCTCCCAAAGATGCCCACATTCTAATCCCAAGAACCTGTGAACATGTTACCTCACATGGCAAAAGGTACTTTGCAGATGTGACTAAGTTAAGAGTCTTGAGATGAGGTTATCCTGGATTAGCTGGGCGGACCCCATGTAGTCACCAAGGGTCCTCAGAAGAGAAGGTAGGCTGTCAGGGGCAGACACTGATTTAAAGATGCTAAACTGAAGGCTTAGAAGACGGAGGAAGAGGCCATAAGATAGGAAGTTCAGGCAGCTGTTAAAAGATAGAAAATGCCGGGGAACAGATTCTCCCCAGAGCCCTGCCAACCCAACTTCTGACCTTCATAACTGCAGGGTAACAAATTTGAATTGTTTTAAATCACTAAGTTTGTGGTGATTTGTTTCAGCATCAATAGGAAACTAATACAAATGATCAAGAAGGGTAAACTATTCTGTGGCTAGGAAAATTAAAATACCTATTAGCTCTGAGATGAAATTTGCTTTTAAATAATGTAGACCCTAAAAAAAATTAAAATTATATTCTATCTTATTCAAGTTGAAAAGTCAAAAGCTTAAAAATTCACAAGGATATGCTGGCTCCATAAAAACTTTCTTAAAATTGCAAAAGGGTTTTTCTCCCCTTTTTTTTGCTCTCCAAAAAACCTTAACATTCCTAGAAAACAACCATTAGGACAAGCTTTTGGCTTTTATCAGAGATGTGTGAATCTATTCTGACCTTGTAAAAAACACGTTTTTTCCTAAGTCTCAATCTCTTATAAGAGAAGCAGATCAATAAAATCAACCAACTGTGAAAATAAGGTTCATGGGCCAGAGAGAAATGCTGATAGAGGGAAATACATACAATAATAGAGAATCACAAGGTGGTTAGATCCTTGTCTAATATTTATATGTGAACCATGGAATGCCCTGACCTTTACCCATCTTATTAATATTATGCCATGTTTATCACTTTTGTTGCAAGGGACCTAAAAGGTGATCCTGAACAGAATGCTCTCAGGATCATTTAAAAGTTTTTTTCTATTGGGCAATTTTTTTTAAAGCTCATTTTCTCAAAGTATAAATAATCAGTTTTCGCTTAGACATCTAAACTCAAAAATAGTCTGTCATTCTTACTACTATCTTTTTGGCATAAACTACTAATGTAAGGAAAGAAAAAAAATAGTTGCTTTCCAATTAATAGCATCCACTGAGGTTTTTCCCCCTCCTTCAAATACTATCACAAGGACAGTAAGAGAAAGCAAGCATACACATACACACACACACACACACACACACACGGTACCTCACAATTTAACCTCTCAGGAGCTGGATGAAGTAAATTCCTCAGCCTTCAATGAACACTTGTCATCATTCTTCTTTTTCTTAGAACTTGTATTTTTACTTCAATATAATGACATGCTTTCTTGCTTCCCTGCCACTCATACTTGAAATTTTTATGCTAAGTGGTCTCACAGTTAGAAAATTCTGAGAAAGATATTCTCCTTTCAGAGATATGACCCATTACATTGGTTCATAAACCCAGAGCAGTGAGACACCATCACAGGTGGATGCCACAATGTTATAGAGGTAGAACAAAACAGAACCAAACAAAGCAAAAACATACACCAAACAAAAGCTAAGTCAGGGTTACTTCCCATGCTTCTGTGCTTGACAGTGAAAAAGGCTACATGCTGGATAAAATTGAGCTACGGAGGCTGGAGCTTGAGGCAAGCCACCAGGTTGTAAAGGGATCCTCAAGGGCAGCCACTTCCATTACCAGAAAAAACAAAACAAAGTGACTACATTAGATGGGTCAAGGAGGAACGTAAATTTTTTAAGTGGCAGCTTCCTGTTAGATTTTTAAAATTCTCCTAATTCTTGACCGTAGGGCTTTCTTCTTTTTCTCCATAAATGAAGTCTTTGTTCTACGGGTTGCCCCCAAGAGTCTATGGCAGTTTGTTGTTGTTAAACTGTTCTTGACTATAAGCTAACTCCTCAAAGCCAGCCGAAGATATTCAGATTCCAGATTGAGGCTTCTTCCCTGTGCAAAATTAACCAGAAAACTAATGTTCAATTACAAAAGGGCTTTATTGGAATTCCTATGCTTACTGCTACTTACAACTTGTATTTTTATAGCATTATTTCAGGTCAAATAGTTACAATAAGACACTAATCCTCTAAGTTTCTCTAAGAGCCCTTCTTTAGCAGCCTGTGTTTATATCTTGGTGTGACTAACCGAACACTAAACCCTTGAGATTAAACTATCTTAAAATCCTTAAAATTTTCATAACTGTTTGGCCTTCATGAAATTTTTCTATATAACAACTTAGATGAAGTTACAGAGCTAACTGGAAATTGGGAGGGTATATGCCTGTGAGGGTTGCCAGATAAAATACAGAATGCCCAGTAAATTTTAATTGCAGATAGAATAATGAACCATGTGCAATATTTGGGCTATACTTATCCTAACAAATGAGTCATTGTTTATTTTAGCTGTACTTCAAATTTAACTGGAAATCCTATAGATTTGGTGTGCTAGACCTGGCAGTCCTAATGCTCCTGCTTCTTGCAGGACACCCAATAAACCAAATCCCATTGGCCGTATTACAGGTAGGAGGGTAAGAAATGTCTAGTCTTATAAATTGGAAGCCTCCAACTTCACATTTACATCATGGCGCCAATTAAATTTCAAACCATCACCCATTCCAAACCTGGAGATTAATCTTTATTTTAATGATCAGAAACAAGATTGCAATTTTTAGAAGCTTAGGATATAATGTAAAAAGAAAAAAAACAAGGCACTTTACTCACCTCTTCACTAAAGGTTTTGGAAACTTCATATTAGAGATTCCTTGTGTGCTCTCTCAGGTACTAAGCTCAAGTTCCTTATCTTTTTTCCAGGTACAGAAGAGGACTGTGGTCATTGTCCCTGAAGATTATACTCTAACCTGCTGTCTAAGAAGTGTGTGTTCTGAGCAGTTACCCCAGAAGTGGGGGTGAATTTGCCAAATCATTAAATGAACATTATTAAAACCATTTATTGTCCTTGAAAATTTACAGCTTCTCTTCAAAATAATTTGATGTAATTTTCACATCTTGAGGTTTCTATGCTACAGCAGAGCAACAGCTTTTAAAGGCTAGCTAATAAAGAAGTTTTCAAGGGTCCATGTGAAAAAAGAGAAAAGACAATGTAGTAAAAAGGTATATGTTCTCAAATTTAAGGAATGATCCTTTATTCTCAGAGATTATGTCCTTTTTATCTTTTAATGTTAAAGTAAACTTTCATCACAAAATTGTGATACTGGGTGTGAAGTTTTTTTAATATTCTTACTTAGAAAATTGGTTGGCGAATTTATATCTCCCAAATTATTTTAAAAATTGTACTTGTCTGCTAATTTAAAAGCATGGGGTGTAATGCAGGAGAAACGTCTTTATGTCTCTTTCAGAAATACTACTTGTGTTCAACAATATTAAACAACTTTACCTCTGATTCATCTATCTCCATAGAAAGAGAATTAGATTCAAGGAACTATTCTAGGCTGAAGATATGTTTATAAAAAAGGATATTTCTATTCTCTTATAATGTTCAAACAACATGTTTTAGGTCTTTTCTTTCCTAGTAGAAGATCTGAATTATGTACCCTGATCTCTGGCACACTGTCATGGATATATCTTAAATATTGTTGCTTTGGTAAATCAGTAGTAACATATGCACTCTATAAATGTCAAACATAAAATGCAACACATCCAGCATTCTACAAACCATGGCAAACAGCTCAGGATTCCAGACACTTGCAATGTCTATACTAGAGCTCAGCTCACTCCTACTTGGAACAAAGAAATTACTTTCCCCTCCTCCAATTCTATGGACAACATGGATCTGAATAGGAAAGGCCAAGAACATGGCCATGAACATTTCCTTGATCCTTTCATAAGAAAGGCCTTTTGATAAATATTCTGGAAGAAATCATGTAATATCATGAATAATCACATCAAATTTTCTAGTTTTTTTTAAAAATAGAAGATTCAGGCATGTTCTGGCACTTTGCAAAAATCCCATTTGATTTACTATTTTTTAATTGAATTTAATCCTTAAGCCATCCCTTCAAAGCAGGTGTTACTATCCACAATACAGAGTAGCAAAGAGAAGATGAGTACAAGTTAAGCAACTCAGATGAAGTCAGAGCTAACGAGTGACGTCATTAAAGGCAGGGTATGTGACTCCAGTGTGTCTTCTTTCCACTCTGTGAAGCTGTGTGTTTATGCCTTTTGGTTGTTTCTGAAGTAGAAATGCTTTTTATCTACAGCAGATTATTTAAGTATGGGTTAGACAAAATATGTTCATGATCCTTGTCAAGCCAATCAATGACACCTACAGAAGTACTCTTGGATTTTGATGGAGGGCTATGATTCAAAAGCATTTAATGTACAATATTACTCCTGGCTTTAGGGCGACTAAGCACACTCCACCAGCTGCTTCGCAGCAAGCATTTCAGTGTAGTTTACAGCCACTGAACAATGAAAAGAGGAAACTGCATCTGTGACCCAATTTTTCTGTAGTTACTGGTCATTTATATCCTGTACAGAATTGGGATGGACCCTAAGGAAGTGGTCACTTGTTTTCTCACCTAACAAAAAAGCATCTACCTTTTATTCACTTCATGGAAATAAGATGAGGTTGAATGGCTGAATCTGAAAATATGAGAAAACATGCAAAACACACAATATAATGACTGGCAATGTCACCCTAAATTTAAAAAACAAATACTTAAAAGTTTGAGACCCAGAAATATCTCATTGCTTCTGCTAAAATGCATGCTCCCAATAGTACTCAGAACACATCAGATGGTACTATCAGATGGTACATGCAGTTCCATGCACATACTTGTTCTTGTTGCAGTGGTTATACTGGCGGGATCCCCATGACTAAAAGAAAAAAAAATCCCAAAGGAGACTTTTCTGATTGTATACTTTGAAAGTTCACATTGGTATTCTGCAAGTCTTAAATAGAATATTATGTGGTCTAGGAAAAGCTGATATTGACTATAGAGAAGAAGATGAGGTGATGGAACACTGGAAGATAATCCCTGCATATTTACATGATTGATATAATTAATAATTTATAGAGAACTTTTAAATGCAATTTTTAATTTGATCCTCACAAAGATCTAGTTAAACTAGTGTTCTCTTCTCTTCTGCTCTGCTGACTCAATGTAAGGAAAATAAAACCTGTAGTTCCTAAGGGAACTTGGAAGTCACAGTCCCCATTCACTAGACGGGCACAAGTGAAACACTGACCATATCCCTTAATGGCTGTGGGTCTTGGGCAAGTTCCCCAGGAAGCACTTCCCTCATCTGTACCACGGTGGAGGAAAAATGGTGCTCGTTATTTTGTTCTTTCTTCAAGGGCAACAAGTCACTAGAGGAACAACGACAGGGATTCCTTTGGATTCAAGGCCTATAAAAAGCACTTCACTGTTGTGTGTGAACAACAAATCAGGTATGGGGCCTCAACCACGCTGGTACTCTGCATCTATACATCAGATCAGAAAGCAAAAATAGCCTGGTTTTAATACAACTGAATGTTCATATATGAATTATGATCTCTTATATGTGTGTGCATTTTTCAAAAGTATATTAAAGACTGCATGGTAGGGGTAAAACTACAGGTGAACTTATCGCTGATAAATAAGCAATTCTTTCCAAAGCACCCCTGACCGGAGCATGTATAGGGAATGTGAGGTTCACACCTCACTAGGCCAGTGTTCAGTGGCAGAAAACATTAAACATCAGAAAGAAGAAATCTAAAAATAATGGCAAACATTACAGATGCCCTTAAAGTACAGGCATAATTACTTCATAAAAACCCAGTCAGAATGCACAGATGTGTGTGTTTATAATTGTTATCTCCCTTCCCATGGCCAGGCCAGGGCACTCAGGAGGTAAAGTATTTGACAGCTCCCGGAGAGATGACCCTGCATGTTTGGAAGAAAAGTACAATACAAAGTCACACTTTGATTGAATTCTGAGATTCTGTTCCACCCCAGAGGAATCTAGAGTAAAGCCACTGGTTTTCCTTTAGCATACCAATTGGCAGGGCAAACACGGCCTGCCTGCTCTGAAGGAGACATCAGAGACGTCTGCACCCCTGTAATTCTAATAGAGCTCAGAAGTCTGGGCTTTGTACCACCTTCTGAAGGGTTGCACACAGATACACAATGCTTAATAAATACTCTTTGATGATGAAGAAATTAAATGGCATTTCAAAATGGCCCGCGTTGTGGAAAAATGATCTGCTACATTCAAAGTCTGAATAAAACTCATATTGAAATAAAACTGTCAGGATTAACTTGCAATAACAGAGAGCTTGTTTCATCCTGCTCTTGCCTGCCTGGCATCTCCTAACTGTCCTTTAAAATGCCTTTCAGCCATCACCTCATTATCGCCTGGTTTTACATCTGTTTATATCTGACATACTCCCAGAAAGATAAGTGAAGTCAGGAAGGGGTCTACTTTGTTGTTGGATCTCTGCATCTAGGTCTGATATGCAGATAGCGCTGAATAAATGCTTGTGGACTTAATGAGGATGGGCCCAACAGGGCCTCAAACAAAAGTAGGCAGAGCTCACCAAAGGGTGATGCATACAAAATAAGTAAAAGAACAAGAGGTAATTAAATGACCTGCCAGGTTGTTTGGGCTTAGAGTTCCAGAAAATTGCTAGGACATGCATATTCATGTTCCAGTTCATACCGTATCTTGCCTTGAAGAAAAAACAGGTTTTCTGCAAATACCCCATTTATTGAAACAAAAACAAACAAAAAACAAACAGATTTGTAAATAATCCACTTTATGATTCTAACACAGAAGTTACCAATAGCACTAAAGATTTCTGTGGTTTACAATGTCAAGGATACAAATAATAAGCCAACAGTAATCACTACAAAAGGTCAATCTGGAAAAAAAAAAATTGCACATGGTGGAACCTGTCCAAAGTTGCCTTGTGGGCTTTGCTCACATTTTGCTAAGAGAATGAAGAAAGCAAAACAACAAAGTCCCCCTTGGGGTCTTGACTTAATAGGACATGCCTATTATCTAAACTGCTGCTATTTGGGGCAGAACATGTTTCTGTGAAATGAATTAGTTGAAACTAAGTGTCTCTTCTGGAGTCTATAGTTCTACACATGTGATTAACTCTTTCAAGGCACCTTTAAAGTGCAAATGTTTTATCACATGTATAGTATCACCTCTGCTTACAATAAGCAGGGAAAAATCCTAGATACTGCCTCAGAAGAAGTAAATCTGACCTACGGGAACTGGAGACTTCACTGTCGGGGACCCCTCATTCTTGGTACCATACCACATTTCAACTGCCAGAACTCAGCTCCACACCGCTGCCTTTGCTTTCTGTGGATTGCTTGGTAGCTTACGGCCCAGGAACTAAAGAGTGGTTTTTTATTTCTGAAAAGTGACTGACTTTCAAAGAGCTAAAAGAGAGGGAGAGTAGAGGTTGGGAATAACCAAGGCTTGGCAACTGTCCTAACTTACCTATCCTCCAACCATCCAGAGAAGAGAAGACCACTGTAAAGAAGCTGACAGAGGCATGAGAAGGAATCAGCTTCTCCTTCCTGCTTCCTCACGGCATCCTGCCCTTTCATTCATGAGTATCCTCAGCCAGCCCTGTAGACTTTATGTGTGTCTCTCCTATAACCAGCATCAGAAGATCAAAGCTTCCCAGACTGTCCTCTGGAGATAAGGAAATACCACGTTTGGAGGAGAGAATTTCAAATATGCCAAAGAATCCATTTCTGTTTAATGGGCTCTCTCCAAGGGAAAAATAAAGGATACACAAAATCAACAAATACAAGATAGAAACTGCATGGAATTGTAAGATAGTTAAATGATAACATTATGTTGAACTGGTATGACACAGAGTGTGGTTCAGTGTGAACATGGCGTATTTGCTTCTCGTCCTATGACTTGGTAAAGTCTTTAGAAATCACTGGGCCTCCATTTGCCAAAGACAGGGTTGGCCCAGATATAGAGCAACGGAGAGATCCCGTGAGTGGCCAGGGCTCCACTGTCTTCCCCATGCACTCAAACAGCCTCACTGTCGTCTATTTAGTTTACTGAAGTTCTGAGAAACAAAAACAAAGTAAAAAAAAAACCTAGATATTTTTAAAGGTCTCTATAACTCTACCGCTCTGAGGCCAAAACATTAAGAGTCATTATCTTAATTATACACCTGAGGTAAAACCAGGACAAAGTTAACATTACCCATAATATTTGTCCCTTGTCTTCCTTTTTTTTATTATAATTAAAAATATCCAGGGGGAAGCAGATGTGGCTCAATTGATAGAGCATTCACCTACCATATGGAGGGTCCAGGGTTCAATACCCAGAGCCTCCTGCCCTGTGTGGAGCTGGCCCATGCGCAGTGCTGCCACGCACAAGGAGTGCCATGCCATGCAGGGCTGCCCCCACGTAGGGGAGCCCCACACGCAGGAGTGCGTCCTGCAAGGAGAGTTGCCCCATGTGAAAAAAGCACAGCCAGCCCAGGAGTGGCACCGCACACACAGAGAGCTGACGCGGCAAGATAACGCAACAAAAAAGAGATGCAATTTCCCAGTGCCACCCCCCCCCCCAAAAAAAATGCAAGCAGACGCAGAAGAACACACAATGAATGGACACAAGAGAGCAGACAATGGGGGAAAAGGAAAGAAATAAATTAAATAAATCTTTAAAAAAAAAAATCCAGGAATGTGTTTGATGAAATATTTCCAAAAATCCCTGCACAACTCCAAAGGGCATCATTCATTCCAAAGACAACATCAACTGTGTCCCCTGGACTGTGCCACTCAGTGGCCTTGTATAGATGCTTTTAAAGCTGGGTGGGCCTGGATTTGAAGCCTGTCTCTACCACTTACTAACTACATGACCTTTAGCAAGCTATTTATTCTGCTGCCTCCTCTGTACTGTGGAGATAATAAATTGTATTTCCAAAGGATGCCATGAAAACTAAAGCTAATATATGTAATGAACCTGGAGTTAGTGTGGCATGTTAACACCAACACGAGTTCTCTGAAATCACAAAAACAATACACAACATATTTCATAGTACAGGAAACTATGATGTTTAGGATTTGTGGCTCATGATATAAGAAGAAACCTAAAGTTAAAAGGGAGGAGGTCACATGGCCCTAGAACTACATAATTCTTAAGTCTCAGAACTGTGATAACGGGCAGAAAGATAACCAGAAGGTTAATTAATTAGAGCCCTGTTGGTACAAATGCTATCAAGGATAACAACTATACAAATATGATAGGTTGCATTTCATGGAGGGTATATGCCAACAAATTACAATGTACTTAAATTCAAACTTTTTTATTTTGCCTTCCTTAGGAATTCAAGATCAGTCAATATTTAAATGGACTGAATCTTTTATTTAATTTTTAAATTAAGACGTGATTGACCTACATGCTAAAATTATAACTTAGGAATTATAGGTTCTCAAAGTGAGGGAACTGAAAGGGATTTTAAGTATCATCTAGTCTGATCTCCACATGTTACAACTTGGGAAAATTGCAGCCTAAAGATGAGAGATTCATGTAAGGTCACAAAAGAAAGAGCCAATCCTGGCATTTGGTCTCATGAACTTATCCTTTTCCTTACTGCAATCATGAGCATTACTCAATACACATGCCAACAATTCAACACTTGATGTATGGTTGACCATCTCAACTTTGCCTAATTTGGGGTTCTTACGGAAAGGATGATATCTGAAGGGCTGGGTCAATGACTGACAGGAGCAGCTAGGAGGGACTGGAAGAAAAAGTCTGTGGATATTCAAGAAGGTAAATGAACCGATTAGAAAGGCAATTAGGGATCTGACAGCCTGGGATTTGACAATGAGGGCCTAGTAAGGAACCAAATATAGACTTATTCTCCATATCCAGGACCTGGCACAGAGACTAGTACATAGCAGTACTTAGTACTTACTTGTTTGGTGACTGGATGATGAGCCATGAATCAATGAATGAGTGAATGAGTGAATGAAAAGATCTGATCTGAGAGAAGACATAAAAGTCTTAGAGGGAACAGAGAAGAGGGACTACCTAGTGTAGTTCCTTAAGGGTTGAGGAAGAGAAGAGCTATGCAGGTTCCCTTAACCTCGGCAGGAAGGTGGCTGTGTTTCCTTTGAAAGTACAGCAGAGTGAGCTGAGGTCCTATTTCTTCCTTCCCACACTTCCATTCTCAGGAAGCGTAGTAGTTCCTGAGGTGGTGGTTCTACTTCTCACCACTGTGCTCTCAGGATTGAACACGGAGAAGAGGAATATCCAAGGGGAGTCTTTCTCCAAGGGCAAGAGAAATTTCAAGTCCATAGTGTGACATTATTGTCAGAGGAGGCTGTGATCAAGTGCTATTCATGCAAGCTACTGATCATACTGACACAGACAAGGAAAACGTTAAGCTCAAGAAACCAATGTGATCCTACACGAGCAGGGCAAATTTTACTTAATAAGAATGAAGGAACACTGAGATTTCCCGGCCAACTTTTCATTCACTAAAAACAGGGCCATTTGTGGTCCTAAGCCTGGTGAGCATCAACTTTCTGCCAAGTCTATTAAGTCTGGACTTTCAAAGTTGGATTCATTTGAAAAGTATTGGTGGCACAGAGATGACTGAAAGCTATATCTCATTATATTTTCCAAATAGTATGAGACTAGTCTTTGATGCTTCCTTTTCTTTAAACATCTTTGTCTAGTATTTTTCATTTTTGCACCATAGGATGTGGCCACTTAAAAGAAAAAAAATGACTAAATAGAGAAGCAGTAATAAAAGATTCCGTATCAACACCTAAGTAAGACCTTTCAGGGATCTTAAGATGTAAGTAATTTCTTAAAGAGGAATGGAAAACACTTCAGTGGATAATAAAGAAGTGGACAGAGTCTTTTCCACATAGCACAGAGCAGATGAATTTCAAAAATGACAGCGTGTCCATCAGTTACTAGAACTGAATACTGGATCCTGCACCAATGTTCAACATGAACGATATATACAGCCCAAGGAGAAGACACAATGCCTCTTATGTGATCTTTGCTTGACATTACATTAAGACTTGAAGTTGGTGCACTGAGAAAAAAATCTTTCAAACTGAGAGAACAGGTCAGTGAAAAGACTTTTCCCTACCTCCCAGAGTGATTGGCAAAGCTTTTATATTTTTAGCACAGTTTCAATTCCCGAAAGAGATGTCACCTCAAAGAAATGTGCTAAGTCCCTGTTAAAGCTTTTGCCAATGCTGGCACTTGTCCCTCATTGCTGGCTTACTCTAACTCAGCTCTCTTTGCAATCCAAAGAATAAACATGAGTCTAGTTATGATTTCAAAGAGAGGGACATCAGAGGAGTTTTAATGTTAATATTTGCAAAACATCTTGAGAAATAACAAAAAAAGCACCTATTTTCATTGCATTGTCTTCTGCAAAGAAAATAGAGAAAAAGTAGGAAAAAAAACCAAGCTGAAATTTTTTTCTGATAATGGGACAGCTTTGTTCTCTTAGTACAAATAATTTTACCTAAGTGGTGACCAGCTTTTGGATAACATTGAAAACATTCCACTGAGTCTAAAGTTAGCATACAACAACCCCCCTAGAATGGAGCCCATGCTATTGAGCTCAGAGCATCTGGATTTATCTTCTTTGACTTTAATTTTGCTGTTGAGCACCTAACATTTACATAAAAGGGAGTCTTAGGAAGCAGGATGACTAGTGATGCCCACTCACCTCCCATAATTTTGGACTGGCAGTTGATAAACTCCGGCTTCCTGTCCGTGAGGTAACGCTGGCAGGTGTGATGGAGGATCTGGAAGAAGGTGCATTTTTCTGAGGCTGTGCTGGCTACCCACTGGTCAAAAGCATTTTCAAACAACAAATCAAACTCTGCAGAATCCTGGAAAAGACAGTGAAATAACTACTGATCTCCATCTATAAAAACTGCTGCTTCCAGCTTACCTCACTGAAAAGACTTAAAAGATTAAAACACCTTTCAAAGACTTTGGTCCTAATCATGAGGTCCATCTTTACTAGCACCCCTATGTATGGAAAGTGCACATTACTGTTTATCATGAGAACCCCAAATCTTACAGTATTTATAGATGTCCTTAGGAAAACAGTATCACAGAAGTGGCGATAGCCTAACTAAATATTGGCTAGCCTCAGAATTCAGACCTTGTGTTGTTTGTGTTTTCCAATTACTTGGAAAAGTCTTCAGGTACTGAACTATATTAAGATTACCTCTAAACTCTAGTTTAGACTCTACCCTTGTTATTGTACCATATAGCTATAATTTACATTTTATTATGCCTCATTATAAATAAAGGGTTTAGTGCATGTACATATACACACACCAAAGGGAATGTACATTGAATAGATATTCTATCATAAAAAGCTTCTCTTGTTAAAGTCAATGGCATCCTAATATATAATTTTTAAGAGGTCATTCATTTGTTTGATATTTGGTAAATGAACCTTGCCATTGGTTGCATTAGGAGATAAATGAAGCTTTGCTAAACGTGGCTTTTTTGTATTGATAAGCATGGACATATTTATCTGAATATGCCCTTTACAGTTTAAATGCTGATAAACATATTATTGGAAACAGCTTTGCTTTAATACAGATCCCCTTAGGTTCCTGTATCAAACAAGATGAAAAGATTTTTATTTTTCCATATGGGAACAGAAATTAGAAGTGTTAGTCACATAGCTTAAATCGAGAAATAGCCTTGTTAATTGAAACAACCACCACCACTATCAAGGTCAATCAGAAAGAGTCATTTTGTGAAGATTACTTCATTTGGCATTGGACAATCCACTCACCCGATTGGGGTCAATACCATTAACCTGGCGAAGCTGCTCGAGCATCCACTGTGATCTCCGAACGAAAGATGTGGAGCCTTCAAACTGTTTGACCTTCGTGATGGACGCTTGTGTGGGTTTCTTGTTTGTCACTGCCAAGAAAAGACCACTCTGATCAGCGGGTCTGCAAAATTGGTTTGTTTTCTCATTCAGTGTTGATTCTATGTGATACCTACTGTGCATATATGTAATGAATGAGAGAGCGAAGGTGAGAGCGAGTGCGGGTGAGAGCGAGCGCAGGTGAGCAAGAGCATGGGAGAGAGAGAGAATAAATGTGTGTGTGTTTGGGAAGGGGTTAACTCGAGAAACAGAAGTTATAATCTCTGCTCTTAAGCAGTTCACGGTACAACTATACAACTGTAGAAACTACTTCATTTATGTCTTCATCCATTCGAACTGAAAATTACTTTACTAAATAACCCAAAGCACCTTTTGTGGAGAGTACAAGTACATGATTAGACTTCAGGGAAAGCAGCCTAAGGGGCTGACAGACATCAGGTGGGGTTCATGAGGAAAGGTTGAATTTGAAAGGAAGTGAAGGTCACTGGCTCCCTTGGAGAATTAAAATGCATTTTCTAATTTTATAGTCCAGTGTACATGCTTCAGGCTTCACTGGAAAGATAAAGAGTAGTTACCTCACTCAAAACAAACAAAACAAAACAAAACTTTAATATCTGGCTTTAAAACACTGTGCAGGTTGTATCTCGTTTGCCTCTGATATTGAATGTACCTGTCATTCTGTATCATCCCCCTCACATGAATTCCTGAGGTCAAGGAAGTCCCTCTCCCAGCCTTGATCAGTTCTTCTGCCTCCCCTTTCCTGCTAAGAATGGACTTGCCATCTCTTCAGCGTGACGTCAAGCACCAGGTACCAGGAGATGGTGACCCTGAGTATATCTACATTTGCTTACTTCATGACTCAGAGCTTCCAGGCTGAGAGGTAATTCAGTGTCTTAAAAGGGCTTTCCTAAAAGTAAGTAAGATTAAATAGAAAAGTTGTTACTAAAGCAGCTAGGGGAAGTTGAAAGCACTACTTGTAACAACTGCAAGCTGGAGGGAAGACTGTGGATCAAGGGTAGATTCTTTCTTTCTTTGAAATAACTCCACGGGTCTCCTCACATTTCTAAAGAACTCTACAGATGCCCAAGAGGTGGCAAAAAGAATCCTTAAGGAAAGGTCAGAAAGCACCTACTTCAATCTTGGTGGGTAGTAAAAAAGACTCTTCTGTGTGTTCAACAGCGTACTGCAGTTCCAACGTCTGGGATCACAAAAGCAGGAGAGCAGGGCACACGAGAAGAAGGAAAGGTAGGCGCTATGTGCCATGCCTGGTGAGAGCCTTGCAGGTCCCCCACTAAGACTATTTTATGGCCTCAGTAAAATCTCCCTGGGCTCCAAACCAGAATTTAGCAAACTTTTCTTTCTCTTTTTTAAACTTCAAATAATGCTTTGGTTTATTTACCCATTATTTCAGTTATATTTGGCTGAAAGTTTCTAAAAATTTCACACCAGTTACATTTACTTTCCTTGGTTAAAAAAAGTCATCATCCCTACGACACCTTAAATCAGAAGAAATTTTATAGTCTAGTCACAATGGCCTCTCTGGCTGACAGTTCCAAGTATAAACCTGTTAAATCCCATTAGGAATAACCATTCCCCTAACTAAATTCAGGCAACATTACCAGTTTGCTCAGGGCTCTGTCTACCCATTGAATTCAATTAATTTATTTTTTGTGTCTCCTACCACACAAAGGGGGATCTATAGGTTTCTTTGTTAGATATGCCCTGCATTTGTGTTTTAAGGTTAAAGGAAACAACATACCTGCAATATATGCAGGTTCTAAAATGTGCTTAAAAGATTAAAGAATGATTTTCAATAACAGGAAAACATGGGTTCCTGTATTAGACACACACCCCTAACCACACAAAGAGGATTTCCTTCTTTGTTTATGTAAATCATATCACTTACGCATCCTGGGAAACATGAAAGTTTTTCTTCTAACTTTATTTATAAAGTTGTTATGAACTCCTATTTTTACTTCCTTCAAATCCGTTTCCAAGTAATTTATAGCATTATAAAAGCCCAAAAACAATACAGAACTGCTGCATTATTGACATGTTTAGGGTAGATATTTAGAAATCCCATTGGAAGTTTGTCATTGAAATGAGCAGTGGGAACCCTGCCCACATGACAAGTGCCCCCACAGAATTCTTCCACAGTGGTCCATACTGCAGACGGGTCATTTTTTTAATGGAGGCAGTTGCAACTCCATCCGTTTCTGTCCTTTTTTCCCTATGAGTTCATCCCTTGCCTAGCTCTTGGAGTCTGGCTAGTTTTCCTAGGCACTGAGCCCGGTTTGGTTGAATTTTTGTTTACTGTTATTATCTCTAACATCTCAGTTTCTATTTTGAAGCAGGTACTTTAAAATTACATTATTATATACACATTATATAGAGTTAAATAAAGATCTTCCCCTTCTGAAATTAAAACACTTGCATAAAACACACCAACCACTGCCAGGCCTTTTGGTTTCTTCCTTGAAGGAAGCTTGGTTTAACCTTATTTTGATGTTGTTAGGGTCCATAGCTGGTAAAAAATTAGCCAGTCAGAAAAATTCCAGATGTCTAGTGAAAAACAGTGGTTTACTTCCTCCTTCAAAAGGAAAGACTGCCAGTAAGAGCCCTACAAAATGTACCCAAACAATGGCATGTTGGATGTCCAACTACGCCTGTATTGTAGATTTCCATATTCATTATTTTGAATAATGTTAAAGACCAGATAACTGGGCTATTTCTATTATGTCCTCACCATTTATGAGAAGATATATATATACAGGCATTTAAAGGGGTAGGATGGGGGTAACACTGTCAGGTAATATTGCAGAGCACCCACAGTCACCCATGCCCTCTACTGATTCTCTCTGATTTTCCAGTTGGACTCCACTTTGGCTGCATGTCAGAATTACCTGGAAGTTTTTTTATAACAAACTGAGTGAATCAGAACTTCTGGGCGTGCAGCCCCACAATCCATTTTTTCAAATATCCCCAGATGAGTGTTGAGAACCGTTGAAGGTATACATTTACTCATTCCAAATACTTATGGAACATTCCAAATACTTACAGAACATTTATTAGATGGAAGACAAAGATAAGATTTTCAACAATGCAAAGACTGAACAAGATCTGGTTCTGAATCAAGAACTTGGAAGGAACTAAAATTATGCAAAACCATATTCAAGCATAATAGGCATACCAGGTGCTGTGGGGACTTCAAGGACCTTGGAGCTTTGGGGAAAGTCAGAGTGGTATCATGAAGGAGCTGAATCCCAGGACACATACTGAAAGCCCTAGCCTGCAGTTTTATAATTTCCCCCAAATTGGCTTTTCTGACCAGCCCCTTCAAACTTATTTTAAACACAGAAACACTGAAGCATCTTTTAAAAACCCCTCAATGACATCCCAAAGCATTTAGAATAAAACCCTGCCACTTCCTATGGTCTGCAAAGCCCTTCAGTACCTCTTCAATCTCATTTTGTTCCTCTCTCCCTTATCTTCTATTGAGCTCCATTCTTTCTTGTTTCTGGGAAACAGCAACTTCTTTCTACCACAAGCCCTTTGCACATGCTATTCCCACCATAGGAACACTCCTTCCCCTTTTCTCACTGTTCAGATTTAGCTTAAGTATCTTCTCCACAGGAAAAACAATAAAATAAATAAATTAAAAGCCCAAAACTGTGATCACTGAATTCAGGTTAGCTCTCCTACCATGTTATTTCTCTCACTGAACCTGTTCATTTCAAAATAGGTTTTTTCAAGCCTGGATAAAGTACTCAATGTTTGCATCTCTAAGACATTTGTGAAGAACACAAACCAGAATGTTATCATGTCCACCTAGTCCTAAAATATGTAAGATATGGATAAATCCCCACCCAGATTTTCTAAGCTACCTCCTACCAGCTTGTGATGCTAAGAGCCTATAAATTGACCTAATAACAAATTACAGTTTTACAGCATTTTAAGCTTTAAAAAATCTCTTTTACATCCTTCTGTTTGTTTGGGCTTTTTCCCTCCTAAGCCTTGCAACAGCTCTGTGATACAGAATCAGTTATTGCTTTTATCCCCCATTATATTTATAGACCAGGAAACAGACACAGAAAACACTGGCATGCCAAAGTCATACTGTAAATAAGTGGAAAAAATGCAACTTAAATTAAGAGGATTGACTCAAACTCTATGCTCTTTTCACCATAGCTTCCTGTAGCAATGTGAAATGCTGTGTTTTTGGGGTGTGGGATACTCATTAAATAATGTTTAGTTGAATCATTTTGTTCTAATGGTAATACTACTTTAGTGATTTTTGCAAAATTCTGAGCTATTTCTTCCTTAATAGTCTCCTTTAAATAAACTTGCTTTATTACTTAAATTAGGTAATTTAAAACAAAATTATAAAAGCCATAAGGAGATAAGTAACTCTCTCTAAGTAGAAAATCACTTCAAAATAATACAACTAAATCATAAATGCTATTAATTCAAGCTGGAGAGTTGTCAGTGGAAAGCTCAGCATCTGAGGTCTGCTCTGGTAAATGGGTGGTTAGCAGGTGTAAAGGCGTTAAAGTCTAGCACAGCATCAATGTTTTTCTAGATATAATAAAAAAGCTTAAACAAGCCACTACACACCAGGACCACTGTGTCATACTCATTAGGCCTCACTCAGTAAGCTGAGTTTTGTGGTTATACAAGCGTTTCTTGCTCACTCTGGCTTTTGGTACTGGCTGCGCTCTATTCTGATATCAGAGGCAGGCAGAAGCACTGGGGCAGCCAAATCCAGGTAGCTTTTTTTCTACCTATTCATGAAACAAATGTGGGTTCATGACTGCACACCTTCTCTTTAGCCATCACACAGACTTGATATATATCTCAGCTGTAGTTCTACAGCAGTAATATGAACTAATGTCTAGAACAACCATTATTTCTCAAGAGGCGGAATGTCTCCATTTCATGAACTAATAGTCTAAAGAGGTCTTTTTAAAAAAAGTCCCCTTCATGAAATCTTTTAAAAAATAAAACCTGGCCATACTTAAAGGGTAGAGAACACTAGCCTGCTTTTGTCCAATCAGAAAATTTTATCTAATTACAAAACAATAAGCCAGCCAATAACAAAGATCTTACTTAGATTGAATCTGGTCTTGTGGAATGTCAGGAATGTGGAATTTGTGCAGGAGTGGACAAACACTGATGTGGGAGGGAAGACAGAAGTGTAAGTTACTTGCACGTTTTGCAAAACGGGAGAATAGCCCACACCTTCACAATGATTCAGAGGCTGATCTTCCATTTCAAGATCCAATGGTTGAGACTTTTTTTTTTAACCCACAGTCTTTCTCCTACAATCTCCTACCTCTCAGTCATTCCAAAATGAACATCATCTTTACTTAATATATAAACTACCCAGTCTAAGCCTTTAAAATATTATAAACAAAATGAATCCTTACCACCTATATATCCCTAAATAGCTCATTTCTCAGTGATATTTTTGTATACTTTACTAACATTTGCATGAACTTTACACATTAAACTCAGATTGAATCATCATAACTCTATGCAGGGAAGTGGACTTGGCTCAGTGGTTAGGGCGTCCGTCTACCACATGGGAGGTCCGCGGTTCAAACCCCAGGCCTCCTTGACCCGTGTGGAGCTGGCCCATGCGCAGTGCTGATGCACGCAAAGAGTGCGGTGCCACACAGGGGTGTCCCTCGCGTAGGGGAGCTTCACGCGCAAGGAGTGCGCCCCGTAAGGAGAGCCGCCCAGCACAAAAGAAAGTGCAGCCTGCCCAGGAATGGTGCCACATACACAGAGAGCTGATACAACAAGATGACGCAACAAAAAAAAAAAACACAGATTCCTGTGCCGCTGACAACAACAGAAGCGGATTAAGACGATGACGCAGCAAATAGACACAGAGAACAGACAACTGGGGCAGGGGGGTGGGGGGGAAGGGGAGAGAAATAAATAAAATAAAATCTTTAAAAACAAAACAAAACAAAACAAAAAAAACTCTATGCAGTCCTTTCTCTCAAATAAAGCAAAGGTGCTAAAGAAGAACAAAACATATCTATATTACACTTTGAGGTTCAGACTAAGTAGTTAAAATGCAGAATTTATCATACCTATATACCTTTAATACTTATTAAAATTTCATCGAGCTTAGTCCTACCGTGATCTTCCAGTTAAGTGCAAATTAGCATCTTGTGATATGCCTAGGTTCTCTGCTCTGCTGGAGTCTATTAGCCAGATATTTTGATTTCAACAAGATTTTTGATGAGAAATAAACAATTTGGAGCAAGAAAAAAGCTGCATCAACATACAATTCTGATCAGGTCTGCTCTTTTTGCTATGTCAGTGGTAAATTGACAAGAAGGGAAAAAAAAAATCCCCTGAAATCTGATTCGGATTGAGCATAACTCCTGGGTACTGATGAGGCGAGGAAATAAACCAAAGTGAGAAGCTGAAGCACTCTAGTAAGATAGGGAATCAAAAGATGGATCTGAAAACTGGCAAGAAGTCCACATGGACGTCAATAACCCCAAGATGGCTACTGGAAGACCCTCCCCAAGATTCTGCCATTCAGAACAAAGACTTCTTCTGGAAGCCAGGAGAAGCCCAGGATATTCCCCAAGGGCTTTATCATTGGGCCCTCACAGGGGATTGATGCATCGGGTAATCAATCAAAACAGCAAACAGCTGGGACTCCTCCTTGGCCATTAGCAAAGGGGTGGTATAATTAACAGCTCAAAAAAGCAGAAGTGAGGCCTGAATGTGCACGCTCTGTGGACCCCGTTCCTGCCTTCTTGCGCACTGCTCTCGCCATTTTTGCTCTCGCCATTTTTCCTCTGGCATGTGGCCACACAAGTAAAACTTGGGCATTTATAATCTATAATGGGGAACTGTAGTCTATAAATCAGCCCGCTTGACCACTTCTCAGGCCCTTCCTTTCTACCTGGCACCCATGATCTGTTATTTTCTCCTATTTCTCATCCCTCCTTGCCTTAATAAATTACTGGCCTAACTCACCCAATATGCTCCTGAAATTCATTTCTGCAGCACAGTCAAGAACCTAGACAAAATCCAGTAACCAAGTCGTGATTTAGAATTGTTTTTCAAATGTTCCTCCAAAATTCTAACACATCATAATTCCGGGCGGATCTCACAGTATCCATGGGAAGTAAATGTCATGCTTGAGGCTGCATCAGCAATTTTTATCTGGTGATGCGGCTAAATATTACAAAGCTTAGAAGCAAAAATACCCAGGTTGTTACCTCAAATGCTTTTTGAATAGGGATACATTGTCACTGCTAGAGTTAGTAGGCAATAGAACATGGCACTATCTCTACAGAGTGTTGATCTTTTGCTTCTCACAGCTTTCTTAAAGTGTATTATAATTTAGGGACAGTGTAAACGTTTAGACTAAACAGATGACACATGTCAGAGTTCCAAGACCAGACCACAGTTCATGAAATGTTCAGGATTGTCTTTAGGATGCTAAGCCCTCCTTCTTTGTGTTTGCTCTCCCCATCTTAGGTACTGGGGAACTCTCTGGTTGCATTCCTGACAGATGAAATGGGACCCAAAGGGGTAGTCTAGAATCTGCATGAATTCCTTTATCTAAAGGAATAACAACAACAAAAAAACGGTGGCATTTCAGGGATGAGCACCAAGACAGTGGAGGAGAAAGTAGATATGCTTAAATAGCTGAGCTCCACTTAAACCTGTGGATAGAGTTTTGAAGTTTGATTCATAAAAGCAGATTTCCTCAATCAACTGAAATACCTATCACAAAGAAATTTTCCATGCAAAAGGTCCTCATTCTGTATCTCTTCGTGGAAGTTCAAAAACTGCCAATCTGACACCACATTCTCATCTGCAAATTGGAGAAAGAGGAGGAGAATGAAAGTCTAGGAACTTGCCCCAAAGGGATACCAAATGAGGAACCATTTGTATGGAAAACTTCTTTCTCCATAAAGAAGTTTGTATAAGCCCTTTAGTAAAAGGAGAAGAAATTTCATCTTGCACAGAACCTTCTGTAGGAAGGCTGCTTTTCTTATGAAGGAAAAGCACCATGTCCAGAGTTGCTAACAACTGTACATTAATAGAGCAAGAGACCTTCTACATTCTACAGCAACTCTGCAGGAAGAACCAGCTCCAAATTGGCCACCGTTACTTTTGGAATGTATAATTTCAATGTCATAGGTTAACCTGAAATCTAGTGGGTACTTTCAAAATCTAGCCCCTTCTAATTTTTAGTTTTCTTTATCCTGTTCAAAAGGAAGAACAGTTCTTGTACCCACCAGAAACTATAAATAAACCTAACATCAGGTTCAACTGTTCTGTTTCAAAACGAAGTGACAGTTTTAAGGGATATGAACAATTTTCTTACTAGAAAAGAAAGGGATTTTAAGAACCAGTGAGACTTGAAAAAATGGTAAAATCCAAGAAATTAAAGAAATGTCAAAAGACCAGAAGTAGAGAAAAACCTCTCCCAATCGATATCTTTTCCTCCAATCCTTATGCTGGCAGCATCTCACTTAAGAAATCCTGGAAACGGACTTTGGCCCAGTGGTTAGGGCGTCCGTCTACCATATGGGAGGTCCGCGGTTCAAACCCCAGGCCTCCTTGACCCGAGTGGAGCTGGCCATGCGCAGTGCTGATGCGCACAAGGAGTGCCGTGCCACGCAAGGGTGTCCCCCGCGTGGGGGAGCCCCACGCGCAAGGAGTGCGCCCTTGAGGAAAGCCGCCCAGTGTGAAAAGAAGAGCAACCTGCCCAGGAATGGCACCGCCCACACTTCCTGTGCCGCTGAGGACAACAGAAGCGGACAAAGAAACAAGACGCAGCAAATAGTTACCAAGAACAGACAACCAGGGGAGGGGGGGAAATTAAATAAATAAATAAATCTTTAAAAAAAAAAAAAAAAAGAAATCCTGATTGCTCTAGCTTTCCCAAAGACTTGGTTTCAGGATTGAGATTCAGCAAGGTTTCTCATTGTGTTCAATTTTATTTTTACTTTCTTAGTTGTTTCCCTATAGACTTTCACAGAAAATTAATTCACAAGAATTTTAGGTAAAGGATAAACAGACAATAATCTATAAAACCTGTCACTATTAGTTATGCAACCTGATATTTTACATGGAGAGAGCGTAGCATGTCTGATTCATATAATGCAATTATGGTAAACAAATGAACAAACAGGCTTCAGCCAAGGGTGTAAATGCCCAGATTTGTGAGAACTGTGATGGTTTCTGAAAGAGATTAAATCCAGTCAATACCAAACACTATACTATATCATGGAAATAACAGAGGAGTTAAATATGGTCATGAAGACTTATTCTTTTTTTATTTTACTTCCTCAATTCTGGCAAGTGATGTAAACATCATTTTTTAAATCTATTCTTAGAAGAGATTTACAAACAGGATCTAAAAACAAAGGCATCAAAGCTGCAGCAACCTGATTTAAGAATGAACTACATTACTCTACAAGAACTCCAAAGTCTGGGAATAAAAACTTGAAGAGGTTTCTTTAGTGTGATGTTTTCTTTTAAAGTTTTCCTTTATTATATACTGAAAAGTATAGGCCAAGCTGTACCTCTCTTCAGGAAAATGTCATATTTGCAGAAATTCAGTACACAGTCTACCTGTGAAAGTTGCTTAAAAGCATTCTTTGAGCTCAAATTCCCTTTATGATGAGAAGAGATTGAATCACTTCCGTAGCCTCTATTTCCTTACCTCTCAGCAGCTATGAAGAAGGGCACTCACCAGTATATGAGGGAAGGGCAGGAACCTTGTTCCCTGACATTATATGCATCCTTGCTGAACACAAACACTTAAAATATGTGTTTAGTCTAAAAGAACCATGGAAGAATGTTATGTGAATGTTACAGAGCTCCTTCAAGGTATGAAGATATTAAAAAGAATAGAGGGGAAGCAGACTTGGCCCAATGGATAGGGCGTCCACCTATAACATGGGAGGTCTGCGGTTCAAACCTTGGGCCTCCTTGACCTGTGTGGAGCTGGCCCATTCGCAGTGCTGATGTGCGCAAGGAGTGCCCTGCCACGCAGGGGTGTCCCCCACATAGGGGAACCCCAAGCACAAGGAGTGTGCCCCATAAGGAGAGCCGCCCAGCACGAAGGAAAGTGCAGCCTGTCCAGGAATGGCGCCGCACACATGAAGAGCTGACGCAGCAAGATGACGCAATAAAAAGAAACACAGATTCCTGGTGCCACTGATAAGGATAGAAGCGGTCACAAAAGAACACACAACGAATGGACACAGAGAGCAGACAACTGGAGGGGGGGGGAAGGAAGGGGAGAGAAATAAATAAATCTTTAAAAAAAAAAAATAGAGACTAAAACTTGAGGGACACAGAGTGACAGAGAATTTTCTAATGGACCAGGTACTAAACATATAATGTCACTAGGTTTCTAGAAAATCAAAGCTGTTATTACTGAGCACATAAAGTTATCAAATATAATTACAAATCTCAGTCAAGCTATGACAGATTTATCTGCTTTTTTTGCTTTCCTTCCTCTTCACCACCACCACCATTTGCACAATACTTTTAGTAACGTATTTAACATGAGGATGTATATCACTGAAGTTCTAAAAAAAAGTGAATGCTGTCAATAAGAACCCATCACTTTCACTCTTTACTGTGTGAAACTGGGAAACAAAATACAGTAACATGCTCTGAGTAAAATGAATGTCAACTACATTAATGAAAATTATATACAATTAAAAATAGCTGAATTTATTTTGGTAAACTCTAGGCAATGTCTAATAAAGCAAAACAAGCATATATTTAATAGCCTGGCAATTCTAATCCTGTGGTCAAAAGAAACGAGTGCTATGTCCACCTTTCCATCTGAAACAACAAAAAATGGACAAAATAGAGGGAATTCCAGGAAATGGCATCAGAGTAGGCAGACAGGGCTCAGCACTCTCACAAAAACAATGGAGAAATGGCCAAAAGCTGTCTGAGAACATGCTTTGGGGGTCAACAGTCCAGGACAGTGCTGTGTAGCTCCCAGGAGGGTGAAGGACAGAGAGAAAAAGAAACAGAAATAACCACCATGAGTTACTAAACCTTCGTGGTGGGTGGGAAGGGCACCCATCCTCTACCCTGAAGGCATGCAGCATGGATAAAATCCATGATCCACTGCAGCTGACTGAGTGGGGAACAGATGTCTTCCTCCCTGGGAAAAGAGAATGTGTGGCAGAAGGAGGAGAGTGGTTTCTCTTCAGTAAACCTCTCTGCTGGCCGGCCCAGAAACTGTAAGAGAAAAACTAATTTTAGGACTCTCTTTACCCAAACTCTGAGGAATAAATCTGCACCCCATTAATGAGTCCCTGGCCCAATTTTGATGATATAAGATGGGCAATTTTAAAGATTCAAAATAAGCTGAATAAAAAATTAAAGCAGAGTCGTGAAAAACAAAACAAAAAACAAACAAACAAAAAACTCTAGGCAAGTGAGAGAAACCGATCACCAGAGTAAATTCACCAACATATTCAGATGCCATGACATCAGCAAAAAATTCTAGCCATTCTAGGAAACAGGGAGAGGTAGCCCTGCCAAAAGAGCAAAACAAATATCCTAACAAGATAAAGGATTTAAGACAACTAATCAGTGATAATTATACAACTCTCCTTAATCAAGTCAAAGAATTGAAGAAATTATGACTAAGGAGAAAAAGGATATTAAGACAATACTGGGTAAGCATAAAGAACAATGTGAAAGCCTGCAAAGAAGAGTAAAAGAGCTTATGGGAATGAAAGATACAATGGATGAGATTAAAAATGCATTAGACTGAGGCACATGACAACAGATTTGAATTGACTGAAGACAGAATCAGTGATATCAAGGATAAAACATGAACTTAAAAAGAGAGGAGAACAGAATGAGAAAATAATAGAAAAAATGGAACATGGTCTCAAGAATTGAATGACAATGCAAAATGTACAAACATATGAGTTATTGGTATCCCAGAAGGGGAAGAGAATGGAAAAGGGGCAGAAAGAATATTTGAGGGAATAATGACCAAAAACTTACCAACCTTATGAAAGATATAATGACCAATATCCAAGAAGGACAACACACCCTAAACAGAATAAATTTTAACAGGCCTACTCTGAGACACCTACTATTCGGAATGATAAATATCAGAGATAATGAAAGGATCCTAAATGTAGCAAGGAAAAAGCAAAGCTTCATAACAAGGAAACCTCAGTAAGATTAAGTGGTGACCTCCCATCAGAAACCATAGGGGTGAGAAGACAGTGCTATGATGTATTTAAGGTACCAAAGAAAAAACTTCCAGCCAAGAATTCTATATCTGGCAAAACTGTCCTTCAAAAATGAGAGTGAGTTAAAAATCTTCACAGACCAACAAAAACAAAGAGTATGTTACCACAAGACCAGAATTACAAGAGATACTAAAGTGAGTGCTGCAGCCTGAAAGGAAAAAATAAGGCTAAGAGACTTAGAGGAGAGTATCAAAATGAAGATTATTAGGAAGAGTAAATTAAAGACTAAGAAGACAGACAGTAGTATGATATGACAATGGAAAACAAAAGGATAAAATGGACGAAGTAAGTAGTGCTTTTACAGTAATAACACTGAATGTTAATGGCTTGAGCCCCCAAATCAAAAGACATACACTAATAGGATGGATAAAAAATATGAGCCATCCAAATGCTGTTTACAAGAGACTCACCTCAGACACAAGGACACAACGAGGTTGAAAGTGAAAGGCTGGAAAAAGATATCCCAAGCAAATAGCAACCAAAAATGATCTGGAGTAGCTATAAGAGGATTGGACAAAATAGGTTTTAAATGCAAAACTGTTATAAGGGATGAAGAAGGTCATCATGTATTAATAAAAGGGGCAATTCACCAAGATGCAATAACTATAATAAATGTTTATGCACCTGTAGCAGTTTGATATTATTGATGAATTCCAAAAAGAAATATTGAATTATGTTTGTAAATGGATCTTTTCCTCTGGGCATATTAGATTATATTGGATTCAGAGGTTTACCTGATACTTAAACTTCTTGTTCCCCACCCTACTGGTGGGTGGGGACTCACCGATAAAAGACATGGCAAAGGACAGAGTTGGGGATTCCTAATGTTGGAGTCTTGATGTTAGAGTTTGATGCTGAAGCCTTAAGCTGGAGCCCCTGGAAGTAAGCTCACAGAGGAAAGAGAAGCAAGACCCTGGAAGGGAGGAACCCAGGAAGCCTGAACCCTCACAGACACCAGTAGCCATCTTGCTCTAACATGTGAAAATAGAATTTGGTGAGGGAAGTAACTTATGCTTTATGGTCTGGTATCTATAAGCTCTTACCCCAAATAAATACCCTTTGTTAATACCAACCAATTTCTGGTATTTTGCATCAGCACCCCTTTAGCTGACTAATATAGCACCTAACCTTGTTGTCTCAAGATCCAAGAGGCATACATTGGCAAAAAATAGTTGGAGACTGTAATACACCACTGTTAACAGTGTACTAAACATCTAGACAGAAGATAAAGAAACAGAGAGCTTGAATAATGATAAATGAACTAGACCTAACAGATATATATAGAGCATTACACCCCAAAACAGCAGCATATACTTTTTTTTCAAGTGTTCATGGATTCTTCCCCAGGAGAGACCATATGTTGGGGCACAAGACAGGTCTCAAAGAAATTTTAAAAGATTGCAATTATACAAAACACTTTCTCAGATCATAATGGAATAAACTGGAAATCAATAACAGAAAAAGATCATACAACTCAATGACAAAAAGTCAAGCAACCCAATAAAAAAATGGGCAAAAGACTTGAATAGATATATCTCAAAAGATGAAAAGCAAATGCCAAAAAGCACATGAAAAAATGTTCAACATCACTACCTATTAGGGAAATGTAGATCAAAACTACTAGGAGATACCATTTCATACCTTATACAATGGCGGTTATTTTAAAAACAAACAAACAAACAAAAAATAACCCTCACATTCAAGCCCTTCCAAAATCTGGTACTATTCTATCAGGTTCAATGTGTGAAAACTACAAGTGCTGGAAAGGATGTTGAGAAACAGGAAAACTCTTTCACTGTTGGTGGTAATGTAGAATGGTGCAGGCTCTATGAAAGACAGTTTGGTAGCACCTCAAGAAGCTGAACATAGAACTTCCCTATGATCCTGCAATCTCATTACCAGGAATATATTTAGAACCGAAATCAGTGACTGGAACTGACATTTGCATAACGATGTTCATAGCAACATTATTCACAATTACTAAAATATGGAACCAGCCCAAGTGTCCTAATGATGAATGGATAAACAAAATGTAGTATATACACAACAGAATACTATTCAGTTTTAAGAAGAAATGAAATTGGGGTGCATATAATAACATGGATGGACCTAGAGGATATTATGTTGAGTGAAATAAGCCGGATAGAAAAGGACAAATATTGTATGGTCTTACTAATATGAATATGAGTAAACGCACGGAGGTAAACCCTAGAGTATATTACTGGGAAATAAAACGTGGGCTGAGAATGGGAGATAATGCTTAATGTATGCAACATTATTGATAAAGCTAATTGTAAATTGTGGAAATGAATAGAGTTGAGAGTAACACATTATAATGAGTATAGCTAAAACTGCTGATTTAGAAATGTGATTGTGGCTGAACTAGGTAGTATGTGGAACTAAATGTCAATATGAAGGAAACTAGAGAATAATCTAGGGACTGTATAACATAGTGATTTGATGGTGGGTGAAGATTTTTGGTTAATTGTATAAATATAAAAATACTCTTCTTTTACAAAATGCTAAGAATATGGTGATACATGGGAAAACTGCAACTAATATGACTAATGGACAATAGTTAACAGTAATATTGTAGAATTTTATAGGAATGGCAAGACATTTTTTCAATAATAAGGAACAACAAAAAGGGGCTTAAGGGGGTATGTGATTTTTCCTTTGAGAGTAATGAAAATGTTCTAAAATTGACTGAGGTGATGCCAGCACAACTCTGATGTAAATGAAAGCCACTGATTATATACTTTGAATGGACTGTACAAAGTATGGAACTAAATATCACAGGGAATCCAGTGGTAGATGATGGACTGTCGTTAACAGGACAAATACGAGAATGTTTTCTCGTGAACAATAGCAAATATATCATATTCATATAGGGTGAAAATAATCAGGTTGGTTGGGGGGGAAATACACCAAATGTAAGGTATGGGCTATAGTCAGAAATATTTTCATGATGTTCTTTCATAGTTTGCAACAAATGTTTAACAACAATGCAAGGTGTTGTTGGTGGGGACATATGTGGGAGCCCTTTATGATGACATGCATGTTTGTTTTGTAAATTTACAAATTTTACTGTACATTTATTATTTATATATATTCATGTATGAATGATATACTTCAATAAAATTTTATTTTAAAACTATATATAAACTGCCAATCCTCACATTCAAGGATTTTCAAAATCTGGTACTATTATCAGGTTCAATGTATGCGACCCAAATGAATTCTCCCAATGAATCTCTCTAGTAACTGTTAAGTGTCAAAAATAAGATTTATGTGATTAGAATGTAATTTAATAAATATCCATAACTTCACAATTGACCAATAAAGATGACATTTCCCCATCTCACTGATGTTGATCTTAGACACGACTTCTTGGACAAGAAGAATATAACTCAACTAATTCTGGTCCTAGATACTGAGAGACACATGATGTAGACCTGAATCCAACAAGCAGCTTGGAACTGAACTGAGCTATGCCTAATCAGCTGAAGCCCATATACTGAGAGGCACATAAACAACAAGTAAATGCTAAATGTTGTAAATTTTAAAAATGGACAAAATATATGAAACAGAGGTTTTTGAGATACTGTATAGCAGGCAATGAAGGACAGTGATCCCGAGAGATGGAAAACAAAGGAGGTGAGCCCTACAATTTTTCTAGGTTACTGCCTTGACAGAGTTTATTGACCATGGTGCTGGGAGGAGAAATTCCAGCAGAGACTCCCTGAAATGAAGAGATGAGCAGAGAGTCCAGGGAGACCAAGGTGATTAAAATTCTCAGGACCAAGTACTGGAGAGGAGAAAACTACATACAAAGGAACTCCAGAGATCAGTAGAGATTCCGCCTTGAGTATTCATCTAACTACGTATCATCACATGTGTGTGAGGAAACTACCTGAGACCAGACCAAGAATCACCCAAACTGATTAGTGGGAGTAGCAGTCGATACTCATAGAGAGCTGGGAGGAGAGCCTGTTCCCATCAGCCAGAATAGAAAATCTCAAGATTCATGGGACATTGGATAGAAACACAAAAGTCTTGCCTCATTAGTGAGGAATAATTAGCTCTAAACTAAGTAATACTCTAGTCCCACCCACCAACTCTTAAAAGCAAGAACGCAAAAGGATCAAGTTGTTTCCAATTAACTTAACTGCATCTCAAGAATATTTATAGCAATTAAAAAATATATAGTACCCAACAAGGTAAAATTCACAGTCTGGCATCCAATCACAAATTTCCAGGTATGGAGAAGAACTGGAAAACACTATAATAAGAACATAGTATAATCGTTAAAATCAATGCAGTTGTTAGAATTGGCAAAGATATTAAAACTATGATTTAAACTAAACAGTTAAAAAGAGATGTGAAAGATATAAAAAGACATAAATCAGACTTTTAGAAAACTATGAGATATGAGATTAAAAATATATGGATGGGATTAAAACACTGAGGAAGAAAAGACTGGTAAAGATAAAGACAGAGCAATAGAAACTATCTAAAATAAAACAGAAAAGTTTTTAAAAGGAGCAGAGCATTATAAAAGCTATGTAACAATTCAAGTTGCCTAATGTAATTGGCTACCTCAAATGGGGGGGCATAAAAATAAGTAAGGAAATATTAGCCAAAATGTACCAAATTGAATGAATACTATAAACCCACAGATCCAAGTTCAATGAACTCGAAGCACAAAAACAGAACTCTATCAAGGCACATCAAAGCCAGTAATTAGAACAAAAATTTTAAAAATTTTAAAAATTTAAAAAGAAGTGAGAAGAATTAAAGACATGTTACTTGCAGAGGAACAAAGATATGGGTGGCAGCAGACTTTTTGTTAGTAACAACGCAAACAAGATGTGGAGCAATGTCTTTAAAATAGTGAAAGATAATTGTCACATAGGGCTTTATATATAAAGTATTTTTAAGAAATAGACTAACTGAAAGGATTCATCACTAGCTGACTTGCATTAAAATAAATGCCTTCTGTCTTTCAGGCAGAAGGAAAATGATAACATGGAAATATGGAATGAAGAACACTGGGAACAGTAACTACATGGATAAATACATAAGTGTTTTCTTATTTTGATTCCTTTAAAAGAAATACGACTATTTAAACAAAAATAATGGCAATGCAGTATTGGGTTTATAATATAGTAAAAAGTAAATTGTATGACAACAAGAGCAAAAAGGCTGGGGGTGGGGAGAAATGAAAGTGAACCACTGGAAGGTTCTGATACTATACATGAAGTGGTATAATATCCCTTGGCTGTAGAGTATGTTGACTTAAAGATATGAACTATAATATCATACATAAAAGTTAACTCTAAATTGATCAAGCCTAAATGTAAGAGTTAAAACCACAAAAATCCTAGGAGAAATAATAGGAAGGGTCTTTATAACATTGGATTTTTAGATATGACATCAAAAGCATAACAAAAGAAAAAATAGTCAAAATGAACTTCATCAAAATGAAAAACTTTTGTACGACAAATGACATTATCAAGAAAATAAAAAGGCAACCTCCAGAATGGGAGCCAGTATTTTAAAACCATACATGATGCTCTGGAGCTAAATGGACCCCAGAAAACTATGTTCTTAAAGTTAATCCATTCCTGTGTGTGTGAACCTATTGTAGGCATGACCTTTTGATTAGGTTACCTCAGCAAGGTGTGGCTGAGGATGGGTCTTAATCCTCTTACTTGAGTCCTTTATAAATGGGATGAATATGGAGAAAAAAGCAGAGAGAAAGCCACAGAATCCAGAAACTGAAAGCACTGGAACCTGGAAGAGACCAACAGACACCATCTGCACCTTGTCATGTAACAGAGGAGTCCAGGAATACCGGCAGCTGGTCTTTGGGGAGAAAGCATTGCCTCATGATGCCTTGGTTTGGACATTTTTCTCAGTATTGAAACCGTAAGACTGTAAGATAATATATCCCAATTGTAAAAGCCAACCCATTTCCAGTACAGCTTTCAGCAGCCCAACAGACTAAAACCTACCTATGTGGTAGATAGAATTATGCACCCCAGAAAAAAACATATTCTTATTTTTAATCCATTTCTGTGGGTGTGAAGCCATTTTAAGTAGAACCTTAAAATATAATATATGGCTCAGCTGAATAAGGCCTTAATCCTACTACTGGAAGCTTTATGAAGAAAAGGTACATGGAGGAACAGAAGCTAGAAGTCAATGGAATCCAGAAGAGAAGAGAGAAGATACCTCCATGTGCATTGCCATGTGATGGAAAAGCCAGGGACCCAAGGATTGCTGGCAGCCAGTCAAAGGCCACATAGTTTGGGGAGAAAGCATCAAACAGACTTTTTCTACTCCAATAGTCATATTCATGATAATCAAAAAGTGGAAGCAGCACAAGTACCCATGGATAAACAAAATGTGATATATACACAATGGAATATTATTCAGTCATAAAAAAGAATGAAGTTCTGACACGTTACAACATGGATGGACCTTGAAGACATCATGCAGAGTGAAATAAGGCAGACATAGAAAGACAAATATTGTATGATCTCACATATATGAAATACCCAGAATAAGCAAACTCATAGGGACAAATTATATGTTACTAGGGGCCAGAGGAGAGGAGGAGGGAAAGAAGCAGTTATTGCTTAACAGTTGCAGAATTTCTGTTTGAGGATCTGGTAAAGGACTTGTTTCCAGAACATACTTCTAAAATACTCTCATAAAAAAATAAGCCCAGTACAAAAATGAACAAAAGATTTGGATGAAACTCTTCACCAAAGAATATACAGATGGAAAATAAAGCACACGAAAAGGGATTATCAGGGGATATGAGGAGAATTTAGAGGGTGATGCACCTGGTCATTATTTTGGCTGTGGTGATTTCATGGATGTGTACATGAAAAAACTTACCAAGTTGTACATTTAAATATGTGCAGTTTCTTGCATGACAATTACATCTCAATAAAGTTATTAAAAACTCACAAACTAATCTATGACAATAGTGGTCAAAATATAGGCATTCTCTATCTTTCAGAGATTTTATACATTCCCACAGCCTCATCTCTCATCCTTTTTTCTATTAAGCAGTTTTATCAAGATAAATTCACATATACCTCTCAACTTTATGCAAATGAGCCCCAAATCTTGATTTCCTTGCTCAGCCTCATCCTAATGCTCCACTTCAAATATCTTACTTCAAGTCACTATTTTCATCTGGACAACCCTCCTAGTACTTCAAATCCAGCTTCTGTGAAAGGAAACTTGGTATTTTACCTGCCAAAAAGCTCTCCTTTGAGTCTGTTTCTCTTAATGGCTCCACATCTCTGGCTTTCCTTGTGTAAACCTTAGAATCATCTCTGCCCCCCGCCCATTCAGACACAAAATTCAATCCATTTTTCATGATTTTTCCACTTATCCTTGTCTCTACATTATTTCCCTGGCTCCAACTGGGTTGAATCCCAAGGACCTTTCCTCAGAACTAGCCCTCCCCAGCTCTAACCTGCTGCTGCACACAGCCACAGGAGTCAGCAGCTGAAATCATGGGGCTTTGTTCCCAGTTGCCCACAAAACCAAGGTCAGATTTCTTAGATTTCTTAACTGTATTAAATGTTCTTCATGATTTGGTCCTAATGATTCTTTTCAATTTCTTCTCCCAAAGGGTAAAAATTGCATGCTTTGCCTTAGCTATACTTTTCAACTGAACTCAACTTTCCTAGGTCTGAGACTTTACCCAGGACCAATACTGGTTAATATCCAAATTTTATGATCCTCCAAGACCCAGCTCTCAAAACTCACAGCCTCTGCAAAATCTATCCTGGTCGGTTGAATGGGAAGTGCTATCTTCCTACTTAATTTTCTAGTACTTTAATGCTGTATACTTGGTGAGCACAGCTGAATGTCAGCTATAGCCCTAAGTATCTAGTGTGTACATAACACAGATGAATTTCCTACGCTCATAAAGTTTCCAATTTGGGGAGCTACAGGGAGACACAGGCAATTAAAGAAGTAGAAAAACTAACAAGAAAATTTCAGTGACGGAAGCGGACTTGGCCCAGTGGTTAGAGGGTCCGTCTACCACATGGGAGGTCCAAGGTTCAAACCCCGGGCCTCCTTGACCCGTGTGGAGCTGGCCCACGCGCAGTGCTGATGCCCGCAAGGAGTGCCGTGCCACGCAGGGCTGTCCCTGTGCAGGGGAGCCCCATGCGCAAGGAGTGCGCCCTGTAAGGAGAGCCGCCCAGGGCGAAAGAAAGTTCAGCCTGCCCAAGAATGGCGCCGCACACACAGAGAGCTGACACAACAAGATGACACAACAACAAAAAAAAGAAACACAGATTCCTATGCCTCCGACAACAACAGAAACGGACAAAGAAGATGATGCGGGAAATAGACACAGAGAACAGACAACCGGGGTGGGAAGGGAAGAGAAATAAATAAATCTTTATTAAAAAAATTTCAATGAGTGACAAGTGCTATACAATTTTAAAAATAAGGCATTAGGTAGAGTATGTTTGGGAGGCAGGAATAGATGAAATATTTGGATTCTATCCTACATCTCCACAGTTGAGGAGGTGAATTTAAGCTGAGATCCATCTGCATGGTGAGAAATCCTGCTCAAAAATACTTGGAAGGTAAAGAAGTCTTTTACAACAAACAGTGCCAAAGCCCTAAAGTGAAGAGTTTGACATGTTCAAGGAAGAGAAAAAAAAGCAGGTTGGCTTAAACACTGTGAGGTAAGGATAAATGGATGAGTTCAGAGATGAAAGCAAGTGTCAGATTATGGAGGGACTGGTATATACAAAGCTTTTTAAGTATAAGGTGGGAGTGTAATGGGATCTGACTTACAATTTAAAAATACTGTCCAGTTCCTGCAGGGCAAATAGGGCATGGCAGGAGTGTGCGGGAAAGCAAGGAAACCACTTAGGAACTTCAAGTTCAGTAGTCCAGGAGACAGGTGACAGTGGTTTAGACTGGGCAGAAGCGGTGGAGACAGAAAGAAAAGGGGACAGTCTCCCATTCCCCCATAGCTGTGGACCGTCCAGAGAGTATGCTCAAGGTAAGTCACCAAATTCCAACTGATCTCTGTAGTCCGATGTTCCATATACTACAGGCCATTGTTTATTGAACATAACACTTTGTACATGCCGGCACAAAGATTATTCTTTGCTTTGTACTTTTGTCTGCATGTATTGTCACATCTACCATATTATAAATACCTGAGAACAAATGATTGCATCTTTGTGTACTTCAGAGCAGAGCAGCTGGTAGAATGTCCTACTCAGAGTTCAAAGTCAAATATGCATCAAATGAAATATCTCTATTTCCATTAGCAATAACCACATATTTGCTGTATAATCACGTATTTGCTATATAGACTGATTGATGTTGGTGGTTAGCAATATCTTGTCTACTCCTTTCCCCTTTTTGGACATATCTTTGCCTTGAGAGTTTTTCTTAAATCTCTGGGGTCATATAAGGGAGCATAGGGGTTGGGGGAATATTAACCAGGCATACCTGATGATCAAATTCTGACATGTGGTAAAAAGCTTCTGCTCTCACACAGAAAGCCAGTATCTCCGTGACTTCTACTGCAAATTCCAAGGTGGAACACATTGTTATGTACTTCATTAGTATTTATGGAACAGCCTAGGAATCATTTTTGAGATAAATGATGCCACTTGTGCTAAATGATTTTTCCCTAAAAAAAATCCCTGGGGATCTTTCAATAGCACAGCCTTGATGAAGATTCAAAACAAAAGGAGTGAAGCACCTGGCCCTCTTGTGCTGGATGAATGGCGATCAGTTCAGTTTTCTCTATCGAATTCCCCAACGACAATTTCCACTTAAATTATAACATAATTGAAGGATAAGCTGTCTTATGGAGATGAGTCACAGCTTTGGATACATTAACTCTCTTCAAAACTCAGCAGGCCTGAGTCACAATGCCTGCAGACCTCCCTTTGTTTGTCCTATGCTATCTTTCCCTTCCTCCAGACTTATAGCCTAAGTTAGAGGCCATTCTGAAAAGGCCAATCTGAATCAAAGAAGTGTCACAGTATTGGGCCATTATTTCATGCCAAGGAGAGAAGATGCTATTTTCAGTAAATGCTAAATGTGGTCACTAAACTTTGTCTGAATGGGGTTCAGGGATATAGATCAGTGGTTAGCCAACCCTTTGGTATATATACTGTAGAGTACAGTTCCTCAGTGTCACTGGAAGTTGCTATGTGTCTTCCACTGTGAAAGTAAAGGCATTATTTTATGAAATGAATTTTATAAAATGAATAGCAGTAGCAAGCTTTATGGATCGATATGGTTTGTGTCAGGCACAGAGTAAATTTATTGAAGGATCATGCATGCCAGTAAGTAGACATAATCATTTTCAATTCTCAAACCCTGTGTGTGAAACTAATTCAGTACCAAAATCTCAGTCTACTATAATTGAAAATTGTAGATGAAATCACCAACTTTGTATTGCAAAGTAACCTATGCTAATTTTACAGCTAAACTAAACACTTATAACCAGGGTCCAAGTGTGTGAAGTCCTTAGATCAACAGCATGGTAAAAATGATCACTTCTAATGTTCCTTCAAAAGCAATGTTATACATTCTTTTAATGTATGAATTGAAGTTCTGTTCAGCTTGTCACGTCAATTTGACTTAAAGTTCACTTAACCAATTTTACATGTATGACTTGCATTTCTGCCTATGTAATTAGGGTAATATAAAATGAGAGTTGAACAATGGCTCAAGAGATTATTCTCCAGTCATGCCTTGTCTTTGGGCATATTACATTCTAAGCTACTTTATAAAGATTATTTTTCTATCTTCTTTTACCCCCTCTCAATAATTTACAGCTCACCCAAATAGTTAGAAAGCCTCACTAATATGAAACTCTCCTTTCATGTTATGATTAAAGTCTTGTATTTGTTAACATTTTCACTTCCTTCAAAGCCCTCATTTAAATGGTGTCCAGTTTCCTCAAGTCAAAACCTTTGAGTTCATTCACCCTTTCCACACAGGTGTTCATTTTCAATAACCACCAGTGAACCCAGATGAGGTCTCCAGGTTCCCTTTCAGACTAGAAGCCCAGGTCTAAGTAGAGCCGTTTAAAAATGCTGAACACACAAACACATGGAACAAGTTTACCCTCAGCATCAGATTGATCTGGACTCCTATTTGAGTATGCTAGTATACTCAATATGCTAGTAAATATTCTAGTGAAAACCCGGATATCATATGCATATGATCATCTTACATCAACCATGACTATTTATAGCCATGCTCTGACTCATCCAAAAGGGATTTTCTTTTATTTTTTACTCTTTAAAATTTACTGTGGTTATATAGAACATAAAATTTGGATGTTAACCATTTTTAAGCATACAATTCAATGGCACTAATTACATTCACAGTGTTGTGCTACCGTTACCACCATCCATTACTAGAACTTTTTCATCACCAAACAGAAACTCCATATACATTAAGCAATAAATCTCTATTCCCCTGCCCTCCAACACATGATAATCTCTAATCTGTTTTCTGTCTCTGAATATACTTATTCTAGGTATTTCATTAGAGGAAAATTTTAATTGACATTTCGACTTATTTTTTCTCCATAAGCCACACCAATATTTTGCAGCCCATTATGGTTTTTGTTGTGTGTTTTTTGCCACTATTTCCAGATGATAAGTTATGAAAGTCCATTTTGGGCTCCTTGAGAGTGAGAAATTATTTGCTATTTTCACTGAAGGCTTTTATATTACAGAAGCAAGACTTCTGATTCTATCCATTCTCTAGTCCCTATCAAAGTACAGGGACGCATCTAGCAGAGTTCTTTGCATACAGTAAGCATCAATACTATTTGTTAAATGAATGCTGTGAATGGAGGAGGAACATGTAGTCTGCCAGGGTAGGTGTAACTGACAGTTTGCTATGCTTTGAATAACAACCATGGGGAGGATAGGTGTATGTGGCAGGTCTCATTTCATTAAGCTGTCCATCAGGTATGTGCCAGATGATGCTATGAGGGGTCCAAGGGTCCCAGGAACTCTCCACGGCTGAATATTTACTACCTGGCAGAGGCAAACAATAAAAGAGCTCATCTCCAGAGCATGGACTGTTTGGACTGTGCTGCTGCTTTCCAGCCTAAGGTCCTTTCCTGGACAGAACTCCGGAGGGCTTCTCAGTTATTTATTTATTTACTTACTTACTTATTTGCCCCCCTTGTGGCATGTTTGCTGTCTGCTCTCTGTGTCCACTCACTGCGCGGTCTTCTGGGTCTGCTTATCTCCCTTTGTTGCGTCATCTTGCTGTGCCAGCTCTCCACAGGCGCAGGCCGTCAACTCTGTGCGGGTGTGGGCCAGCTTGCCTTCACAAGGAGGCCCAGGGCCTCCCATATAGTAGGCAGGAGCCCAATCGATTGAGCCACAGCCGCTTCCCTCCAGAGGGCTTCTGATAAGAAGAGAATCATTTTCCAAATTTTTTAGGTCACTAACTGAGAAACTCTGAGTTCTTCCCATTACCTAAGTTGTGGTTCATTAAAATATCATTGTCCGAAACTAAAGACTCAAAACACTCACCTCACCATGAGAGGCAGTAACTTTATAAACACCTGCCTCTGGAAAAAGTGAAGGAAGAAAGTCACTGCAGCATCTGCCTGAGGGTCTTTACTGAGTATATGATGCCTCTGCTTTGTTTCATTTGGGGATAAAGGTATAAAATTCTTGATTATCTCTTCAAATATCCTTAAGGAGCAGTCTCTAGACCAGGTACAAATTTGTATTAATTTTTTCCCATCTAACTCTACCTGACAAGATTTTCAAGGCCTTCGGCAAACCTTAGCAGTGAGGCATGCTGGCCCTGATGTAAAGAAAGAAAACTCTCCAGGAACTAGCAGTATTGAGCAGAAAAACTAAACTATACCACGATTTCCACAAAGACCCACATCTTCATACTTAGATTTTAGTCTATCAACAAATGAACAGACTCCTAGGTTCTTTCTAGTATGAACAAGAAAACCAAATAAATGCAGAATACCCATTCATAAATAAAAACAAAGTAAAATATATTAAAAAGATGCAAAATAAAAGGATTGCCAGGTACAAAACAATTTTACCTGGCAATACCAATCTATTTTGGCAAGTCAAGAATGACAGCTAATATAACAAGCCATGGTTATTCATGTGTCTGCTAATGAATCTTTTTCCAGCTGTGATTTTCATGTGAAGTCGGTGGTGCTCTACACTGCTGGGTATGCACATTTTGGGGTTTCAAGGTAGCTGTGGCCTTGTATAGAAAGGGTTGTGCAAACCATCACAAAACCGTAAGCACTGGCAAAACTGTGCTAATTCTAAACAGACTTAGAGGAAGTGACTGTGTCCCAAAAGGCCACTTCAGGGTCTGACCTTGTTACAAGGACAGAATTAATGCATCTCTCCCTATGTACTTCTGAAGGAGGTCAAGGATGTCAAAGAAAATTCTATGGGGAGAAGCCAGTTTCTACCCCAGATATGTAAAGGCTGCACTTTTAGCACCCGCCCATCATCTCTAATCTAAGAAGTCTGTGCAAATGGCTCTCGATGCGAGCTCTAACCAATGAGCACTTGTCTCACTGTCATATGTAGAAGATGCTATCCTGATGGGTGAACCTATGCGGAAGCCCTCATAATCCAAGTCTAAATTACAGGACATATTTTTAGAAAAATAAAGTGTTGATTTGCAAAGTAATACATTGCAATGGGTCCTAACTGTCCCTGGGCATTGAGTCCCACTGGTCCCCACCTACTCGGCCCTGCTCTCTACCCATACCTCCAAGCCCAACTCCACCAGAGCCTGGCACCACCCAGGCATGTCAGTCTGTCCTATTGGCTGGCCTATGCTCCTGTGACCTCTCTGCTTGGGATGCCTTTATGGCCACTCCTGAAAACACAATGTAAGCAAATGATTGGTTCTATACTGCCAGTTTTTTTTTCCCCCAATAGGTTCCACTTCTTCCGTATACATCTTATTCGTTCTATTAGAGTATTTTTCCCTCATAAATAGTGCAAAGGTAACTTCAGCCAAATTTGTACTGACTTATCAAAAATCATAAATTCAGAACTCATGAGGCTCCCTAAAATGAAAATGTATTCCCTGATAAGACTGCAGTAGGATCTTGTTTATCAATTAGTGGTTTGTTTTTTTTTTTTTTTTTAGCATTCTAGGCAAAATAGGATATAATCCCTACTTTTCAAGGGTTTTCAGGTTACATTTAGATAAGATGAAATCAAGCAAGAACAAGGAATGGTATAGTAGTTCTAGCTCAATGCTAAAGGAGGGTTCAGCAGGCCAGAATGGTTTTCAGAAGAAGACAAGTTCTAAAGGGACACCTCAAGAAAGATAGGAAATGGAACCTCTCAGACAGGAGGAGGAATAAACACCAAAGGTATCCATTCCCTCAATGGAAAAATAAATGGCAAAAAAGCCACATTTCCAGAGTGGAGAGAGCAAAGATCGAAATCACCACAATGCGATTGGTTTGGGATTCTGGTGAAATGGACAAGTAAGGACAGTGACCTGTACTCAAACCATCATGGCTGTGTCCTCACAGAAGGAAGTACTAGAAAGGTCACTGCCTTCCACATGTAGCCTTTGTTTTCCCTTCTTTGTGCTGGACCACAACCATTGACTTTCTCCCTGCTCATGAGGGCTCTTTCATAAGGAGGTTCATTCTGCTGATGAAAGTCCATCCCTTGGGTTATTCTTCCCTGACCGATGGGAGCAATAAGAGTGAAGGGAAGAACACAGGGACAGTTTCCAAATGTAACAGAAAGAGCCATATCCGCCTGGACTCCTGTGCACACCCTGTTACTAAGACATTTCTAATGATCCACAGACCACTCAGGGCTCCGACCTCAGCTAGACGTGATGCCTTGTTCTGCTGATGTGCAGCATCCATGCCCTTCATGGTCAGTTTTGCTGCCCTATAACTAAATCCTTCTTGGTCCTTGATAAATGGCTCTCTTCCTTTTGAGGGTGCAAGGAAGATCTGCTGGCCAGTGGTCTGAACATCAGGCTGTATATTAAAGGCAGGGGCAAGGAGAGCAGAGAGGGATGGGCACTCAGATTCTGATATCACATGCTTACATAGAGATGTCATATTTGTATTATAATGGAATTCATTATACTAATAGCCTCCATTTCTGCTTCTCCATAGTGTTGTCCAAGTATGTTCAAAAGAGGGGTGTCTAAAGCTCCTTGGCCCAAGTCCTCCTACAGGTACACAATGTGTCATGCCATGGGCTCCATCCCATCCATATCATCTTGCTCACCAAACTTGAAAGGCTCCAGAGAAATACAACCAGAATCCAAATTGCCTCCTGATGTAAAAACTAGCTTTGTTCACCAAAGAGTAAGCTGAGTAAAAAGTTAGCATGGTTCATGTGCTGTCATGGGTGGAGAGCTATCTTAATTTAAAGAGTAAAACTAATTAAATGGCTATTTTCAGAAATGAGAAAAGAGTTGTTTTCTGAGAAGATTAAGTGAAAGGTAAGCTTATGTAAGAATACATAAAATGTTTCCTACTGGGAGCCTTAGAAAAGTCCATTTGCATAGAGCCCCTGCAGCAGACAGTGGCCCTCTTAACAGAAATACAGCTCAACCTGTGGTCCCGTGGGACGAAGGTAATGTTCCTTCCTGACTCCTTGTCAAGAAGATATACTTAGGCCTAATGGATAGGGTGTCCGCCTACCACATGGGAGGTCCAAGGTTCAAACCCAGGGCCTCCTAACCCGTGGGATGAGCTGGTCCATGTGCACCGTTGTTGCGTGCAAGGAGTGCTGTGCCATGCAGGAGTGTCCCCCACGTAGGGGAGTCCCATGCACAAGGAATGCGCCCTGTAAGGAGAGCTGCCCAGCGCAAAAGAAAGTTCAGCCTGCCCAGGAATGGTGCCGCACACACGCAGAACTGACACAACAAGATGACACAACAAAAAAGAGACACAGACTCCCGTGCCACTGACAACAACAGAAGCAGACAAAGAAGAACACGCAGCAAAATGGACACAGAGAACAGACAACTGGCGGGGGGAGGGGAATAAATAAATCTTAAAAAAAAAAGGACAGGTGACTCAAGCACAGCTCTACTTCTCAGGGAGTTTGCATTTCAGAATGGAAACGACAAGTCTGTAAGTGGCTAAACTACAAGGCAGGATATGATAAACACCACAAAGGTATTTCTTACCACCAGCAAGGATATAATTAGCGGTCATAAGGAGGAGGGGAATATGTACCAAGTGGGTCGGGGAAGTGGGGTGAGAGGTAGGTTTTCAGTGGATTCAGGAAAGAAGAGTCATTATCAAGGAAAGAGGAGCAAAGCAGATCTTTCTGTGTCCCTCAGACCATCCTTGGGCTTCCATAACTAAGGAGATTGTTCCTATTGACTGGGAACAGCCAGTTTGCAAGTACAGAAACAAAACCACTCCCATAGCAGCTGATTTCTTTCAGACTACCATGACCTGGAATGAATCTTACCACGATCCATTTCCTGGCCAAGAACTGTGGATACTCCTCTATGCTCAAACTCTGTTTAGGAAGCAATCTTGTTAAATACATGTTTATATTCAAAAGAGAACTCCAAGATTCCTGGTCTTGTTTCCTGGCCTCAGCAAAAAGGCAGTATTATATTCTTGCAAAGGAAATTACTCCGGTGCCCTTGCTCAGGTTCCAACAATTCCTGTTTGCCCTCAATTTTCTTCCTCTTCTTGAAAGGACACCCACAGTCATAACTCACACTAGTGCTGGAATGCACCCAGGGATTGATACAGAAGCAAATGATGTGCTTGTGTGTCTGTTTAAACTGTAGGAGGGATGTTCCTGAGTGAGAACACTGAAAATCTTACTTCCCTTGAGATCTGCTATCTATTAAAATTCAGCTGCAGGGCTAGGTTTATCTCAATTTAAAATGTAAGCCGAGAGCCTAAACTTGGTAATTGGGCATTTAATTGGGTATGTGAAGGCACTTACTGGATTTTAACAGCTTCAACAGGTAATGTTTTAGAACATTAAAAATTAAAGCAATGATGAATCAGATGCAAATGGAAAGTGAATGAATTTGGGCATTATAATTGAACATAGTGCTACTAGTGTTTTGAGCTGAAGATGTTGAGCTTGGTTGGTTTTCTTCAATTTTCTTATGTGCCAGGGATTATCAAAATATTTCACTTTTTAAGTTTGGCTTCTTCTCATAAGAAACTACATTAAAAGCATTCAGTTCAATTCAGCAAGTATATAGTTGGCCTATTACACAACTGGTATTACTTAAGGCTATGGCAATACCAAGAATCAAGAGCTTTATTAACATGGCATGGTTAAATATCCATGAGCATATTAGAAATCTGGCCACTTGCTGGAGCATCCAGAAGAAAGTCTGCTGGAAATGTTATTCTAATGGAATGGTTTTTTCGTATCACAATATCTTGGTCCTACCTCTGTCTCCATCTATTGGATTAATTCCCTCCTCCTCTACCCTCTTGTATATCTTTCCAGAATTTCTTCATGTGGTTACAACAAATATGAAAGGATATTCATATTCTTCCCTAAAAGGTGCACAAACTGTAGCATATGATGTACATTGTCTTTCTTTTTGAAAATTTAACATACCTTGAAACTCTTTAAAATTCAAAGTGTTCCAGATTCAGGGAACTTTGTTCTTTTTAGGGGTGCATAGTATTTATTCCATCATGGGGAGGGACCATGGATTATTTAACCTGCCCCTACTGAAAGTAAATTGTGGCGGTGGACTTGGCCGAGTGGATAGGGCGTCTGTCTACCACATGGGAGGTCTGCGGTTCAAACCCTGGGCCTCCTTGACCCGTATGGAGCTGGTCCATGCGCAGTACTGATGCGCGCAAGGAGTGCTGTGCCACGCAGGGGTGTCCCCCACGTAGGGGAGCCCTGTGCAAGGAGTGCGCCCTGTAAGGAGAGTCGCCCAGCGCGAAAGAAAGTACAGCCTGCCCAGAAATGGTGCCGCCCACACGGAGAGCTGACACAAGATGACGCAACAAAAAGAAACAGATTCCCGTGTCACTGACAACAACAGAAGCAGACAAAGAAGACGCAGCAAATAGACACAGAGAACAGACAACTGGGGTGGGGGTAAGGGGAGAGAAATAAATAAATAAATAAATCTTAAAAAAAGTAGGTTGTTTCTAATCTTCTGCTGTTATAATATAACAAGTATGTTTAGAGAATTAAGTTCCAGAAGTGGGTTAGATTACTGGATCAAAGAACAAATGCACTTGTAATTTTGATAAATACTGCCATCTGCCCTCCATAGGCATTGTAACATCTTGCACTCCCACCAGAAATCTTAGAGAGTAGATGGTCAAACTTTACATTTTTGCCAATTTGAGAAATGAGAAATTATAATTTACTATAGTTTTAATTTGCATTCGTCTTATTTCTATTGAAGCTTTCATATGTTTAAGGCCCATTTGTATTTCATTTATTGTGACTCATCTGTTCATATCTCTTATGTTGATGATCTTTTTCCTATTTCTTTCTAGTATTTTTTCCTATTCTAAAGAGATTGGCTCTGTGTGATATGAATATTCTCCCAGTATGTCAGTCATCTCTTGACTTTATTTATAGTGGTTTGTCCCAGGACATTTTGGAGGTTTTATTTTAAAAGTCACATTTATCAATGTTTTCTTCTATGATTTCAGGACTTGAGTCACCGTTAGGAAATCCTTCCATACTCTACACAATCTGCTCATGCTTTCTTTCAGTATTTTTCTGATTTCATTTTTTATATGTAAATATTTCATCCATTTGTGCTTATCTTGGACTTTGGTATAAGGTATGCATCCAACTTTGTATTTCCAGATTGCTCTTCAGTTTATTCCAATACCATTTTTTAAAATAGTCCATCTTTTCCCCACTGATCTGATACTTTTATCTCTATGCATTTGCATGACAACAAACACTACAGGTGGCCTTGGACCCTACCAGAGATCTGACCCAAGACCAGGTAAAGACCTAAATTCAAATACCTAATGACTATTTCTTAAATTAAACTTTTTAAGAAGATTTATTGGGGCTTTCAGCACCAAGACACACGTTGCTGTCATGTTGGTCTTCTATCACACTTAACTTCAGTAATTGCTGTCTCTGGAAAAGGTAGTTTGATATCTGCTTGAGTAGATTCATATGAACAGGTAAGCTAGTAAGGGGCTATTATGACCATGTATCATTCTTACTGATAGGAAACTATGACCAAGGAAGAATGACTATGAAAGTGCACAGTACCTAAAATTCTCATTATTCAGTGTTTAACCAAAGCCACCACATGTATCAAAGTTTATATTGATAAACTTGAAAAAGACTGTTGAGATTCTGTAAATGGATAAAAATATGTGAACTCCTAAAAATGTAAACAATAAAAAAAAATGGCCATGTAAATTTAAACTGTAGGAGCCAAGCCACTCAGTAGGAGAGAAAGCAGCTTCCCTTTAAAGAAGAGCAAAGAAATCTCAATCCACTCAGGTCATCATTCTTATTAATTATTATTAGAAAATAATATGTAAGACAGGCTTTGTTATGGCCATTTGACTCTTCCTCTCTATAGCTGTACATAAAATGCGAGTTTAATATGTGGAGGAAACTGTAATAGAAGTCTTCTTTCTTTAAAGAAAAAAAAGGAAAGAAAAAAAGAACAGAGTAAAGATTTCTATACCCTAATGCTTTCTCCTATAATTCATTTTGATATTGGAATAAATACTTATTATTAAGATATTATTGATCAAGAAAAAACCTCTAACTTTCTTCCCTGTTCTAGGCTGGCTCTCAACTTTGGATCAATATTTCTTTTCATTCAGACTCCATGATCTCATCTGGTACTCTTTTACTTACTTGTTTCCACCCAAGACAACCAACTCTCAGGATTTGACAGCAGTTCTATTATAGTCCCAAACCAATTATTTTAAGAAGAGATGAAGAAAAAAAGGAGAGGAACTGTACAAACAACTTGACAGAATCCATTTTCTTCCACTCCTTTTAATGTTTCTTGCCTCTCCACATAACCTTTCTTTCCCTGAGCTCAAGAGCCTCTTACAAAACAGAAACAAGATCTTGGCTGGCAGGAGTTGCCCCTTATGAACGATACAAAGCCAAGCAGAGAGAACTATTCCCAGGCAAATGCAGGGCCATTCCTGAGGTGCTATGGAAGGCAGTCAACTCCCACCTGTGGGTACCTGACAACCCTGCTCCCAGCTCACCACTAACTTGGGGGGTGAGGCAATATTCAGATTTGTTCATTATCCGTTTTTATATTTTCAATACACATTCTCTCTCTTCACCTCTTAAATGGTAGATATGTTTCTACCACTTGACATCATCTGAGAAGGGTCCGGCTGCACTTGTGAGCATAATACTAATATATGACATTATTGAACTGACATTTATCTTCTCTCCCCCTTGTCATGTTCCAAGTTGCCTTGTGTTCAAGAGTACTGGAAAAATACTTGATAAAAACCCAGTTTTAATAATTCACTACATTGTTTAGAAAATTCCCGAGGGAACCTAGAGGAATGCTAGCTAGGCACTGAAAAAACTGCAGTGGCTAGAAACACCTTCAAAGAGAAGTTCCAATTTCTCAAGGGTCAGGGGAGTCGAATTTCATGAATTTTTCTACATTCATCCACAGAAAGAGTGTTCACTCACTGTTTCGAGAATCGAAACACTAAAGGCACTGTTTAGGTACTATTCTGTTGTTTTGAGACAACTATTTTTAAACTCTTCTTTCCCTTTCCACCTGCTTGTTTCCCCACACACCTTACCTTGCAAATAATGCTACCACTAGAGAACTCTCCAGAGATTTGATCTCCTTTTTGGATTAACAGAAGAGAAGAGTGAGGCTACTGAGGGAAAGGACAGGTCTGTAGGCCACTGACTCAAAGGTAAAGTTTAGATGCGGCACTCTCTACACCTTCCTTGGAACTCCTTTGACTACCTTAAGGAAAACTTTTTTTTTTCTTAAAGAAACAGCTGAAGCCCATTCACCTCATTTTCCTAGGCTGTGATGGGTGGCCTGAGCTCCAGCCAGTAGAAGCAGTTTACATTGGAATACTCCTCAAGTTATGACAGAAAAGCAAATTCCTGTTGAGGGAAGAGACTTCAGGAAAGAACTCGAGTCAATATTTGAGTCTCCCATTCTAAACATCATGAAAAAAGACATTTATGCTTTATAGCAGGAAAACACTTGAAACACAAGATAAAATGTTCAGAATGACAAATCAGAGTAAAAACAATAGAAACGACAGTCACAAATTCAGCATATCTAAATACGGAAAGATAACCTTCTATTGATGATGATTTAGGATCACTCATGAAATTAAATCACCTGGGATATACTGGAATTTACCTAAATTCCCTAAAGGCAGGGTTACAGACCAGGAAACCACTTGAGAGCTGTTCCCACTACTGGCATAATTACAATTTTGAAAGCGGATTATTCAGCCTGGCATGCTTGGGCAGGATAATTACAGTGTTAGGAGAAGGTATAGTTCTGGTCATCAACCTGGAGCGTAGCAGCCCAGAACTGTGCCCACAGGGGATAAGAATGAGCCAGAGGGACAATGCCCTGTGCTGATACACAAATTTCTTTGTTAAAGGAGAAGATTCATTCCAACTTGCCTAAAACTGACTGCTGGTGTGGCCTATAGACTGTGAAGTGCTAGCTTCTTCCTCACCTTACCTTGGCAGGGCCATTCCTCACGCTTAACCTATCCCAAGGCAGGTCCTACCTGAAGCAGCCACTGCTTCACTATCAGTGTCTCCCCTTCTTTTAGGTGACTGGGCGTGGGGGAGGTGATGGGCTTCCCACACCTACTGGACTTGGTCCCAACCTAACTAACTTTAGATACCGGAACTTTAGGCAGAACCCCTGCCTGTGCCTCCTCCTTGGACCCTGCCAAAGAGGACCTGGTCCACCCTACTGTGTCTAAACCACAGCCACTTCCCAAGCCCGCACTGCCTGCACTTACTTAGTGCTTTTTCACATACCTCAAAGGGTGTCTTTATTTAGTCATTCTCTTCAGTTCTCTCCCTCAACCCCTAGTCATTCTAAGCAAAGCGCCAGATAGACAGCCAGCCTGAAATCAGACCTCCTTCACATTCCTTCCTAACTATTAATAGTTCAAGCCCACCACCATAAATTCATTTGTTTCTATAATCCCTCATATATAATTAGCTCAACTTGATATATAATTTAAATTTATGTACCTAACCTCTCAACATTTTTAAAATTTCACAAATTCTTTGAGCCAGCAATACCATTTCTAGAAATTGTTCCTGAGAAAATAATAGTGAATATGAATGAATTTTTAGTTACAGGGCTAAATCATGCATTGTTTATAATGATGACATATGGGTACTATCTTTAATTTCCGTTAAGAAGGGATTGGCTAAATAAATTCTGGTATATTTTCATATAATGGAATATTATGGAACCATTATAGTACAACACGATACGTAATGACATGGAGTGGTGTTTATAAATTTTGTTTAGTAAGAAAAAGCAATTATGAAATAATATGTGTCCATGTTTTCATATACATAAAATCACACATATATAACTATACACACAAAAATACAGAGTTTCTGAAAAATAGAACTGCAAGCAATTTTTTTTTCTTCTCTGTACTTTCCAAGTTTTCTACAACAAGCATGTATTATTTTAGTAAGTTTTATTTTGGAATAATTTTAGATTTACAGAAAAGTTGTGAACCTATTACAGAGAATTCCCTTATGCCCCATATATAGTTTCCCCTATTGTTAACATCTAATATCAGTATGGTACATTTATCACAATGAATGAGTCTATATTGATACAATATTATTAACTTTAGTCTATCCTTCATTCAGATTTCCTTAATTTTTACCTAATGTTCCTTTGCTACTTCTGGATCTTATCAAGGATACCATTATTATTTTGGTGGTAAAAATTATATTGCTAAAAAATTATGATCAAGAACACATAGTGCTCATGAGTGGTCAAAATCTCAAATATTAAATGTGTAACTGCTGAGGGGTCTGCTTTAAGCAAGCTGTCTAGACATGGGGACTAATTATTCCTGAAAGTCCCTATAGCAAATAGTTCCAAGCTTTCTATTAGAAATTAAAAACTTCCCAAACATGAAGATTATAATAGAAACATGGTCCACTGAAATTACTGGAAATCAGTCACTGTTGTCTCCATCATGCAGTTTTGCGTATGAAAGTTGACTCCCTCACCAGCTATTTGTTCTTCCATAGTGTTTAAATTCCCCTGGGGTTCTACTGCAAAAGCTAATGGAAATGTCAGACTATCCTCCTCAAAAGAAAGCCTTTTTAAAATGTTTTGAATAGGAATTTTCCCACAATACAAGCTCTTAAATAATTGGCAAACAAAAGAACAAAACAAGCAATGTTTAAAAGCGGGAAAAAAACCAACTAAAATAAAAACAAAACAGAAAAACCCTGTTTCTCTAAAGGGTGTTTTCCTCTTTTCGAAAAAAACTCAATCACTTTTTAGCATGTAACTATCTAGCTATCCTTGCAAAAGTGATGATTCTTATACAGAAGGAAAAAAAAAAAGATTTCAGTAGGTCACTGAAATTCAGTGGATCCATCAGCCACTTTATATTCCATAGAGCGGGAATGTTTGCAGACTAATCTATTCCTAACCCAGAACTATTTCCTCTTTGTCAAAACATATTTATATCTTCAAGTAAACTTTTGGTTAAAATGACTTGAAGGACAAAAGGCCTTGATTTTCATCTTCCATTCATAATAAATATTCAGAAACAGAAGGTACCAGTATCTTCATTTCTGAATCAAAACATTTTCATTTTAAACTTCAATGACACACTGAAGGAATCCTTCTTGTTTCCCAAAGGACAGTAATTCAAATATAGTGCCAATTTCTAAAAGCAATGAAAAACCAAAGCTTTGCCTACCTGAGCTGAAAGTCAATAGCAGATGGGCAGCATTTACTGATACAGCATTTCAAAATTGCACCTCGGTATCTTTCCCCAAACATCCAAATAGAATGCCTTGGCATCAAAGTAGTTCTGACAAATCAAACTTCCTGCCCCTTTCCAAAAGCTGTATTCCAAAAACATACACATATTCAGTAAAGCATGCAGATATGTAGTATTTATTACTAATACTATTTATAAATCTTCAGTGTTCATATTTTTTCTCATGAAAGGTACACTCAAAATGAAATACCAAATGCTAAAGCTCCTTACTGTGACTTTATGTGGTTTTTGCCTTACTAAATTTTCCAAGATCAATTTCTCTCCTTTACCTGTCATTACTTTGCTTTGGCCCCACCTTGGAAAATCAAGAATTAGGGAAAATGTACAGTTTTGAAGGAAAAAGTTCTCAAGGGGTCAACCTGCTTGCTCAGGGTAAAATAAAACTTGTAGTACAGATTCTGATAAATATTAAACACTCAATCAGTTATCATTTTAATCATCTCTGGGAAATCTTTGATATCTGCAACTCACCAAAAACTCAGATTAGATTGTCTTGCCATTTTATTCTGGGATCTTGGTGGTATTAATTGTCCCGTGGATTGCCAACATGTTCTCATTTCGTCTCTTTTTTTTTTTTTTTTTTTTAAGATTTCTTTTATTTCTTTCTCCTTTCCCCTGTTGTCTGCTCTATGTCCATTTTGCTGTGTGTTCTTCTGCGTCCACTTGCATTGTCAGGCAGCACCGGGAAACTGTGTCTCTTTTTCGTTGCGTCATTTTGAAGTGTCAGCTCTCCGTGTGTGCAGCGCCACTCCTGGGAGGGCTGTGCTTTTTTCACGCGGGATGGCTCTCCTTGCGGGGCACACTCCTTTCACGTGGGGCTCCCCTACGTGGGGGCGCCCCTGTGTGGCATGGCAGTCCTTGTGCACGGCAGCACTGTGCATGCGTGGGCCAGCTCACCACACAGGTCAGGAGGCCCTGGGTATCAAACCCTGGGCCTTCCATATGGTAGGCGGATGCTCTATCAGTTGAGCCATGTCTGCTTCCCATCATTTCATCTTTATGGTTCATTATTTCACATTAATTTTAAATATTTATAATTTGTCTAGCACTCCATGCAGACCAAACTTACACGTGATTTTCAAAATAACACAACCACAATTCTATAGCACTTTATACTCTGCTATAAGCATCTTAGTTAACATAAGAGTTAAAAAACAAAATTTATTTTTAGCAATTAAGATTAGTTCACAGATAAATCTGGATTAAAAGTCAGGTTTCCCAACTACTTGTCTAAGACTCCAAAATACCTTGCTTGCTGTTTCTTGAATCCAAATAGGTATTCAGCCATGACTTCTACTCACTGAACTCCCCAAAAGGGGCAGCCAAGCATGTACAGTGAAAATGTGAAAACTCTTTGCTGTGTTTCTAGACAACTAATAAGAAACTAGAATTTCATCTAGTTTCAGCCCCAACCTAAGTGTTATCAGGGTTCAAACACATTTTGGCAGGAATGGTAATTTGCTTCCACAATTTATGAGCTCTTGACAGTCTAGGCTCCAGTGGAAAAGCTTCTAAATTGTTTTGCTAGATATACCATTTTTCTACCCTTTGGAGCTTTGTTTCATTCCAGATTTTTTAAAGTACACTTTTAAAAAAAAACTTAGTCATGAATCTATCCATCCAGAATACCTTTTTTGAAAATCAGTAAAATCCTGAATCTCTTAATTTATTATCACTAGAAACAAAAGAATTTAAAAAAACAAAACAAAACCAAAAAAAAACCTTTCTATTTAGAGCACACTGCCACTGTTATTTTTCCCACTTCCACGATTCAATTTTAATCTCACAGCAACAATGAAGGGTTTTATGTTTTAGAGGAAATCTACACTCAACCCAAGCTTAGCCCCCTTCCTAAAATCTATATTGGGATTCAACAGTCACTGATTTGAAACATTAACGGGGCTTTCCATTAAGTTATTACTCTTTTTGTTTTGCAAACAGGGTTTATTAAATCTTTGCTGTAGGCACCAGGAATAAAGAAAAGTGAGAATGTGCTGATGTGAAAGGTTTCACTGAACTCAAGCAAATCATTTCTGATTTGTCATAACTCCTAGCAGTAAATGCCAAAAGAGCATGCTGTTTTGATGCCAAATATAAATTCCCATCACATAAAATATAATGAAAGAAAACCAAAAACCCACCATTCTCCCTTCATGAGGGGTTTAAGGAAGAGATGTTGGCTGCAGATGCTTCCCCCTAAGAATATTCAAATTAGCATGAAGAATACCACTTTGGTGATAGTGCAGCTTGAAGCAAGCCCTACTAGCAGTGGGGGAACAAAATTCTGCGTGCATTTTAGGCCACAGAAGATTTCTTTTTTTTAGTTATTCTCTGTTCTATTCTATTTCAACCTTACACACACACATACACTATTAGGTTTAATAACATACAGTTCAAACTTATACAATTAAGTTTAATTACACATCAAGCAAAGATATGGAAAGCAAAACCAGAATCTTCAAGGTTCATAGGAAAATTAACTGATGCCCAGTGAAGACCATGGTCTACAAACACCTTTATTTGCAGTCTCTAACTAAAATGCAGCAGGGAGATTTTGTTTTAAAGGCTTAAAGCCACAAAGACAAAGACAATGGGAGAGAATATAAGAACCACAATATAAGAAAGCTTTGGAAGCTAGAGAGCAAGCAGATAGGTGATAGTGACCGAAGTGGACCCAGGAAGGAAAATCTAAGCTGACCGTGGAGAAAGGGTGAAAAGCAACCCCATTTATGCCAGAAAACCTCCCCAAAGCTGAGGATTTAAGACATCACATTTCTTTGGAAGTAGGGATGAAGGTGAAGCTAAAACAGAAGGTTCCACTTGGTTCCTCTTCTCAGCTCTTACATCTGGGTGCCTCACTTCCCCAATCCTCTCTGTGTACCAGAAACAGTTTAGGTTGGGGCACTGTACTACAAACAGTTGTTTCTTTTCCCTTCAAGGAGAACATTCACATACTAATGATTAGAAATCCATTTCTCTTTTCTTACTCAACTCCCAGTATGCAGGAAGTCAGCCTACATGCCACAGGCAGAAGACTAGAAAATCTTTCTCTGGGGAATCTAATCTGGCCAAGAGAAAGTCATAAAAATGGTGACATAAAGGGTTGGTTCCTCCAGTAAAACAGCACAGCCAGACCACCTCACAGTGAATTCCACAAGTAACAAGACCCAAGCCCACACTCATAACTTTCAATTTGCTTCTCAGATCTACTCGTAAATATGAGAGCTTACTGAGTCAAGTCTCTAACAAAGAGTTAAAAGTTAGAGACTTAAAAGAAAAAAAAAGTAAAAAGAAACATAGAAATGGGACTATGCAGGGAGATGAATGAAATTTTTTTAAATCTATCATTAATATCCTCGGAAAGATAACAGAAGATAGTGTAATCATAAAATAAGAAGCTTCTTCACTCTCAGGATCTTAAAGCATGAAGTTTTCTCTTTTTAAAATGGTTTTCCTGCCCCTTTACTTCTTTGTTAACTCTATCAGTCCTTCAGAGGACAGCTCAAAAACCACATCCACTGGAAAGACTTTACACAACTCCCAGATCAGACCAGGCTCCCTTTATAAAGGCTCATGGTTCTCAGTAGTTTTCTTTCTTGGCATTAATCTCGGTGCACAATTATATATTTATGAAATTATTTGGGTGTACACCATACTCACCTACATACACACACATACATGGCCAGTTTGTTCTATTGAATAGTATGTGTGTTGTTTTCCCATGTATTCCCAGTACCTAAGATAGGCAGCCAATAAGTACTTAATAAATAAAGAAGTTGTTAAAAAAAATAGGAGGAGGAATGAATCTGGCTCAAGCAGTTGAATGCCTGCCTCCCACATGGGAGATGCCGGGTTGGGTTCCCAGTGCCTCCTAAAGAAAAAACAGACACTGAGAAAAAATAAACAAGCAAAAACAACGGGCAGGCAATGAGCAAACAGATGAGAGAGCCATCTAGAAGTGGTGGGTGGGAAGAGAAGGAAAGAGCTGGTTAAATAGAAAAAAGGGAAGAAGACAGGAGGGAAAAAGGGAAAAAGGAAAAACTTCTAGGCACAGACCCACCCTGAGTTTAAGTGGTAGTACTGATTTTTAAATTTTATTATCTCTCTCTTTCTCTATTTATTTAGTTAGTTTTTAAATTTCAGAGGTTGTCAGAGCATTTGGAAAATGACCCAGATGTTTCCCCCACTCTTCTAATGGGAAAATGACTCTGGAGAGGGAGAAAATATGAGGCTCCAAGGTCAGTATCATCAGAAGGCAATCCTTCACACCCTTGAAGCAACAGCATCTTTCTTTCCGGAAGAGTCTGCCAAGGGCAGGGCCGCTGTCTTTTGCTGTATTGTCTTCTGTGAGAATGTGCAGCAGACTGCCTGAGCAGGTCCCTGAACACTGGTACTTGTGCCCTACGCATCAAACTGACAGCATTCAAGTTGCGATCCTCCGGGGTGCTTTGCTTACACACAGTCTTCATCTGAACCCACAGACCAGAGAGAGGGCTGTTGAGCTGCCGTGAGGGAGAACGTAAATGCGAGAGACTCGGTGGCGAGACCACTAGGCAGGGTGTGGAGAGAAAGGAGAGAGGGGCCAGGGGGCTGTACTGGGGGTGAATATCCCCAGGCTATTCTCAACTTTCCCTTACTGCATAGTTCTGAACGAGGAGCAGAAGGAGCCTCAATTTCCACATTCTGCTGCCCTGAAAGCTCTTCAGGTAGACACGCGACAAACAGGAAAGCCCAGGAACAGCCCTCTCCACAGCCAAGCTGCAAGGGAGCAGCTGTGCTCTCATCCACCCTGGGTACGGCACAGGACAACGTGCCCCTGTCGTCCCAGGTGGCAGACCCCAGGGGCTCAGATGTTCATGCTGACTGTCCCAAAACGATCAGCTTTGAGTCAATGATGGACACATTAACAAGGAACAAAGGGACACTGGCCTGCTTTCACCTGAAGAGACCTGCCTCTAACAACAAAACAGCAGCAGCTCACACAGCTGACAGAGTGCTTGCCATGTGCCAGGTTGCATTCTAACTGTGTTAATCTTCACTATAAACATAAACTTAAAGAATCTGCCATTTTTAAACCCACTTTACAGAGGGGATACAAAGGTACAGAGAGGTTAAGGAATTGGCCCAAGGTCACAGAGCTAGTAAATAGCAGAACAGATGGGAACATATGCTGTCTGGCTTCAGAGTCCAGCTTTTTACCTGCCAGACAGTGCTGCCATGCTAGGGCAGGAACAGCCAAGCATTAAGAGTATTAGGTAATAATTAAACAAAAAGCACCCATATGAGCTGAGCTCATATCGAGAAGAAAGGTCCCTGGTTCATTTCAGCCCCACAGACAATTTTGCTGCTGGGCAACAGAGTTGGCTTCTTTTAAACACTCTGGTCCCTCCTCACCAATCCCCCAAACTGACCAGCACTAGGAGCTTTGGCTCTGAGGGTTGTGCTGGAGGATGTGCCACGCCCCTTCTCCAACCAGCTGCTTCCATTAGATTTCGGGAGACATGTTCCCAACTGGAAGCAGCAATGCCTCTGTAGGAGGGATGTCAGTCTCCTCACGGAGAGAGGTCAGGGACAGGGTCAGTACTGGGCACATGTACATCTTCCCAAGTTCTCTCAGTCCCGTCCTACTGGCACTTCTTTTACAAAATATACTTTGTAGTACTGATTAGAAAAAAATAAACAATTAAAAACAACAATGGAGCAGGTGTAGCTCAGTGGTTGAGTGCCTGCTTTGCATGTACAAGGTCCTGGGTTCAATCTCAGGTACCTCCTAAAAAAAAAAAAAAAGAATCAAAAACAGCTAACTGTCCAAAACGTAGGGTACTGAAGAGAGAGCAGAGATTTCTTACTATGCTTTCCTGACTAAAATCCCTAAATAGAGATTAGTAATCCCTAATGTCAGAATCATTTCAAATAGCAATTAGGCCTAGAAGGGATACTGAACAGTTAACTTCATTCTCCTCTATTCAAATAAGAATAAAATGTAGGGAAGCGGACTTGGCCCAATGGATAGGGTGTCTGCCTACCACAGGGGAGGTCTGCAGTTCAAACCCCGGGCCTCAACCTGTGTGGAGCTGGCCCATGCGCAGTGCTGATGTGTGCAAGGAGTGCCCTGCCACGCAGGGGTGTCCCCTGCATAGGGGAGCCCCACGTGCAAAGAGTGCATAAGGAAAGCTGCCCAGCACGAAAAAAGTGCAGCCTGCCCAGGAGTGGCGGCCACACACACATGGAGAGCTGACGCAGCAAGACGATGCAACAAAAAGAGACACAGATTCCGGGTGCCACTAACAAGAATACAAGTGGACACAGAAGAACACACAGCGAATGGACACAGAGAGCAGACAACTGGGGTGGGGGTGGAGGGGAGAAAAATAAATAAAAAATAAGAATAAAAATGTATTTTATTCCCTCATTAACATTTTCCAGAAATTCAGTTAGAGGTTTTAGATTTCCTTAGTAACATTCAAGTCTGAGATCACAAATATCAGAACATATAAGGAATAGCTAGTTTTATGGTAAAAATAACTCTGAGTTGGAACTCCAGGCCACTTATATCTCTTTTGGGCAATGAGTATTTTACAAAAAGACCACATGATAGTAAATACTTATAAAATATAAATAGAATAAAAATTAGGACGAAGGATCACAGAAGTAAGTCATAACATCAAACCAAGGAAAAGAAAATAGTATGTCACATAGGTTCTATGGCAAAAGTTTGTTATGGAGTTTGTTTTAGAAAGTGAAGCAGGACTATTATGAGGTCTGCCATTCAGGTAAAAAATGTTCTGGCAGAGTTGAGGATTTCCTGAGTGGGAAAGGACTGAAATGACGAAGCCCACTTTGGAAAGTAACTCAGTGTTTCATAAGAGAGAAGACGCAGGTCTCGAACATACCAACGGTAAAATGCTCAGGACTCAGTAATTGACTTGAACGTAAAAGGTGAAAAAAATGGAAGACCAAGTCCAATTCTAAGGGTCTAGGTCTGGAGACAGTGACAGAGGGGGACAGAGTTAACCAAGAAGGCATATTCAAGGGAGGGGTGCCTGGCTTCAGGGCAGATGGAAACATTTAGCAGGCAACCAGGGCAGGGCAGATAGAGGACCAGAGACAGTCTACTTAACTTAAGGAGAACCAGGACAGGATCATTTCCAGGAACAGAAAACTTACTGCTGGTTAGAAGAGCTCTATACAAATTCCATATCCCCAAGACGTCAGAACACACTGCCCCTTCTTTGGTTATATTCCTAGAGTGGCAGTTTGCTTTGCTAGTATGTTTATGCTTTTTGGGATATTCACTCTCCTTCCTTCCACAACTGTGCCCTGTAGGTAAAAGGGAGAGGAGCATAAACCCTTCTCTACTCAGCCCAAAGAACTCTTGAGTTGTGCTACAAGGCGGTAGCTAATAAGTAGATGAAATGCTGACCGAGAATGTGGCTTCCTGCTTGCATAACTTCCGTGAAATTTTATTTTCAAAGTTTTCCATTCTAACTTTCCTCTTTATTTCTCCTCTTTTAGGCTCAGAGAAATTTCTACAACTTCTTTCATGTCATATCCAAGTGGCTTTAGGGACATTTGCTTCAAGTCTGCCTGGCTTTTTTCTCTACTTCTCACATATTAGTTCCGATCTTGAAAATGAGATTTTTTTTCAAACTAAATTATGCTAAATCAATATCTCTATTTTCAATATAATTTCCTGTCATCTCAGTCACCAAACATGGTCCATGTGTTAAGTGCCCAAATGTTTCCAAGAACTGCTTTCCCTACTGAAATCAGTCTAATTAATAATTGGCCAAAATATTGGTACTTTCCAACATCGACAATAATGTATAGGATCAAGGTTTAGAACATACAATTGTCCATATTCTTTCATTTTAAAATGACCACTTGATTGACCACCATGAAACTAATAAAAAGTCACAGGGAATTCTCATGTTATGAAGTTTATAACTTTCTATTCATCCCATTACAGAAGAGTGAGTGATTTGAAGTGATTTAAATAAATGCTTGCATTCCCTCTAAGAATGCTCATTCTTCAACTCTGACTTAAGCAACAGGCCTACGCTTACTGGCATTTATGCCCAGGGAATGGAGCAGGAGGAGGTTATGAGGAGGTGTACTGGATTTCTCAGAGTTGCGATAGCACCTGGCGCCGTGGGTGGCATGTCCTTGTTTGCACAAGCTGCCCGTATGCCACATGCCAAACACAGGGGTTCAGGCAGAACCGAGGTTGTGTTCGTTCATACACAACATACCCAGAGACACGACTTAAAAAACCACCACCAAAAAACCCCCCCAAACGCATAAGAGAACGAGTGGAACTTCAGCTTTAACTGTAAATCAGGGAACTCCAAAAGCGGCAGCAGGAGCAGCACTGCAGAGCATGGGCTCTGGCGTCAGCACCCTTGGGCAGACATTCCTGCCCTTCCCCTTCTGAGCTGTGTTGCCATGGACACGTTACCCAACCTCCCTGGGCGTCTGGGCCCTCACTGGCAAATGAGATGATAATTAAACTTCCTCTTAGGGTTGTCTTGAGGATTAAATGAGACAATTTATATAAAGTGATTAACACAATTCCAGCACACTGAGCTCACTGAATATTAGTTTCATTAATTATTTTTGTCAACATCATGATTATCAGAATCCAAAAGAGAAGCATGTGGGGTATCTGGTGAGGCTGAAGTATGAGCTACAACTAGGCTCTCTCCAACCTCAGAAACCTAAATACAAAATAGGCATCAAATGAATGTCTTGGGCAGAGAATATGACAAGATGATTTCTTCAGCCCCTGAAGTCCACGATCCAGCCATTCTCAGAATGTTTATCAACCTGTCAGCCTGCTGGATTGACCTTTTGCACGGGGCATGGTTATTTTCCACACGTTGATATTCCTGAAGGTATGACTAACTCAAGTTTTGTCCTACTATAAAAGCTCCTGTCTACTTATTGCTACAGACCATACCAAAAGCACCACCATCTCTTATAGAGTTCATCTCTAATAGAGTCACCTAAAGGAGAAGAAGTAAGAATATGAGGAAAGGGCAGCGCTTGTGCACGCACTGATGTTGAGGCCACACTTCAGTTTCAGGTTCTGATTCTGGAGTCCTGGGATACCTTCTTGTTTCAAGAAAAGAAACTGCCACCAGACTCTTCACACTCAAGGACTCAGTTGAAATCATTAGAGACTTGTTAAGATACAGTTTTCTTGGTCCTGCTCAAACCTCTTGAAAATGGATCTTCTGGAAGAGAAGAGAGGCAAACCTAGGAACCTTCATTATAACAAGCAGCACTTCAGGCATATTAAGGTTTGAGAACCACTGCTCTAGGGGTTCATAATTTTGTGGGGGATACACACATACAAGTTGTTTTAGTAGTAGGGAGGTGCCATAAAAATACATATGGGGATAGAAGCTGAGCAAAGGAGAGATGGAGTCATTCTGACAGGTAAGTCTAGGAGAATCTCCTGGAAAGGGAACTTGAAAGGTGGCTGGAATTACCAGAGAAAAAAGCTGGGCTAGGAACAGGGAGAAATAGGACACAAGAGAGACACAGGGAACCGTTAGCTACCTACTAAAGCACCAGGAGTAAACAAGTCTGGAATATATCTGAGCAGATAAGCAAGGTTGGGACCTGAATGAGTGGGAACAGGTTTCTGTTTTAGGAAGAGAGAAACACAGTGGTAAGTTGGTGAGATAAAGGAATGGAAGACCTTTAATGCCAGGGGAGTCTGGGTTCTGAAGTCTTTGCCATGAACTGCTGTGGAAGGTTTCTGCAGAGGGAGGGGTTGTAATCAGATTGCAGCTTTGAGAAGGTGAGTCTAGAATGGTGAGCTGGAGAGGGTTATTCAGGTCCATAATCCCTTGTCAGCTTTCCAAAAAGCTGTGGAAACCCAAAGTTATCTGCATACATAAAAACTGACATGAAATGAAGTGGGGTAACTTCTAGTCATTACTTATCCAACTTTCTGTGAATATTCATACATTCTGCTGCAAAAATATTAATACATTTTATTAGGGTGCTGCCCTAAACCCTACTTGAGGATGATACATAAAATTTAGTTCATATGCTGCTTAGCATATCTGAACTGAGAGAAAACACATCTGGGATGAAGGTTTTGATTAAGGATTGTGGACCTTTACATAGGGAGAGGTCTGTTAGCCCCTTGATGCCTTAATATACCAAGGAAACCTTTTAAGAGGTGGTTTATAAGCCAAATGTGGGTAATCAGCACCCTTTTTCCTAGTGGCCTATTCCTCAGGACTACAACTGTTATGGAGACTTGTCCAGAAAAGGGAAGGTGGTATGGACTTTCTAACTGGTTTTTCTTCACTGTTACTGTAAGTCCCTATCTTCCCATACCCCAGCATGTAAATAAGCGACGTCTATGATGCCACAAATTGGAAAAGAGGAGGTGAACTGATGTAGACCAAAGCTGTTCCATCTAATGTGACTGGACAGTGACTCTTCCACAGTAGCATTTAACAAGCACTCCTTGATGGTGATTCCCATAAGTATAATTCTACCACTGAACCCCACTGGACACTTAACAAAGCCTTCAGACCCATCAGTCCAGGGTTTGTTACTGTGCCAGGAGGAATCTGAAGTGCTTTCTTGCCTCACTGAATCGTGATTACAATGCTAGGAGGTGGGTGATATACTATTACCACTTTACACAGAGCACCAAGAAAATGAGTAATCTGCACCCAAGTCACATATCTGGTAAGAATCCAAACCCTACTTGTCCAGCTCCTGAATGGTGCCCTTAACCACCTGTTATAAAGTCACTCGATGTCTGAGGTGAGAGGGTCCTTAGATAACATTAGTACCAACTCTCATGAGGAAATGGAAGTACAGAGAGGTTAAGTGACATGGTAAAAGCCACACAGCTTTACAGATTATAATTTACAAACACTATGGAAGGATTAAAATGAATGAAAACAACCTTAGCTCATCTTCCCAGTTTGGTTCTTAGTATACAGAAGTTTCCTTTTCCCCAACTTCTTAGGATCTATATTAAGGAAAAGGCACATTTCTGTAGTCTATAAGAACTTACCTTCATTGATTTCCTATGGTTGGCAGATCTTTTTGAGCTCTGTCCTCTTGGTTATATCTGAGAGCTACATTTTAAACAAGGTGGGTTAAGGTTACCACCAAAATGCCTTTATCAAAGCACCTACTGGGTGTGGCACTATCCCAGGCTTTGCAGAACATCTGACTCAAACAGAACTCTCTAAACTATAGGAGAGCAGACTAAGAGTCAAAACAAAATACAACCCCTTGCCAACCACAAGAAAGGAGCTCTGTGTACGCTTATTTTCTAATCTATCATGAAGTCCAAAATAAACTCCAGGCTTCCTCAACACATCTGACATAAATTAAGAGAGTCAGACCTCTGTTGGGAAAGAAATGTTGGGAGAGTTCTACAACAAATAACTGGGCTAAATGACAAGAGAAAAGTTCGACAAGATTGTTCCCCTGAGCTACTGTGGTTTAGTCATGCCTAATTTTTCAGCATGCTATTCAGAGGTTTCTGAACCCATTCATCTTCATGGGGTTGAAAGAGAAGGAAATAGGATCTCTTGACAATGACAGGACCCAATGATGTTGCCGTAAAAAGTGACCATCCAGGACTGCTCTATAAGACAGGTACCACGTCTATCTTTTCTAAAGGAACCAGGGCCCCAAAAGCCCTTTTAGTTAAGCATCAGAAATAAACGATGACATGCAAAAGCTACAATGGTGATGAAGGAAATAAAAAATTGGGAGGTATGCATGATGGGGAGAAGGAGGAGTGATTCTGTTTGCAGCAGCACAAATCGTATTAACCCAGGGCAGAGCTGAGTAATGAGCTTTAAGATTTAAAGCAAGAAACTTATATTTAAAAGCCAAACCTCAAAACTGAGAATCTAATCACTAGTCTTATTTAACAGAGGAGAAACAAGTGATTTTATCTGTGGTATACATAGGTTTTGTGTTTTTGTTTTGTTTTTGTTTTTAGATTATTTGATTTTATCTATCGAAAAGCAGCACTAAGTATAGGATATATATCAACAGTTATCTCATTATATAAAATCTAAAAAGTTCTTAAATCCAGCTATTTAAGGTCACTTTAGACATGCACAGTTTTTGAGGTTAAATACAAAAGAAAACAAATTACTACTACATATCCACCAGGGTGGCTAAAATAAAAAAAGACTTGCAATACCAAGTATAGGCTAGGATTTGGAACAACCTGAATGCTCATACACTTCTAGTGGAGTATTAAATAGTACAAGCACTTTGGTTGACTGGTGGCAGTTTCTGATAAACCATTCCTATGACCCAGGAATTCCACTCTGATCTATGATATCCTTACAACAAAGAGAAATGTGTGCAACATCCCGGAGACTTATACCAGAATGGACAAAGCAACGTAATTCATAACAAAGAATTGGAAAAAACCCAAATGTACACCAACAGGAGAAGGGATAATAAATTATGACATACCCATACAAAAGAACACTTCTAAGCCATCAAAAGGGACTATTTACACTAACACATGCAACAACATGGATGAATCTTAAAAAATACTGAATGAAAGAAACTAGACCTAAGAGTTAATACACTGTATTTATGTGTAGTTCAAGACCACGTGAAATTAATCTACTGGAATGAGAGTCAGAATAGTGGTTACTTCTGAAGATGAGGAGGAGCTACAGACTAGAGAGAGGAACAAGGAAGCTTTCTGGAACGATGGCAACGACTGTTATTTTGTTCTGGGTAGTTTTCAAATGGGTGCTACACAAATGGATCATCCTCAAGTAGAACACTCAGGATATGTGCATTTTATTGTAGGTACATCACACCTCAACAAAATTGAAAGCATTGCTATTTTTATTATAAGATATTTTTGCTATATTAAATAATTTATGATATCTATGCACAAAAAACCTGAAAATCTGTTAATAAGAAATATAATACATATTTTTTTGTTAACGGAAGTATGAGTGCAGCAGTGATTTAGCTGTAAGAATTTCATTGTAAAATTGTTTCTTACAGGCAAACACTAGAAAAACAAATGGTAATATCCAACAATAGGAGATTGGTTGTGGGTATATTTTTATGGTAGGATACTATACATGAACTAAATAAAAATTTTGCATTAATATTTTCCACAGGCATGGAAAGATAAAAATCTAGCAAAAAAAGAGACTAGGTATAAAAACATATAATCCCTTTTATATGTCGTATGTTTGCATTAGAGTATACTGTTGGAACATACAATACCAAAACTTAACAGTTTTCAGGAGTGGATGTCTGCTTCTTACATTTGAGGTCCTGGGTTCAGTCCCTGGTACCTCCTTATAAATAAATAATAAATAGGTAGGTAGATAAACAGAAAGCTAAATAGATAAATAAATCCAAAAAAAAAAAAAAAACAACAAACAAACCATTTTTATCTGTAGGTATATCTTTCTAAATCAGAATATCATAACATGGTTTATATGACTGATTGTAAAAGCAATTTTAAAATAAATAAACTAAATGTCTAATTTTACAACTAAAAGTATAAAGATATAAGTAGAAATCAAAGAAAGCAAGGAAGAAGCAGTTGCCCTGGCTACAGAGTAGGACAACTGTGACTGTTCATTTTATTTTATTTATTGTTTCAAAGCAGTAGCATCTATTTTCAAATCAAATCTTAAGCAAGTCTCCCATACTTAAAATAGGTAGAAAAGAGCTGTTCTGGTAGAAGTAGGGAAAGGAAACAGGACATCTAGAATTCTGCGTGTTTAGCTTCCCCCTGATGCATCTCCAAGCCCCAAAGGATAAAGTTTGAAAACCAGAATTCTAAGATGCAAATTTCAAATTTCAAGCCTTAGTGGGCCCTCATCCTAACTCTAGCTAGTGGTACCTGCATTAATCAGCCAAAGAGGTGCTGATGAAAAATATGAGAAATCAGTTGATTGTTATAAGGGTATTTATTGGGGTAGGAGCTTACAGATACCAGGCCATAAAGCATAAGTTACTTCCCTCACCAAAGTCTATTTTCACATGTTAGAGCAAGATGGCTGCCAACGTCTGTGAGGGTTCAGGCTTCTTCCAGGCTCAGGGTTCCTCTCTTCCCAGAGCTTGCTCATCTCCAGGCTCAGGGTTTCTCTCTACCTGAGGCTTGCTTCTCCTTCCTCTGTGTGCTTACTTCCTGGGGCTCCAGCTTCTTAAGATTTCAGCATTAAACTCCAACATCAAAAATCCTCAACTCTGGCTTTGCCATGCCTTTTATCTGTGAGTCTCCACCCACCAAGGGGTGGTAACTCAATGTCCTAAAGCTGTGGTCCAATCAAAGCCCTAATCATGACTTAATCACACCCAGATACAGACCAGATTACAAATATAATCCAATATCTATTTTTAGAATTCATAACCATATCAAACTGCTATAGTACCTTTCCTTTCTTACCTATAAATGCTATCTTATAAAATCTAGTATTTTTGCCAATCTGGCCTAGTCACTGTTCCCTAAAGAAGCCTTGCCCAACCCTGACTCCCCCTTTAATCCTAGAATGCCCCAGTGTTCCCCATTTACTGTATCCCTGCTCATTCTTAAAGGCTCAGCTAAATATCTGAATTGCCTGGGATTTCTTCCCATGTAACACTAGCCTGCTGAAATCTCTAGCTTCTAGAAATACCTCTACTCTGTACCATTCACTTGGCTAATTAACTTTTAGTTTTCTATTGCTCTGTAATAAATTACCACAAACATAATGTCTGAAAACAGTGAATTTATTATCTTATAGTTCTATTGGTTAGAAGGCTAACATGTGCCTCAAGAGACTAAAACTGAGGTATTGAAAGGGCTGCCAGAGAATCCATTTCCTTGCCTTTTCCAGCTTTAAAAGGTGGCCAACATTCCTTGGCTCATGGAGCCTTTTCTCAATCACTGAAGCCAGACCTTAACTCTTAGGGAATGTGACAAGGTTGGGCCTACCTGGATATGTAGGGCCTATCTCAAGGTTTATAACCTCAATCACATCCAAAAAGTCCCTTTTGCCATGTTAGGTAACATATATCACAGGTTCCGGGAATTAGGGTATTGACATCTTTTGAGAACTATTATTCTGCCTACCACAGATGTACTTCCCTAAGCATCCCAAGAGACTTGTCATGTCATTATTCTTTGGGTAACTTCATGATGCAATGGAGAGAAAGTTGACAACTGATTATCAAATGTTCACTAACCTATCATAGCCTATTGATTGATGTTCTGAGTTACATACACTATTTGTCTATTGCTACCACTAATGTTGTAGGAATCTTGATCGAGTTCATTTAGGCCTATTTCCTCACAAATGAGAAAAATATGAGAAAGCCAATCAAAAACTAAGATCTGATAGTATCACTTAAGATGAGGGAGGTTGAAAGATGGGTATAGAGACCTGCTAGGGACACTTTCATTTAGACCTCTTCTATTTGTAGACAATTCCATGGACTCCTTGTATAAATTCTCAGTGTAGTTGTTAGTCTTGAGCTAAATCTCTACATCCAACCAAGTGAGCCATCTTAGAATTTCACCAAGGATCATACTGAGTCAGGTAACATATTTTGCAATAATATTTACCTTTGAACAAGATTTTAAATTTAATTTGAACTTTGGTACATCTATGAAAGATTGGTAATGACCCTGTTGAAAAGCAGCTCACAAGCAGCAGCTTGTAGCCATTTTAAACACTTTGCTCCAGACTCCTTTATTGAATTCCTCTGAATTACCACATGTGCCTCTGGGCTTCCAGTGAAATTTCCTGATCTGTTTCAGCTGACATTTCTAGTCTTTGCATTTTATTTAATTCTTCACAGCTTTTGTTGTCCTACTGAAACAACGATGAAAACAGATTGGAGGATCTGCTCTGAAAATCAAGGTAACACAGGTTCACTTAGGTCCTTGGGCTCCCATCTAAAAGCCACCTTCCACTCACTCTCCACAGGCCAGGTCAGACTTCCTCAGTGGACCTTGTCATTTACTGCTTTGCATGACATGTATGTAACTGTATGTATTTTTCTTTTCTATACTGCACACTACT